>NW_027526445.1:59455628-59784996 GCF_048455015.1 Haemaphysalis longicornis
AAAAATACATTTGTCAGCAAAAAACATTGCAGAATGAAGGAGAAGAAGCAGTATGGATAACCCGGAGCATGTTTGAATGTTTCCCGCAAACTGGTTAAATGTTTATATACACGGAGTGCGGTTGATTCTTCTGTGAGAATGCTATAGTTTCCGCCTATGGATTTTAATGTTGCATAGTATTTACATATATAATATTAAGCTGGCTGAAAGAAGTTATTCTGGTCGGAATAGCCTTTACCGTATCATTGCATTGATGTTAATTTCTTTACAGCCTTTATTACGATCCAGCAGAAATAATTTTCTTAGCCTTCAACGAAGCAGGTTGTTTTTTCTGACGGCGTTCTCTAACTATAAAAATGTTCGTCTCTTGATTTTAGGAATGCATTTCGAAGCCAGCATTACAGGTTTACGTACCTAGCGAAGAAAAAAGGTATATTTCTGCTGTGAAAACTGTTCTTGTCTTTGTGGCTATCCGTTTAACCGTACGTGGAAGTTCTTCCTAAAAGGTCAAGTTTTGCACCGAGGAGTGCTTCGGTAACACTCTTGTTTTATGCAAATTTAAATAGGTTGAAACGATTACAGGTGAAATAAAAAATAATTGTTTTACATGCCACACGTGCTTCCCAGCGGTGATGTCGAAACAGAGTGCTCTTAGGAAGGAATTCAGGTTTTTGCAAGAAAATTGGAATACTATCACTCTATCTAATTTCAGAAGACTTGGGAAGCTATACTACGATTACAGGACTGACCATAATTTCTCGGAACTGAATTCTAAACAAAAGAGTTCCAAAAACACTGCTCCTGCATATTTTAGTTTCCTTTTTTGCTTTGGCGTCTTTTTTTAAAATACACTGGTGTGAATTATTGAAACCACTATTTGTAACTGCATTTTATATAATAAATCAACAACACCAAGGGTTGACCATGTATTCCAAATTTCGAGAATAATTTCTTTATAATGGCAGAAAAAAATTTTCATTCGCTGTACTTGACTGCTGTAGCAATTCTGAGGTTATTCAAATATATCAAATCTTAAACGCACCGACACGACAAAAGAGGCATTTCTAATGAATAATGTACTTGGCGCCGATAAAATGTACGAGTTTCAATTATTACAGATCTTTAATTGCTCCTCACCTCAAATCGTTCATTACCTGTCCTCTCTTGCATCATTACAACATTACTCATCGACTGTTAAAACACGCTGCACCGATATATGGGCTATACCACATTTTCGTACAAATTACAAGTTTCAGTCATTATCTCATAATGTTCCCATGACACTAAATAGACACCAACATACTTGTGGGTACAGTAGAAAACAACTTCGAACATACATCCTGCAATCGTAACTGAACCTAGCTTGTTTTTACTTCTGTATTCCTGGCCTATTGTAACTGAACCTAACTGGTTTTTACTTCTGTATTTCTGTCCTATTGTATGTTTACTGTGTGTTTGGAATCGATTATGCACTTAGTTCTGAATCATGTTTTTTCCTACATATTTCTAGCGTATTATTTTTAATTTTTATTTACGGTGTGCTTGAATCTCCTATTGATAATGTAAACTATTCATTCTGTTCGTGGCCTGTTTCTCTAATCTGTGTTTCCTTCATCTAATTTTGATTATCTTTGATGAAATTTGTAGAACTGATTTGTTAAATTGAACTCGTGTTTTATTTTCTTTTTTTTTTGTTACTTATGATTACATCTGTGTTACGTGGTCCATCCTCCATGCCTTGTAACGGCTTCCTGCGCCTTTGTCAAGCTGCTCGAGCAGCTTTTAGCCAGGAAGTCGTCGAGATGCTTCTGGAAAACTGAATAAACTGAAAACTGAATATACTGCCGTCTTGCAATGTGATTTTGCGATGTTGATGTAATAAATATATTTTCATATGCATATACAATGATGGGAAGGGTATTTCTTATGAAGAACATTGTTACAATTTTACCAGGCAATATTTGCCGGAATGTAGTGTGTGTGGCTTCTGTAGAGGTTTTTACGTTAAATTCTATTTCGTTTTACATCCTTGTCAATCATGTTGGCCTTAGACGTTACCCTGGATCGCGTTAAGGCTTCACTAATTGACAGGCAGCACTTTTTCATCTCTTTTTTTGTATACTAAACCAGGTTGGTCTTTCAAGGCAGCTGATGCTGAACGGTTGCCATCAATTTTTCAAACGCGGGCGCATGTGTACAGGGCGGTTGTATGCTCTTTGCCTTATTAACGATGATCGACGGCGATGCGGTTGTAACACACTTTTTAGTTTGCCTGCATCGTCTCTGTAGTACATACGCGGTGATAAAATTGAGTTTAAACCGAGCGGACAAAGGGCCCAGTAGTCACAGTGTCGGCTAGTCGTCCGTGCCAATATAATACCGCGTTACCACCTACTTTCGGAAGACTGGCGGGGTTGATAACACGTGATTGGAGTACTGTTGTATGGGAGTTGGCAATGGACTCGCCTGAGCAGAGATGAGAGATGAGGTGAGAAATCAAGGAATTATCTTCATAAACACGGCACACGATTACCTACTAAAAATTATGTAACCGAAAAAATTACCGCCGCTCAGAAGTCGAACTTTCTAATGAGATGCATCGAACTAGCTTATAGAACTAAGTCAATTGACGGTTTGGTTGCTGTGGATATGATAGGTAATAGATGTAAGGAAATAACATAGCGCAAAAACAAACAGAAACAAAAATCAGCGGCACAAGACAAGCAATTTGACATCTGAGTCCTTTGTCGGATGTGTTATTTCCTTAGGTGAAGGATAATACGCACACCAACTCGCAACTTTTAGTTCTGGCATAAACCAGGGGCGTTCCTATAATACGTACATTTAATTCGGGGAAGTAAGCATTCATACATATTAGCCATTTCATAAATAACGCCAATGCAGAACGCTTAACGCAAGCACTCACGAACAGCTCAAACGATAAATCTGACTGCCGATGTTCCAGGGTTCTTCGTTTCACCTCACAATTTCTACGTATAATTACAGCGTGAGGATGGGAGCTCAGGGTCTGCATTGTCGCGAGTACCGTCACCTCGAATAAACAGGATCCCTATTCGAAGCCATATGTTTAACGTTGTTTTTGTATGGAATCTCCGCTGTGAAGGATGAAGCAGTATTTTGAACTTTTGTTTGTATTTGGTTTCTATGGTACTATAACACTGCCGAACACTTTTTTTTTAATTTACTGTGAATTACCTCATCCTATCGGTTTGCGAAAAGGTTTTTAGGCATTGAACCGGCTCGCGAACTGGTTCGGTAGGTGATTTAGCCGAACTGGGAACAAACTAACCGAAATTGACTTATTAAAAAGTGAAGCGTCACCGAACGGATAGGTACGTGTTTCGATACATTGCTACATATACAATTTTTTTATCTCTCCTCAAAGTCTCGGAAGCTTTTTTTAACATATGCGTCCCTATCAATGTTTATTGAAGACAATAACAGCAGGGTAACGCAAGTCGAGACCTCTGCTGAGCGGGCTGCAGAAAAAGCACGAAAAGAAGGAAAATAACTATATCCGTGAAGGGGAGTTGGATAATAACATATACCTTACACAAATATAAATTTAAACAAAACTCTTTGCAAAATAACGTTACTAAAAGAGAGAATAATAAATGCTCCTCACCTTCACGACATAAAACGAGAACCGCATGCCCAATCACGAGCACTAAGATAGTAAGTTGCATTGCTCGTGAAATGTTTAAAACATTCGTTCTTTTGCCCCTTAAAACTTCGATACCTTTACTGTTGTTTACCGAACGTTTTGAGAAGTTGCAATGCCCTCGTATGAGAAAACGCAGCTGGTCTCTTCGGATGAATAGGCATTGTGATTTGGAATTTTTTCGAACAACTGTCCATGACGCTTGCCTTAAAAGTTGTATTTTAGCTTGACAGTGTTTTTGTTTTAATTTTTAAGTATGTTTTTTTGGTATTCGTTTTACTGAGCATTGCCGTTATTTTTATTTTTATTTTACTTTATCATGCAAGATTAAGAATAAGTAGACAAATTCAACACGTTCTTACTAGATGCCCCGCACCTGGGCAGTGGACGTGAAGTAATCTTTAAACACTAATCTGTGGCACCAGAGGCGTGTTTTTCAGCGTTTTTTTTTTTTGTTAGGACATTTCAGTGGCGCCACTGTCTCCTAACTGCAGCTTGGGGACTGTCGCCGCTGTCGTATGATACATACGAATTGTTGCCCACAACAGTGACTTTGTTATAAAGCACCAGTTTTGATTACTTGGAAACTTGAAATGCTTACTTCCAATAATTCGGGCTTTTTGTCAGCCTCTAACGCATTTAAATTCCTTCAAGCCGTATCCCGCGGAAGCTTGAACAAACAAGGAGAGAGAGAGCAGCTTTCTTAAGGCTAACGGTCAGACCGTGTTCAGCAAGTGCATTCTAGATTTTTTGCGAGATTTCTGGCTCAGAGCTCCTCGGTAAGTATTCAAAATAATGCGCTTTTTAAATTACTTTTGAAACGCATTTGTGAAGAGGCAACAGGACCAGAGGCCCTAATGCTCTTTTATAATTATCATCAAAAAAGTTTAGCTCCCCGTCCTCTTCCCCAACACATGTGCATAAACCTTCATCGAACAGCAAAAATTTGACGGTTTGCTTCGATTTCTTTCTTTTTTCTTCACTTGTATCAGTAGAATGTTTTGATCTCTGAACAACGCAATAGTTTTTCTGCACCGTCATAAACACCTTAGTACGAGCTTGAGATATATTTGCGAGGGCCACAAAGTTTTGTTCGGATATTTTCTTCAGTCTGTAGGGCTGAAATTCCCTTCTTCACAATCAGGAAGGTAAAGCCAGCCTTATGAGTAGTCTGAACACGGGTGCCGCAAAAAAGCCACACTGTTGTTGCCCGATCAGTGCCTGAAGATAGGGTGACCAACTTTTCGGAATTCGGGCACAAATTGAATAAAATACACTCAGGCAACGTTTGTGGCAGTTAATCAGTATATTTACTACATATTGCATGCTTTTTATAGGTTTTCAACACATTCATGTTTGGTGAAAAAAAAAAAAGATATATTAGCGAAAAGTAATGGGGGTTGAGGCGCAAGAGCAGTTTAGGTATTTTGCGAGGAGCACCAGTCATGTGGGAGTAATTTATCCAACTCAATTTAGCACACCTTGGTGTAGTCTGCTCTGTCACTTCGACGCTTGTGGAAACTAACTAAATCCCGTGCTGCAACCCGCAGTTCACAGGAGTGCCTGCTACCGATTTTAACTCGCTGTCAGCAGGTTATTTCATGTTGCGTGAGACGTTTCTGGGCAGATCGGCCCCTGTTATTGTATGTGATTTGCCAAAGAAAAACAAACGGACATCCGGAATATTTTACAATGGCTAGCGTGTAATTACGTTATTGTTTACGTGCGCGTTTATACTCGAAGTGAAACCTGTTTTGTTTGAGTTAGACATGGACAAACGCGAAGTAATAATAATAATAGTGATAATTTAAATAGTGATAATAGTGACCGCCGCGTCCACCTTCTGTAATAAAGTTTTTTTATGTTATATTATGTTATGTTATTTGTACTATAAAAGGGGTTTTGTAGAGTAGGACAAGAAGCAGCAGACGGGCGTAAGATTTCTATTGATACATGTTCCTTCGATCACAGAAACGCACAATACAAAATGTTTGATTATAAGATGTAGTGCACCGATATGCACTCATCTTGATGATTTGCATGACACATTTACGATGCTGGATGGATCAGCAAAGTTGCATTTTTTCACGTCTACTTGTACTTTAACTCCAATGTGGCCTAAGTATATCCTTGCACAGGGAAGGAGCCGGACGAGTAAACTTCATTTATGCGAGCCTTAAATGCTCATGTATGGGCCCCAGCCTCGGGGGGGGGGGGGGGGGGGGGGGGCTTTAGAAAGGTATTCTGTCCTCCCCTGCGTGCCTTCGCTGAAAGGGAAAGGGCGGCTCCGATAGTATAAAACAGGACGTGGAAATGACAAGTGTACGGCGACAAAACCGTGGAGGTAAAAAGGAAATGGCAATAAAACAAGCAGGAACAACGATGAAATCGGAAAACGAGGGATGCTGCACGCTCGTAACGCCCCTATGAATTAGGGTATGTTATTCCCTGCTATGCACTTAAATCTGTTTATTCAAGACAAGAACTTATTTGACTGCTTCGGCTGCACCATGTCTCAAACTCAAATATTACTGATTTGCTGTGTACGCAATGTACATGACGTACATAATTTTTAATTTTTCTTAAGTTGAGCTGGTCGTTTCTGGCAAGTTTTTATGCCAAGTTGGCTCGTAGAACTGCGTTTGTTTTGTTCATTTGCTGCTTCTTTCTGCTGCCTTATTTGTATGATTTATTTCGTTGTTGTGCTCTTCACCACTAAAAAAGGTCGACAGTTTTATTTCGAAAATGTGTTTTGCTTCCAGCCCTGTTTCTTTGATTTAAACCTGCAGAGCTTTACTGCACAAGTCAGGTCCCACATTATTTCTCTCTGTATTCATTATAAGAGAGGGGGACATAATTAAATTGTGAAGAACGCTGCAGTGACACTAATGAACACATGCACAACTTTTTTGTGTTTCGAAATACTGAAAGCTATAGTTTCCACCAAGCCAGAATGGCACTGCGAGTTTTGTATGATACACTACTCAGCTTTGGTTTGCTTTTGTTGAGATGGTATTGGGTTTATTTGGAATATATAATTGCGACTTTAAGAAGCCAGGAACAGTGATAACATGGCTTTTGTGACGTCACCTAAGCCTGAACCAAATGACCAATCTTCTAAGCTTACCTAGAAAGAGGAGAAATCTCTCGAGTGGGTTTCTGGATATGCATAACCTAATTCTAGGAGGGATAACTATTTCGTGGTTATTACAATAAGCTGAAATACGAGTCGCACTAAGGGCCACTACCTAAATTCATTTCAATTTGGTGCAGAAAGCTGACACACCTGCTGCAGGGACATTGCATACAGGCAGTTATAGTGCATGATAATGTATGTTTGTTCAGCATAAAGTACAGTAACATAAACGATTTCCATTTACACGCATTTCTCAGTTACATAGTCCACTTCTAACTTCTATTGGCTATAAAAGCACGCGTTTGTAAATAGCACCTCAACAGATCACGAACACGCAATCAGCTGACGCATTCAGTGGGGGGATAGAAGTGCGCAACGGTAAAATAGCGCAGTAGAGACCGGTCAACAAATAATTTATTTCCCAGCACTAGCGCAGTACAACCACCGAATTATGTTACCCCCCACAAAATAATTAATACAGAAACACCGCATGCAGGAACACGGGGAAGCAATCAATCAGGAACAAAATTAGGGGGAAAAAATGGCCGCGTATCTGCTCCTATCTTTGCAAATGTCGACAAAAGACGATCGTCGTCTTGCGCCTCTGCCAAATAAATACCTCCCTTTCTTTTCCACCAGATCTTCTCCTGTTCCTCTCCCGTCTCTCTCTTCTCAATATAAACAGGCTAGAGGTTTGCTCAAGTCAATTAATATTTACCGCGTTCCACTGCTCCGGGCCGCGTTCCTCGGCGCACGGCGTAGACGCGCATGAATTGAGGCACCCCACTACAACGTTTATAGAACCACGCTGCGTTTCAATCGGAACGTGGAAACCATCTAGTGAAACCTTTCGTTACTCTTGCGGTGTGATTTCTTAAAATGCCACCAGGAGCTATAGCGGCGCGGGGAACAGGTGGTGACGGAGGAAATGTTGGTCCACAGTGGATGTTGTATTTTATAAAATCAAGCATCCATCATTAGTTATGGAAGGAACCCTGCAAATATTACTTTTGTTTTGATTTTCTGCCTCATGTTTGGGTAGCTTTTGCTCTTGTTCAACAATGTTCACAAGTATGAATATTGTCACCAGACTGAGACGTTTACATTTGGCTGTGCATATATAAGAATATTGCGCAGCTTCTGTTACACTCAGGGTTGGTGTCTGAATCGAGCCACAGACAGACAGACAGAAAGACCAAAATTTGTGTGTTTAAGTAGCTCAAGAAAGACTACCGTCTTTAAAGAGTAATCATGCGCTAGTGTTTTATTTTTACCGGAAGAATGAAACAAAATGGACCGGGGGTATTATTAGGCTCTTATAGGAGCTCACTTGCATTCAAACCAGTCCGGGGGCGGGAATAGTGGGTGAACTAGGATAGAATAAAAAGGTGGGGAAGGGGTATAAAAGAGTAGTCCCACTGTGCTCGATTCCGTCGCAGACAACACACCACGAACACTGTTGGCTGGCGTCATGTTGCGTCCGGGAGACGAGAAGCCTCGACGGGAACGGTGAAACTGGAGGCCAGCTTTCTGACACGATGAGCGAAGTCTGCGGCGGTCCCGACCACTTCGGAGTTCGCTGGATTAGGGTGCGACCGATCGACGAGTACAGGGGCGCGGGAGCTTGCCCTGGTGTGCCCACACAAGCAGAGTGAAAGCCGGGCGCTATCCAAATCTAGGGCGATGGCTCGCGCAGACGATGGGCTGCTGAAACGAAGACCCTGGGAATCGTAGGAGCGCGAAATAACGCTTCCGCTCAATGCCGAAGCGACGACCGAACTCCCCTGAGGCATCCGCAAAAGTTACCTCTACGAGCATCAGAAGTAGGTTCTACCCTACCTGCTACTTTTCTAAGTTGCGGAGAATCCAACACTTCATCAACGCGTTAGCATGGAACAAATGTTGGCTACCGACCGCAGGAAGATCTTCACACAACGTTTTAACACTCGAAAGTTGTCCCTGCGTATTCCCTGCAATGGTGGATGCCATGATAAACGTTGTTGGTTGCAACGTGAATACCTGCTACTGCCACCAACTTTAGTAGACAAAAACACAACGGGAAACGCTGTAAGGGTGGCATCTTGACTGCGCGCGCGTTTCGCATGGTGTTTTAACGGGCTGGCGGGGCCGATTTTCCTCTGGAGTCAGTGGTATTAACTCTATCTTTATAAATTGTATTTTGTTATGGCTGCGTGCAAGAAGTTTCATATCCCCATCCTGCATTACTTATTCCCATGGAAACAGAATGAGAGGCTTTGTGCTACGCGACCGCAAAACCACGCAGACAACGTTGTCATGACTGAAGTACATAATAAAGAATACGCCGACCACCAGAGAAAATAAAACAACTAAAACAATGACGTTTCGGCACCCCGAACGGGAGCCTTGTTCACACTAAAAGCAGAGACAGAAAAAACGGAAAGAACGCCCATTGACGTGCCGGACCTTGTGAGGCTTTTATTCTTCTGTTTATCGAACACGTACTTCGTGTTTAAGGGTGTTTTCTACAAACAAGTTCACGGTACAGCCATGGGGGCGTCAATTTCGGTAATAGCCGCCAATTTGACAATGGAGTCTGTAGAACGAAGAGCGCTTTCGTTCTTCACTCCAGCCGCGAAGATTTTCCTTCGCTACGTTGACGATTGCTTTTGCATAATCAAGAAAGAAAATTTGGACTCATTTGCGGATCACTTAAACTGCATTGAAGATTCTATTAGGTTCACACTGGAAAAAGAAAACAACAGAGAATTGCCCTTCCTGGACGTTCTAATCAAACGGGATGGTACTAAACTATCTTTCGGTGTTTTTAGAAAAAGCACGCACACGGGACGTTACTTGAACTTCAAGTCGGTGCACCCTGCAGCGCACAAGAGGTCCGTGGTGTCTTCTTTAATGCAACGTTCCCGCACTATCTGCTCCACGGCTGCCGACCACTCCGCTGATGTCCAACGTGTACGTCGCGACCTTTCTGCAAGCGGCTACCCGGATTACTTCGTGACTTCGGTGGAAAAGAAGTTGGATCGCGCCTCTACAGCCTCACAGAGATGCTCAAAAAGATGCAGCATTCCGTATGTGCCGGGAGTGAGTGAGACTTTGGCCCGAGTCCTGCGCACGTATGACGTGCACGTTGCCCACGTTCCTACCCAGAAGCTAAAGGACGCTCTTGTGAAAGTGAAAGATAGATTACCGAAAGAACGATTTGCCGGTGTTGTATATGAAGTGCCATGCGCAAACTGTGATAGATTATACATAGGGGAATCTGGAAATTTTGAAAGACGGTTAAAAGAGCATTGTAATGACGTAAAAAAAGGAAAAGTGTCTACAATGCCCTCGCGGAACATGCACAATCGTCTAACCATGAGATAGACTGGGGCAAGGCACGTGTTGTCGCCACCGAGAAGGACTTCGCCTCTAGGCTGTATCTTGAATCCATAATGATACAGACGAACAAAAACACCCTGAACCGCACTGACGGCAATCTTCCCCCCGCTTACGCAAGGTGTTTAGGTCACGTGCTTCATACTACTTAAACTCTTAGCTTTCTGTCTCTGCTTTTAGTGTGAACAAGGCTCCCGTTCGGGGTGCCGAAACGTCATTCTTTTAGTTGTTTTATTTTCTCTGGTGGTCGGCGTATTCTTTATTATGTACTTCAGTGTCATTCCCGACCAGACGGGCGTCCGTCGAAGCCTCGATTTCATTTCAACGTTGTCATGAGTACACCAAGGCCGGTTTTGTGCCCCAAATTTCTATCGTAACCATCGTTATCGTAACGAACTGGCTCTCAACCCGAACGAGGTTATGAAATGGTTACGGTGTGTTAAGCATTTTATACCCGCTAAGGAACATAGTTTAATTCCTGTTTTCTAGTAAAAAGTGAATTTATACGGATACATTTCTTCGAGCAGCACTTCATTGCTTACCAAACCCTTCAGGCGTAAAGTGAAGAAATCCTGGCCTACCCGAGATAGCGTTCTATGAATTGAAAAAAAAAACCCTTACTCTCTTGACCTGCGCTCACGTAGCCGCCCAGTAACCAGGTAGATTTTACAGATATAATAAAGTTTACTCCTCTTTTCCTCTTCAACCTCTTCGTTCTCTTGAGTTCACTTTTACTGTAACACATTTCTCATTATGACGAGAATAGGGATGTGGAAAATCTAATGTAAATATTCCTCCAGGTCTGAACAAACAGTGTTACTGTAATTTTACCGTTCATACAACGCGTGCATGCCAGCGGGCGTATATTTTGCGAGTGTGCGTGTGTGTGTGTGTGTGCATGCGCGTGCGTGTGTGTTTCGTGTATGTGTGTGCGTGTGTGTGTGCTTGTGCGTGCCCGTGTGCGTGTGCGTGTGTGCGCATGCGTGTGTGCGTGTGCGTGTGTGTGCGCATACTTATGTGTGTGTCCATGTGTGTGCGTGTGCGTGTGTGTGTGTGTAAGTGTGTGTGTGTGTGTGTTATGCAGCAGAATCATGTTGTGGGGTATCATCTGCAGAAATGGAAATGATTTACACCGACACACTAGCACCCTCAGTACTGACTTTTTAGGACAAAAAAGCGGTAATAAAAAATGGGTGTGTCATTTATTTGTATTTATGAATTGGTTTACACCAACAAATACCAGACTAGGTTGATACCACGATTCCTTTGTGGATGATGCGGTTACAGCGCAGTGCCCTGTGTACGAGCAACGCCTTTTTTGCTTGAACCGACGTTATTGGTATTATGCTCAATTGCTAACGCATTGATCCAAAAACCGTCATAGTGGTCAGAAGACTGGTATAAAACAAGTAAGCGCATTATACACACGGTAGGTTATTTTACCCTTAATCTAAATTATTTGGGGTCATAGTGCACGTCCGAATACTTCTATGCCATGGCAACGCAAATTCATGTGATACAATGCCGTGGAGCGTTCGGCAAGGTTGCAGAAAATATTTTGCCAACTCCTTACATAGGATTACCCGAAATCGCAATGACTTCTGACAAATGACTTCTGACAAAAGCGAGATCACGAAAGGCCTGGAAAATGTTTTGTTGTTGCATTTTCGATGGTTTCGGTTATTAGCAACTGGCGGTTTTTTGTTCGAAGGATTGCTCGATTGAGAAGGTGACGCCAAAATCCCACCCTTCGCAGTCCGCGAAGCACCGGCTTCGCAAGCGATAGTGTGACGCGGGAAATGTTTCAGCCGGAGTGGTATAAAACTATACTTTAGATGAGTCCTTCAACTAGTGCATCCGGTTTCAAGTCTATAATTCTAATAAAAGTTAACGACACGCAATATCTGGGGCGGGCAAATATTAAAAGTCCTGCCAGCGCACAGAAATAGCAGAGAGAGCGATCCTGAGTGAAGCAGCGTACAAATGCAAGAATCGATGAGCCGAAGTCACGGATACACGCTTATCAGTGCCGCCCATCATCGCACTTTCCGCCAATAGAGGTGCAATGATTTTCAGAGGGGGCATTATTGTGATCGTGTGGCGCGCACCGTGAACTAGCCTGTGAGTGGGAGTGGCAGATTGCGGCAGATTGCGGTAATGGAGCGCCACATTGCAGATTACCGCCAGTCTGGGCAACCATTATCTCAACTTGCATGCCCCTTCCTGAAGCCACGATTGGAATTCGCCCTCCAAGCCGCATGACGAACCCTACCAAAGCGGCAGGTGCTCCAAATATTCGACTTCCTTAGACATGCCGGCAGCCATACGGTGCTCCCCGGCCGATAGTGCATGATCAGCAGGCCATATCGCTGATGATGTGGCACAGCAGCGGCACGTCATGGAGGCAAACAGACAAAAAACCATCGCCGACGCCGCTCCCATTAAGTGCATTCAGCGGATGGGGCAGCGGCATGATGTGCAGACCCTATAGTGTCCTCTCCGTGATTTTTGAGATAGAGAATCCGTGCAGGTTTAAATGCCTTCGAAGTGACGACCAGTTTTTACTGCTTCTTTTTGGCCCCGCCTGCGAATGGGTTTTGAGTGTTATCTCTAGTGTAAAACGTTTCGTAATTTTTTGTTACTTTTGTCACGTGAGGTTGACACCAATAAGGGCCCTACATCCAAAACTAAAGTGATGTTATTAAACGTCCTAGCAGGAAGAAGACGCCTTACCGAATGAATTTTAGGCATCACCACATGGGTGACAGCGTTCGAAGCACGTGTAACCAAAATTAGAATCAGGTGTCACTGACAATAATGACCTTCTGCAACACGTAGGGGAACTAGAGATTAAAATGGATAATTTCAGCAATGCAGCACACAGGCTTGATTGAAAAACGGTATCTTAGAAATTCGATCATGACGGAAAAACCTTGCAATACATAAATTCCTGGAGCAACGTCAGGAGGAAACCGAGCAGCTACTTTATTCGGTAGCAGACCATTTATCAACGAAACTCGATATTGAACGTGCCGAAATCAAACAGGGTCACCGCCTGGGAACACGCCGAAGAGGTAAACAAAAAATAGTTGTTATCGAACGTCTAGATTTTCGGACGAAGTCCGAAATACTAAGCAAGGCTAGCAAGATAAAGGAACGGATGTTTTCATTAAAAAAATTTTTTCAGTCAGGCTGAGACAAATCTGCAAGGATATAGTGCAGAATTCTACTGAGTTAACTACCCGGAAAAGTGAGCCTAAAGTGCCATCAGTAGATAAGTCACAGTTTCCACTATCTATGAAAGTACGTCGACAAATTAATTTTTGAAGCTTCTATTAGTCGCCTTCTCCGCAACAATGAATGACTGTTCTGCCAATAACATAAATTAGTGCTTCTGAATGTAATGCCGCCGATTAGCGAAGAAGAATTAAGATTTAAATTTGGTTATATAGACCTATGCCCCATAATAAATTTCTGTCCATGAGATATGGCTTTCCAATACTATTTCTGCTCTCTGGTTACTCTGTACTACGAAAACACAGAGCGGGAAGACGCAGTAGCGTTGTCACGCTCTTCCACAGATCATCATTAAGGTGGCGGTCCCACTGGATCAGCCCGCGCTGCCGGTTTTGGACGATGTTTGCGTAGGCGCTGTTGCGCCCCAGTTGGCACCACATTCATGGCTAATGTATCATTAGAAAGCAGAAGTCTTCTAGATTCCCAACTCGCTTACCGGTCTATTCCAGCTAATTTGGCTTGAGAAGGAGAAGCCAATTTGCAAGAGAGAAAAATTGTATTTTTGCTTTTTTTGCTTCGGGTGGTGCAAGAATTTGAGAAAACTATGCGACGTAATTACATGTAGTTTGGTATGTGCATAGAATAGATGTCTATGCAGATAGGGAATATATTTTGTTATACGGCCGTTTGAAAATAGCTAAAATAGCGCAATTTCACTCGCGCTAAACTTTTACATGGATTAATGCAGAGCAATGTGTTTTCGTGTGCGCGTTGCCAGCATATGTATTTGTATACTGCCGAAAGTTCGCTGAATTTCGTTCAGCGGTTTTAAAGTTAGTTTGGTCTACATAGGGCAGTTTACACGTACACATGGGTTTTTTGGTGCAACGTTTCTGCGTTGCTGCTGAAGACGAAGTTTCTATATTTTCACGCATCAAACTTGAAGACCTCCTTTACTTATTTACGTTCAATTTTTGCGCTGTGATAAATAGAACACGTATAAACTGTTACTGAAATTGGCTGATTTTCATCACGCCGGCCGAAGCGCTCAAATGCGCCTATATACGTACACACACGGAACTCCTAAAAGTGCGTTACATGGAATATACGTCGATGTCATATCTTTATAACATTACCAAGTAAATGTACAATTAACCCTTTTTTATTCCTGTAGCGACGATTTTACAGCCATAACAGTGTTGAAGTTTTATGTGGCGCCATCCAGTGTCGAAACTGTAAAGCTACTTTGTTACGTTTCAGCTTTCTGCTACCGATGGCGCGGCCAAACGCACTATTCGAGGGAGCCTCAAGGCGGTACATTCAGGCTCCCCAGACTTTTCGCCTCTTCTTTGTCGTAGTGCCGATACTGCCGATACTCGTTCAGTTTTTGTTGCCACGCCGTGCGGTCTGTGCGAACTTCGGTGGTAGCAAATTTGCTCGGTATCTCTGGGCATTCTGCACCGCCGTTGTCCGGTGGAGTACAGCGGTGCGACGTTTTATGATCTGCGATGGGTAAAACCCGTAAAACGCCAAAACGTTTGATAAGGCGTAAAAATGCATCCCAAAGTCGCTAAGCGCAAGTAAGAGCGGCCGCAGCTTCCTCATGCAAGTAAGGATTTTCTTTTTGTGTTCATTGCACGCAATCTCGCGCTAACGCGCTGCGAGTGTTATTTCTGTTCAGCCTTTGTTGTGTTCTGGCGGAATATGAGGGTCCGCATGAGGGTTCGCATGTGTTGGGGATGTGAAAAAGCGCGCTTAGTTCTTACCACGATTTTGACCGGTGTGGGGCTGCTAGTTTTACCTTTCAATGCTAAAAGCTCTGGGTGGTTTGTTATTCGGAGCCTAGCCACCGCTTGCTGCCACCGCTTGCACTTTTATTCGCGGCCCCTTCCCATTGCATGTGGCCCGGCCACCAATGCCTGGCCGTAAAAATGCAGAACGTAGCCATATATGGCTGGCGTCTCGCTGGCGTCGTGAAATCCTCCCCCCCCCCCCCCCCTACCCGTCGTGAACTAACCGGGCTCGCTCGCCGGCGCGCCCCCCGGCGTGCCCTGAAAACTCTCCGTCGTCGCTGCCGTAGCCGTAACATCTAGGCGTCGTGAAATAGCCGCTTGGCTCCTGCCGTACCCGTAAAAGCTACGCGTTGTGAAATAGTCGTACTTACGCCTCTGCTTACGGACGTTGTAGTTGGGTGTTGAAATCTTGCCGAGGTCTGTTTTTTTTTTTTTTTTTGCCGCATTTAGAACTTTTGTAATAACTATACTTCACGCCCGCCTTACAACTCAGTTGGCTAGAGCAGTCGAGTTTGGTTTTACCCAACCGGCTGAACCACTACGGCTCACTGAAGCCAAGGCCGACGCAGCCAACGCTATGGTTACGTCCGATAATCTGTAATTATTATAAGTGACTATGGCTGCACAAAGCTAGTCTGTAAATTTTTTTGTAACCATTTACTTTTGATGAATCAACTTTAACTTTCAAACTTAAAAAAACAAGCGGTTTTGCCTTTGCATAAATATCAAGAAAGACTGTTTTCTGTTCATGTTGCCAAGCAGGCTTGGGGTAGCAGCTTGGAGTTCCTTCCGTACTTAGCTAGAGGTAGTCCGACCATTTATAATTACTAAATAGTGATTACTAATTAACAACGAGCCTGGCGGTGTGAGGAAGCGGTGTGTTCGGTTGGATAAAAATCAACAGATTGCTCTCACGGAGAGTTGCGTTCCTCCTGAACAGAACTTTAGTGACAGCTGCCGTTCCGCAACATTAGCATTCCTTATCGTTCCGTCCGGACGGAACGCTAGACAATGCCTTTTTTGTAGTGCTCTTTTGTTCACCTTATCCATAAGCTCCTCCTTTCTTTATCTGGGAACTAGGCGATACAGGTTTTCTGCCCAATTATGGGGTTGCGTCTGGGGTTTTATGTCAATTTGAGGCCCTCCTTTGTGGGTTATGTTGGGAAACATGAACAAAAAAAAAACCGATACACCAACATGTAGGTGGTAGAATTATTACAGCTTGCCGCATATTTACCCACTAAAAAATGCGCTCAAACCAACTGTGGGCAGTACGAACTCCTGCTAGTTCTCGTTATGTAATTTGTTCAATTGCCTTGGTGTCATTTTTTAGCTGGCTGGAAGAGTCAATAGCTGCATATGCTTCTACCATCCTGAGGCAGACGCTATCAGTATACAAGAGCAGTTATAGGTGTTTTCACACTATGTCCTTTGTAATTGCTCATCTCCAGAGGCAAGCACCCCACGAATAGTTAGAAAGTGCAGGAGTGTCACATGGTTTATGACTCCCACTTTTTAGGAACTATGCGCACATCACTAGCGCGTATTTGCACATTTATATGTTTCCTGACAATTTGTTTTTTCTTGCGATGCATTTTGCTGGTGCACATGTAGTAAAGAGACATTGTGTTTTACAGAAAACGTGCTGAAAATATGCACAAAGCAGTGCCTCTGATGAACACCAACACTGCAACCATCACGGCTGATTCCATCATCACGGCTTGCTCACCCTGTTGTCCCATCCCTGTATTTGATAACCATTATGTTATATTTTTGTCTTTTCAGCTTGCTGTAAGATACAAAGGTCTTTTGCCAGTTTGTGTGCCTCTGTTGGGCTCATGACGTTTGCTTAGTGCAAATAAAGGCCTTTGTTGTTACCCTTGCTTGTTAATTTTTGTTTTGCAAAGTTTTCAGGAAAAGCAGCTGAGTTCGGTATACCAGGAAACAACATGCAACCGCGAGAGGAACATTTACCAGCCGAAAGCCATTGTCAACGAAACTGGTTCATATTTCGTGCAAAACGTTCATGTAGTTTGCATGTTCAGTAACCTTGTTCATTTCAAGCAAGTGAAGAAATATGTGTACCATTGCGCGTTGATTGGCAAGCACATCTTTCTTCTGATGAACTTATTGTAACATTACATAGCCGAGAGTATTTCAAGGGTCAATAAAAGTTCCTTCGCAGCAGCTTTGGTGAATCTCTGCCTCCTGCATCCGAGTATGCCAGTTTTCTTTTTTTTATTCACATTCCAAGCGCAGCAAAGTTTGTATAGAGGCAGCGGCGTTGGAAGTTTTGTCTCCAATAAACAGCTGTGTCAGTGCCTGTACTGTTGCAGTTCGACCTCACGTGTCACCTCAAAACGTGTGACCTCAGTTTGCTGGGAAAGGTGGCATCTAACTTTGTTGGCAGAGCAAAATTATGCAATGATCTTGGCACTGTAATGACCCCGTTGCTGGACGGAAAATTTTCATTCAGCCAAGAACATGCAATATAATTACTGATTAGCTCATTCCTGTCAGATCGAATGCAATCTCTGAAAAATTTGGTGACTGGGTGATGGCACTATAAATAGCCGATGGTGGTGGTCAGTGGCGTAGCCAGAAATTTATTTCGGGGGGGGGGGTTGCGCCCCAACCCTAATGCGTGTGTATATAGTATATATATATATATATATATATAAGGTTAGTAGAGACAGAGACAAACGAGAAAGACTTAGAAAATAAAAATAAGTTTACTGACGTTTCAGGGAGAGGACTCCCTTTCTTCAGAGTACAAAATAAGTTCGTTTCAGAGCTATATATACAGAAAATGTAGCAAGCGCGAGGGCAAGGTAAGAGGAGGGAGAGTTTGTACAAAATGGATTCATGGTTGGTGGGTAGCAAAAGAATGAAGGGAGAGCGGGAAAATTAATTACAACAAGGATAACAAGAACACACAGTCACGCGGTACGAACTTGGAAAAAAAGAGAGAGAGAAGAACCAAACACAGAGAAAAAATAATACATAATTTAAAAAAAAAAAAATAATAAATAACAAGGTAATTTTCCTCCCCCGTGGCAACGGGGGTGAAAGAGGGGTCAAAACAAGATAGGCCCATGCCCGTGTTTGACATAGGCAAAAAGATTAGTCACGCGGAAGACGTTCCAAAGAAGATATGCACACAAAGGGCGAACATCTGCCCATTCACACCCGTTCTAGGAATCCAAGTAAGGTCATTGAAACAAGAGATACGTGGCTTCTGTGGGTGGGAGGCGGGGGTCGCGCCCAAAAGCAGTAGGACAGGCAGTTTCGACAGGAAAGAGTGTACATTGGTATACAAAGAGCGAAAAAAATAAATAAATAAAAAATAACCAGGTAATTTTCCCCTCCCTTGTGGCAACGGGGGTGAAAGAGGGGTCAAAACAAGATATGCCCATGCACGTGTTTGACATGGGCAAAAAGATTAGTCACGCGGAACAAGGAAACGAAGATATGCAAATGCACACAAAGGATGAACATCTGCCCATTCACACCCGTTCTAAGAATCCTGGTAAGGTAATTGAAAAGTGAGACATGTGGCTTCTGTTGGTGGGAGGCGGGGGTCGCGCCCAAAAGCAGTAGGATAGGTAGTTTCGACTCGAAATGAGTTTACATTGATAGGGGAAAAAAGACAAGGTCAAACAAGTCATGAAAAGAAAAAAAAAAAAAAAAAAAAAAAAACAGGCATGTGCACGCGTATGACGCGGCAGCAAGTGGTATTCATCTGCCCGGCGCATGGTGCCAGTTCAGGGAATGCCGAGGCGGTCAGCAACGAATATTAGAAAACAACAATACAAAAAAGAAAGAGGACACGAAAACAATCACACACGCTCGCGTTCACAAATTAATTGCAAGATGAGAATATCAAAGCTAAAAATGGTACTGCAGCCTTCTACCCAGAACGCAATGTCCAGACTTGTTCATCGAATTTGCTTCAGTGAAGCCATTGTGCTAAAAAACGTCGTGCTAGCACGAAACTAAACCCAACTACGAGAGCTCGCCAACTAATGGGAGAATATTATTGAGGGAAAGAAATGAACAGGCATAACACGAGCCTGAGAAATGCAGCCGAAATTTTAATCGGAGGAAAGACAGGTTAATTTCCCATAACTTTCATTTATGCCAAACGACGCTGATTTAAACTTATAGATAAGGTAAGACTCACGAACCTCGCGATCGTGATGCGTTTTAAAACTAGATTCAAGAATTGTGGCCTTCAGTTGTTCAAAAGAATGACCAGGAGTGTTAACATGCTTTGATAGAGGCAAAGAAGGGCAGGTTTTTGCATGGGAGCGGTGATTGTTAAACCTCAAACGAAAGGGTGTTTCAGTCTGGCCAATGTATTGTTTGCCGCAGAGGGTGCATTCCAGCAGGTATACGACGTTGGCGGAATCACAGTTAAAGTTCCCTTTTACATTCACATAATAGTTTGAAGCTGTGCTGGCGGCGCGCTGTGTGGTGGTCATTTGTGGGCATACCTTACACCGTGGTTTGTTACAGGGCATGCAACCAGTAGTCTGTGGTCGGCTGATGCTAGATTTAGTGAGAACGTCACCCAAATTTTTGCTGCGTCTATAAACAACACGTGGTGGCTCGGGGAATATTCTCTTTAGGCGTTCACTTTGAGCGAGGATATTGTGATGTTTCCTTAGTATGGAAGCAACTTTCGGAGAAGAGGCCGAATGGGTCAAAACGAGGTTGGTTTGTTGATTGGGTTTTGGAGCTTTTTTTCGGAGAATTTCGGTGCGGTTCAACTGGTTAGCTCGTGTAATCGCGTCATCGATCACCTGCTCTGGGTATTTTTGATTTAAGAGTGCGGTTTTAAGTTCTCTGCAGTTAGAATCGAAATCCGCCTGGCTTGTGCAGATTCGCCTAAAACGGTGAGATTGGCTGTAAGGTATTGCAGTCTTGCAGTGCCTGACATGGCTGCTGTGGAAGTGCAAATACTGGCGCGTGTCCGTAGGTTTCCTGTAGAGATTAGTCTGAAGTCTGCCCTGAGAAACTGTGACAGTAACATCCAGGAAATTTATGCTGTGCGTAGAGTAGGAATGAGAGAGGGAGATGGTAGGATGCGCAAGGTTAAAAGCCTCAATAAACGCCAGAAGTTCCATTTCACCGTGCTGCCAAATCATGAATATATCATCTATATACCTTTTGTAGTACAACGGCTTTAAACTTTGGGTTGCGAGGAAGTTTGTCTCTAGACATCCCATAAAGATGTTCGCATAGTTGGGCCCGATTTTGGTTCCCATTGATGTTCCGCTGACTTGCACGTAATTGACACCATCAAACTCAAAATTGTTAAGTTCAAGGATAAGGTGAAGGAAAGTTTCATATATATATATATATTTCATATATATATATATATATATATATATATATATATATATATATATATATATATATATATAATTGGTAGTTTTTACAGGACAACATTCAACATTACATTTTAACACATTTGAAAGACAAGAAAACATCCAGCAATAAAAATTTCTGGGGGTTTGAACCCCCCAAACCTCCCCCCCCCCCCAAGGCTACGCCACTGGTGGTGGTAAAAACGTTTGCGCAAAGAAAATAAATGTTACAAAAACTAAGGTTAGGTGCACGATTTGAACCTATGCTAGGGTATGCCCGTCCAGTCCCACACGCGTCCCTTGCACCACGACTAATTAGATCTTACTCACTACAAGGTGAAACGGGAAAGCCCGGTCCCGTCCACTGAGCCGCCACGGCCGCAGAGCGCCGTAGAGCGCTCTGCGGCCGTGGAGCGCCGTAGAGCGCCGCGTACCTCCCGTTGCGGCCAGAGAGTCATGGGTTCGAAACCGGGCATGGCCTAAGTATTTTTTTTATAGTAGAGTGCGGACGCTGACGCCGCGGGACATAGACCCGAGCAAGAGATGCTTCGCATCTAAAATAGAAAAGCCCCCCCCCCCCACCCACATCGATGTGGCAATGTCAACAACCTGTTTGGGAGATACTATCAGTTGTCTTGTTCAATGAAACGATTCATTCAAAACAAAATGGAAATTGGAAATTAGCTTCTCCGCAAGTGTATATCAGTTGTCTTGTTCAATGAAACGATTCATTCAAAACAAAATGGAAATTGGAAATTAGCTTCTCCGCAAGTGTATATATGCTCGGTAAAATAAACTCTGAACAACGGTATCAACATAAAATACAACAATACTTTCCTAAATTTAGGCTTTGATTTCTACCTGGAGAGTGAAGCTACGACGTAGCAGTCTCCCTATACAGTGTTTGTTTTTTCTTTTTGAATAAAAGGCAACCCTGTAGAAAGTGGAAGGAAGAACGCCGAGCGGCCCAAACAATTCGCTATATGCCATAGCTATTCTCATAGCTATGGTACCACAGACATATTGTGCTGAAGTGAACAATCGAAGTGCCATAACAACGCTTTATTCGAACCATCTTCCCCTGCCCATATTCCCAGATCCCGCAACAGGGCCGCTTGGCCTCCTTTCTCAAATAAAGTCATCCTTCTCCTCTCAAACACTTTCAAAACGCCATCAGCAAACAACTACAAAGAGCCGCGACCAGGCTCCCATTCAGAGGGACTTCCTCAGATAGGGAGGGGGGTGTCGTGGGTTGCGGAGGTGAATTCGCTACGGTATTGTGGAAGGGAGGGTGGGGGGTGCTTGTAGGCTCGGCAGGTTCAGCTTTTCTCCAATTTATGTGCAGCGATAATTTTTTTTTCTTGAAGTAAAAAAAAACCCTGTTTACCGTGTTGACTCGCGGTGTCCTGCCTAGAGTTCATACAAGAAGCTGCGTGCGCCTAACTCACCGTGAGGGAAAGCCGCAGGGGCCTGGCGGTTCCACCTGGCTCTAAGCCCCCTTCACGGTGCATTACGCGGACTGTTCACAACGATGTAGCCTCCACAATGCTGTACGCAGCTTCTGGTATGAGCTACCACGCACGAGCTAAGGAAGAACGCAACAAGGGTGAGCACTGACTCGAAACGGGAGCTTATAAGTAGCTATAATCGCATTTGAAAATGGAAAAAAAAAATCTGTTCGGTGTTCCCGCTAATGGGTTAGTATTATGCCTTCCGACCAAGAGAGAAACTAAATAGTGCAAGCAGGCCAAACAAACGCAGAAAGGCTTTAGTTGATGGTGTCGCGTGTTTCGATCTTTTTTTTTATATGTATAATAATTCTGAGCAGCATGTTCTGGCGTCGACAGAGAAGCCAACATTGCCGCCGTGCATACGTCGAGGGTGTTGTTGATGAATGAGCAAGTGGAAAACCGCCGTGGAAAACAACCCCCATACAACCTAACAGCAGCGTATATTTACCTTCTCCCCGCCAAATAAAAATAAAACAAGAAAACATCGTCGCGTGTCGCCAAGAGTCCGACCCTCAATCTTGGCCGATTCGTTTCACCCGGCGTGACCAAAGCTAGCGTTTTGGCAGAACTCTTTACTCAGACGGCGCTATTGTTCTCTACATCTGGAAGCAAGTTAGTTCGCTCCTCCAGCACCAACATCCTGTTGAAAGGTTAGGATAAGTGGAACCAGAAGCAAGGGATAGGAACACAAGAACAAGAGGGATAGCCAGCTGCCTTTGGAAGTTCAGCCTGACACAGGTGTAGGGCAGCGACAGCACAGTGAATAGAGATTTCACTGGTAAAAAAAGAAAAGACAGGTGGCCTCACAAAAATAATAATCATAATAAATCTATAACATGGAAGCGTGTGGACCGAAAACCCGTGACATGCTGAGGTGCAAAGTGATGAACAGAGGTAAAAACGAAGCAACCTGCCGTATAGTGACTTACTGTGAACAGAACAAAAAACGCCATGAACGAGAACGAAATCAACGAAAACGCGAAGAACAGAATCAAAGGATTTGTGGAGACAAATTTATACCCATCACAAAAATATAAACGGCACCGAATAGTCCGTACACGGAAGTGTCCGGGTCCCGCGTAATTAGTTGCCTGAGAAACCTCCGCCACATGGAGCCCAGGGTCGTCCTGATGATCGGCACCAACGACCTGCGTCTGGTATGCACAACAGATGCAATTCTGCCTCTGAGCTAAGGGTATGCTCAGAATTTCTGCATCAACACTGCCATTTTCATTATTCTTTTTTTTTCACAGGCCAGAACCATGGACGACGCGTAACAATTGATTGCGGATTTGGAGGTCGTATTGGCTCTGTTACTCGGACGCGGATGTGGTGTTGTCGTGATGACGCTGCCGCAGGTGGCCCGCGCTGCGCGGCCCAGCTCCCACTGGCGAATTCTGAATGCCGTGAACGCGTGGATCCTCGGGCTGACTATGGGTACCATGTCTCTCTTTACGACAGTTTGCGGCAGAGAATAACCTGTTTGTTGCGCTACTTTCACGCAGACGGAGTTGTTGCTCTTGAAATCCATCGCCTCTTTGTGCTGGGCAGACGTCGTGTCCGCTATTGCCTGTACGAGCGGTAAGTTGCCCCGGCTACATTGGTTGTAATGTAATCAACACTGACACATTTACAGGCGGATGGGGTCGGACCGGCGGCTGGACATGGTGCACTGGAACGAAGAGGCGATGGGCCGTGTGACGATGGTGCTGAGGGACGTGATCGGCGCCTGAACACACCCTCCTCCTCTTCTCAGCAAAAAAAAAAAAAAAACGGATAAGTATCAGTTGCCCTGCTTTCAAAAGAACTCGATTATTTCGCAATCTGTTCATACGTAATTTCACACCGACCATACATTTAGGACTCAATTCCCGTTGCAAAAGCACGTAGACTCGAAACTTGTTTGTTTATTTTATCCTTTACCTAGTGATTTTTTTTTCAATTTCACTTCTATGTCTTTTTTCCCCTTCAGGTATGCATAAACTTCCTTAGTACGTAGAAAAAATATTTTTATAGCTGAACTAAGTGTCCTGACCGCCATTTCATCATTTCGTTTTGCTGGCCGCATCCGGCATGATTATTTCAAGCGTAGTTATAAATAATCAAAATTAGTGCCGAGAACACCCCATTGTATTGACGAAACATTCTCGTGATATTTTATAACGCGCGTTTTGCTATTGCACTAGCATCACTGCCCCATTGCAGGTTAGCTTGGCTCTTCTTATAGATCATTTGTTTTTGCTCATAGCGTGCACATATCTCACCCATTCTTTTTTTCCTTTTTTACAGCGGAGTTCGGCCACGGCCAACTCCCACCGGGAAGCAAGGGTGGGTTGAAAAGCAATTTCCTGCGATCTCCTGCGCTTGCCTGTGGGAGCTGAAGCCGCTGAGCGACGTATATGCTGAAGCTGATATGGTCTTCGCACTTCGCCCCCCCCCCCCCCTCTCAAACCACCAGCTGCAATATTTATGTTGGAAGCTAAATAAATATTTCCTCTGACTCGGCGTGCTATGCTCAGTTTCATCCGGTGTAAAGCCGTGATTGCAGTGCAAAGCATGTGGGCTGAAAGGTTCTACGAAATGTTGTCTGCCGCAGTGAGATGTTGGTTATATTTTCGAGGCGATCACGTGGGATGCCACAAAGACATGTGATGTCGGAAAAAAAATTTCGAACAGTAGCACCAGGATAAATTCAACAGCGCACCTGTCGCTTCCTTTGACCGGACAAAATGCTTTCGGCATCTTTTGACCTCTATCTTGAACATGCATGATGAATTACGTTTGGTGCCGGAAGGCAAGAATGGAAGACAGACCATCTGATACTTGCGCATATGGCGCAGTCTATTATATTTGCAGTATTCTGTATGTAATACGATAAAAAAACTTTTGTGCCAGACTTAGCTTGCAACCCATACTAGGGTCCAAAGGTGTTCTGATTCCGGCTAAAGTTGCCATGACATCAACACAGAGGACATTATTGCACAGCGGGAAAGACGAGGATAGAAGGAAATACGCAAGGCCCGTGCCGACGATTTAGCGGCGGTTCATTGAGAAAAACCGCCTGAAATATATCAAGAGACGCCGATAATTTTCACAATATCTCTTTCTTCATTCCTTTACACCGAGCTTTCTTTCTGCTCTTTTAGTAATGTGCGCAGGCAATCTTGGCGACATATGTATTGCTCATTCGTCCAACGTTTCACCCCAACAACAGTGAAACGTTTAGTTGATTATTCTGTTTTATTTGTGCTACGCGCGTGTACAGAGCAAAAGCTCTTCAGCGCGATTTCGTAGGCCGAGCGCCGAGCAACTCGCGGCGAGAAAGAAGGCAGGGCCAATCCAGTAACCACCACCCCCCCCCCCCCCCCCGTGCACGGCGGCGAACAGAATCGGTTGGTCATGGTTCAGGTTCGGACAAAAGGAGCGTCTCCCCTCGCGAATCGCAGGCGGAGGGGAGGGGACGCCGGTACGGGGAACATCGCGCCTGAAAGCCTGTGCCGGTATTTTCGTCCGCCACGGGTGGGTGGCGTAGTCTGGTGGCAAACTCTGAACTAATTCCAACATGGCGGGTGTGGGACCGCCACCTTAAGTTCAAACCCGTTACTTGACCGCCCAGAGTCAGAATCATTAATGTGAAAAATCACTAGGGTGTAGGGGGGCAGGGATAACTGTATTAAGTGTAATTTAGCAACCTGGCGGCGCTAATCATGCTGTTTCTCATGTATTTGCGAATATTTCTTGAAAAAACGTCTTTACATTTTAATAATAATTTTGTGTACTGCGTTCAATATACAATATGTTGAATGGAATTCAGTTTTATTCGCAGGCAGCGATAGGGCACTCGGTGAAGCATTGATTGATCTTGTTGTGTCCGGTGATCTCGCCCAAATATTCAAGGCTGCTAAACGTAAAAATGCCATTTTATACGTTGTATTCTTGAATGACACTGTGCAGCAGAACGTATTTGAATGTGAAACAATGAGTGGTGTCTCTGACCACAAGGCAGTTATTCCTAGCCTGAATGTTGCGTGTGAACATAAACTTCCGACGTAAACAACGGTTGTTGATATCACAACAGTGCACAAATACTCAATTCTTGCAGTTATACTATAATCTTTTCATGATTTATTGTTAAATTGTAACGAAAGTCATGTCAACTTGTTATTTGAAAACTTTTCTAAGATTGTTGAAGACTGCATACCCGAAAACGTTATGAGAAGTGCAAAACAAAACACTTAAATACTTGGTTTAACAGAAAAAAAAAAAACTTCACCTTATTCGGTGCATGAAGCGACTTCGAATGCATGAAAAGCTGTTACAAACCACTTGAATTGACTGAACTGCCTAAAAACAGAGCTAAGGGAACAACTGCATGCAGTCCGTCGTAAGTTCAACTATGCAACTTCGTAACAAAATATTTGAAGAACGACCCATCTAAATTTTTAGAAAAGCTATATCCTGCAGGCCGGGAACCTTCATTACTTATTGGGAACGAACAGCCCTCTTCTCATTCGTTAACTATCTCGGAAGCCTTGAATGGTTATTTCAAATTTGTCTTCAGTATTGATAAAGGTACAAATCGCGCTTTCGGCCTTGGGAGCGGATTACCCGCCTACCTTGAACTTCGCATTAGTTACGCTAGAGTTGTTTATCTATCACTGAATAAGAACACAAAGAAAACTGGAAAAGCTGAATAGAATGCTAAGTATTTACTTGCCATTTTGTGTAATCACTTCAAGCGGAAATTGTGCCACAGATATAAAAAGACGCGGAAGTTGTTCCGACATACAAATATGGGAAAAGCAAGTAATTTAAACCTGTCGACCAATTTTTGTTTATCTGCATGCCGTACGATTCTGGAGAGCATATAACATCTCTGCAACGTCCCAAAAATATCCGAACGTCTATGTCCCAGCAGTATCTCTATTAGACATCCGTACTACGTGCAATATTTTAATAAAAATTTTTGGATGTTGATATAACGTTGCTGGTACCTTAATTTTGGACGTTCTTTCAACTTTGCTAAAGGCGTACTCTCGATGTTGCTGCTGCTTCATTTTGGGACGGTATTTAAACATATTTTGCTGACGTTGTTCAGATGTTGCTGGTATGTCCGTTTTTTACTTCGAGTATGTCTATCGCAGTTACATTTTTTTAGCTATATCTGCTATACTTTATTTTCAAACTCTCCGAAGGCGTACTCTAATGAAGCTACCGAGGGGTTCTGTATGTGTTTTGTAAGGGTTTTGTACGGAGGGGTTTTGTGCAAGTATTGCAGTCCACCAGTATTGCTTTGAACCTTTGACCTGCAAAACAGTAGCCCAATACCGAACCTCACGGAAAGAGGCAGGGACTTAGTGCAGAATTCGTTTACAAGCGACGTTGCCAACGAGCCTTGTAAGGTTTTTTTGGTGGAGGGGGCGAAAGAGGGTCATTGCCATCAAATCTGAACAAAATAAGATAGGATAATGAACGAAGACGCCATTAGCACAACTTTACTTGCTACTTGATTTACCTTGATGTTACGTACTGACTGCAGCTTCATGAATTCAAAGTGTGAGCAAAGCAAATTTCGGGGCTGCCTTGATACTAAGGTTACCGTCAAACGTCACTTGTAGGTTTAACGGAAAGGTACTCTGCCTTTTTTTGCCTCGAAGAAAAAAGTCGGTCACACCCTCATTGCAAAAAAAACTGAAAACCGTGAGGTTTTGCCAAGGTTCGAACCATAGACTTTCAAAACACAAAACCAGCACCTAAGCTCCAATCCACTCGACCACGCCAGAAAACAATGCGTGGACCCAAGAATTTATTACCCTAACAGAGGCTGCCAACGACTATTGTCGGGTGATTCGTTTTGATCGCATTTGACAAATTTCGGCAGTGCTAATGCTTGTTTCTTTCGCACCGACCTGCGTGATTGCGTGATTGCGTGATTGCTCCTTCGTAGTCAATGTTGGTAGTATATTCCTGGTCTAAATCTCCGATATCAATAAGTGGTTCGATGTCCTTATTCAACGACCTCAATTCAACTTCATTGTTCCGTAGCTGGCTCAGAAAGCTTGTTAACACAACGCCAACATCAGTGATCGTTACAGACGAGTCTAATATTGCTTTTGCGTTTCGGCACAGTTCTCCTGCGTATGACCGCCTTTTTTGCCTTCTTTCTTCAGTTCGTGGAGGTGGATCGTAGACACAGGAATACTATGTTCGAGTTGTGCATCTTGTTTTGATCGATGAGCTGTAACATGCACCTCACCGTTCAAAAAATTGGGACCTGGACCCCAACGGGAATCTTCGGAGGTGTGGATGCATCGTCACCTCATCTGGCCATAACGTCGGTCGGTGTTTGCTTGCACCACCGTGGCTTTCCACCCCAGCGGTCCGTCGTCGGCATCGAGGGGTCTTCCTCCTTGTAATAGGCCCAAGTTCAGGTAACTCTGAATCGCAGGGGGCCTTCATCCCGGGTTTGGGCACCAAAATATAGATTAAGAGGAGAGACGGCGGGCGAAGACGTCCTGGTGGAACGATGGTGCTCTATTTACAAGATGGCGAACGGATGAAGACGACGCAGCTCGAGCGAGAGCTGCTCCCGCGTGATGACAGGCACCAATGATGATAATCTATCTCATCGGTGCAGCAGTGATGACCCCTACAAAGTTTCTACAGGGAGTGCATGCGGGAGGCATGCTCAGGCAATGAATGGCAGACAATAATTGTCCCAGAAGAAGAGAGTGTATGACAGCTGCATCTTACCTCTACTCATTTACGCGGCTGGAATTGGGAGGCGCACTAAGGGTTCGGCCTAACTTGAGGACGAATCAGCGAGCCGTGGAACGGAAGAAAATATGTGTAACATAAAAGGTCCAGAAGATATATGAGTGGGCAGGGAAGGTCGTGTAAAGAGGAGGCAAGGTAAATTTTGTTCATTAGGGTAACCGAGTGGATCCCTAGAGAATGCAGGCACAGCAGGGGCCGGGAGAAGTTAAATGGGCAGATGAGACCAAGAAGTTTGCGGGAATAAATTAGCCGCCGTTAGCCAAGTACCCGGGTAATTGTAGATCTATGGAAGAGGCATTTACCCTACAGTGGGCGGGGCAGGCTGATGACGACGACGATGACGACAACGGCGACGAAGATAATGATGACCTAACAATCAGGTCTTGTCGTTCCAGAGTCTTAATTTCTCTATTACATGCTCCGGCAGAGCGTGTAACATCCTTCATGATGAGTAAGTTTGCATTCACCGTAATGTACTTCCTTTAGGTGTCGGTCCAGTGCCTTTTAAAGGGTTCGTTTGTCACCTTATTTATCCTGGTTGTGGCCACTCGAGGATGAACGACTGTACCAAAGATCTATGAAGCGCAAAGATCTATGTCTATGAAACGCAACCTTTGAACGCATTTCTCCTGCAAACTTCCTTCACTCATGACTGCATCGAGTATTTAACTGACCCCTATTGAGTGCACGTAGTATTGCAAGCCACTGTGTTGAATTTCTGACCTCCCAATGTATATATTCCCTGTTATACAAATTAGGCACCCAACCGCGCCATTTTGTTTCTATTTGGTCGGAAAAGTCTTTCACCCAAGTCTCTTAAGCAATCCACAGAATTGCTTTGATAATTGTAACTATGACCAGCAACATGAATTTTTCCAGAGCTAGTTCGCCGGTTTAAGCTTGACGCTAACGTCACTCAGTGGCAATAAATTCGTTTCCTTATACGTATTTAGCGAAACAATGATTTGCTTGTATACCCGCTTTTTAAACGAGAACGGAAGATTCCTATTCAAAATTGCATAATTTCTAACAAACGCAGCCCAACATGTTCTTTTCTTTCGGTTAATACCATTTTCGGCAAAAGGATTTGCCATATCAGATGCTTAGCAAACAATTATACAGTCTTTTTAAGGCTTCATTATCCATCGTATACGCTGGGTTTTTCGCTTCCTTATTCATATTTCCTCTGATTGGGATTCCTATTTTTATATTTGTAGCCAAACGTTGAAACAAAAGCTGTCGAAACGTGGTCTATAATTTTCAGCTGTCTAGACTGAATGCAAACATGCCATCTGTAAACCGGGTTTTCTACTCTTGATCTCCCTTAACACACCTTTTAAACTGAATGCAGATAACGACGGAGAAACTGCGACCCCCCACATTCCTCGCAGGGTCCCTCACAGAAAACGTTGCAGTTTTTTATGTAACGGCATACTTTCTGGGCAACCATCGCCTGTAAATCTTCGATGATTGCAAATCATGCCTCTGCTACTCTGTAATCGCATAGAAGTCGAACGACTGCGAAAGAGCGCCGCGAGTGGAGTGCGTTTTTATAATTTGTCTATCGTATTGAACGGTCTACTGTACTCCGAACAATTTTCAATTATCTGGTGGATAACGAGAATATATACTTAAGTTTGGAGGCCTTTTTCAATGCCCACTGGGGTGTTCCTTTGGCTGTCGAATGTCTAAAGTAGTGGTTATTAGGTACATAATTTTTTTGGAAATACATTCCATGTTGCAACACTAGGGTAATGATTTTCTATTTTGTCAGCGCTAATCAGCATCGTTTTGTCACGCTACAGGCATTGTAAATCCTCAGGCACCTTAATAAAAGTTCGCCACCGCTGCTAGCGAAGTGTTGCCCAGAAGATGTTAAAAATTTGACATAAATCTGGGATCTTTCACCCACTTTCTTTTCTTTGTGGCGGTGGGGACTGTTTCAACTTCATGGTTCGTGACCGGTAGAGAGTGACTGACATCTGAATTGCAAAACTCGTTTTTGCATTCGGGCTACACGTTTGCAAAACGGCCTTTGTTATTCTTCACAGCCAGTGCTCGACGCTTCTGAATAGGGCCGTTACGTTTCCTAAGATTCCTGTGGATTTCATTTGGATTCCTCTTGTTTCTGCTTTTCTCAAATGGTCTGACCTGGCCTTAACACCATATTCATGAAATGCTTGTCCAAGGACTGTAAACCGTGCCCTGATTGAAAACCAAGCACACAGTTGGTCTGTAGTTAGGTATCGGCGCCAGGAAGAATGATAGCGGTATTGAAGCCAGCCATCATCATATAAACATTACAATCCCATGTAGGGTACGCGCGACAAAGTAAGCAAGCGTAAATTGCACATCTCGGTGGCATTGGTCCCGCTGGTACGAGTGAATACGCCAGACAATGTCGATATGGTAGCGATAGCAAGCACTGAGTGGTGCAGACACAGACTCAGCCACTATAGAGTTCATATAGGAAGGCTTATGTAAAGCAATACGATAATACCGCACACATGCAGTGTAAATCAGAATACATGAAACATTGGGTGATCGACGACAAAATTAACGTAGTCCCCAATCAGTGGACGTATAGAAAATATTAGGCCCGTCAAAACATAATTATTTGTTAAGTAGAATTTTTCAATCTAGCGCACAAGAACTTACCTAATGATTATGACTCTCATGAGCAACCCCCGAAGGAGTACGGAGGCAGCGGAAGGAGAATATATACGATATCCCCAGAAGCTACAACGGCCAACCCACAGAACCGGTGTGATAAAAGTGTTAAGAGGAAGTAGACGAGGAGAAGAAGGAAGACCAGGCTGGACAAGCTACGCCCCTGGAACAGACCTCAGCTTCGTAGGGCCCTGGACAGGGTATGACGACGCCTCCGACATTCCGGCACGAGTTTAAGATTGTGTTCCTAGAGTGAGACCCCGCGGCAACGCACCGTCGGCGTCTCGGCCCTGCCGAATGGGCTGCCGGGCTGGAATGCTGGAAGGCTGGAAGGCTGGAATGCCGGGCTAGAGGGATAATAGACGCTAACAAACTTACCGCCAGGTCAATGGCAAGGGTGGCTTGTCAAGAGTGGCTTGTCAAGAATGGCAAGGGTGGCTTGTCAAGACATCTACCGAGATACCAAGAATTGTATTATTTGCGAAAGGAAGTGGGTGAGTATGGAATCCCTTTATTTTTAAAAAGAACCCGTCTTTGTATGTGGTCCTAAAGCTGACTAAGAAAGTGATTTGTTATAATTTTTCAGGAAGCAAAACATATGACTACCTTTCCGAAATCTAGCTTGTTCGCGGGATTTGAATGAGAGATTCCATGCCACGCCTAAAACATTCACCGATTTTTCAAGGTTGTCAGACCCTCCTCATTAGTTGTATGAGTGGTGTTTTTTTCTGGCGTTAAAGTTTTCGGAAAGCTTTGTTTGTAATAGCATCATCATCCGGTAAAAACAATGTGTGGAGGTTCTGCAACTGGGACACAAAGTTCAGGGTCATAATGCTTTTTGTAGATAGAGAGTGCCGCCTCTAAGGAAATGTTGAGATATTTGTCTTCTAAGAGCGGTGTTCGCGTGGAAAGAAAGTCCTCGCACCATTTACAGGGCTGCGTTTTCGTTCTCGTTTAGAGTTGTCAAACCGAGATCTTGAGAAGATGCCAGGTTTAATTACACCGCTTTGCTCTGATTGTCAGGTCTCCGAATCTTGAATACATCTTGGGTTAAGCCAAAAGCACAAAATAGAGCTAAGCCTCTATTTTCTCACACGTTTTGCTTCATTCTTCGAGAGAAACGCTTCGGGAGTACTGTTTCTTCTGTCTGGAGAATCTGCCAATTTCGCGGTTGAGAGTAACCTCACTGCGTTAAAACTATCTCTCATTTAGCTATTTCTCTTCCCGCCACGTTTGTAGAATATCGTTATGGGTTTTGACTTTGTCTCCTGTATTTATTATGTCTGGAATGCGTATCTGTACGCCCTGTTCGATTAATATTCTTCATTCATCCGAGCGTTCACTTCTGTACTGAGTTTTCGTTTCTCACAAATCCGTAAACATTTCCAATAAGCTATTTGTTTGCTATGAACGACTCTCGACTAACTTTTATTCTAGCGTCGACTCCAAGAGGAAATGAAACCAACAAAAGCTCCGTCGGCCTGCGTGAGGCTCAAAGAACACTGTTCCCTTGTGCGAGCACTGCTCCATCGTGACCAAAAATATTTCTCGGATTTTACGGAATCTTCGCTTACTTGTTACCCGGGTGACTTCTGGCGGAGCGCAAAAAATACGCACATGCAAGACCCGAGAGCGCAATATCCCGCACGACAGCGACAACATCGCCTCTGACCCAGACAGGATATGCGAAACTTATAAAAATCCATTCTCGTCTGCGTGTTCTTCGTCAAGTGACAGCGGCTGCACACTTGGATTCGCACCTCTAGATGATGTTTAAACACGCCCACAGTAACTGCTGAGGATGTTGCGACCGCTATCCGCAGTTTGCCTTTACAGAAATCTTCCGATCACAATAATAACCCACGCTATATTGTAAATTGTTAATGTGATCTTCAGTCACGGGTGCTCTGCGAGGTGTTTTGTCTTTCGCTTGAAGAGCGGTACTTTCGGACTGGTTAAAGCTGGCGCGGTTTTTTCACTCCATAAGCCCGGAAACGCGTCGGTGCTTCGTAACTATCGACAAATTTCTCTCCTATCGTATTTCTCGGAACTTTCGGAAAGAGCAGCAGACCGTCCTCTCTTGACCAAAATCTGTCCTTTGATTCACTGTAATCAGAACGGGTTTATGCCTGCCTGGTCGGTCAAGTCGACACTTGCATGCTTGCTGATTGATGCCAACAAATGCGTAATTTCACGCCTTCAAATGGGCGTCCTCTACTTCGACTGCAGTAAGAACTTCGAACCCACAACCATGCTATGCTCCTTCGGAAGCTGTCTCCTCATGGTCTGTCTCTTGCTTTCTGCGAGTGGTGCTCTACCTACCTCGAATAGAGAGCAGACTGCCTTGAGTACGCAGGCACTAATTAGGTATTGCAGCTTCACAGTGGCATCCGGGGTTCCCCTTGGCTCAATGCTCGGCTCTTTAGAGTTGTTCTTGTTTGTGAATGATATGCAGTGCCTAATGACGAGCGGAGCATTAGATGGAACTTTTTTGGGTAGATGCTCTTTAATACGCCCACAGCAGTACTCCACTCCAGAAAGAGTAGCAGTAGAAGTAATGTAGCGAGTTGTGCAGTGAGTACCAGTGCACCTTCAAATATGCAGACCTTAAAGAGAAAAAAATGCAGAAAAAGCAGAACGGATGATGGCTGGGCGCATAGGGCAGTTTGAGGCACCGGCCTGCCTTTCTGCGCGTGTCATCTGCTTTAATACTGTTTCTGCTTCAAAGACAAGGTCGAGGGGTGCAGATTCTTGCCCAAGGAATAAGTGCGAATTTTAATAGTTTTTCCAGACATATCTGTTGTTATCTGTATCAGTAAAAAACAGAACTTCCCCACTGTACTGTCCTCAAAAACTGACCAAGGAACTCACTTCCTTCAATTTCATGACATATCTGGTTGTGATAGCATGGCACAAAAAGTATAGAGCAATATTCATGTTTTCGTGCTTTTTTAACTTATTCGGTTTTACATACTTTTTGAGTAATATGTTAAAACAACGCGATTCGCCTTTTATTTTTTGTTGTTTTATGTGTAAAAATTATTTTTGAAAAACTGGCGCATTTGGTGCCCCTGGTGGTCTTCATTTGGTCTTCTCTGGCGCATTTGGTCTTCTCTGAAGCGCAGCTTATGTTGCCGAAAGCAGCTTGTGCTACTTTAACCAGCTGGTGATATTGAAGTGGATCGAAATTTCGATACACGGACGTTCTCCATTTCCGTCTACTTCAGAAAAACGGTCCTGGCGAAGGGAGATCGAGGCCACATGTGGTCAGCAGCAAATGGCTTAGCCACTGAGCAGCTCCTGTGGTCACACTTGTCAAGTATTAACAATTTGCAGGTGTCGGACCTTCTCAACAAACTATAAAATGCAAAAACTGTGCACAAATCGGGTGTGAGCTTCCGCTGTTGCCCAGTGGAGCACTCCTGCAGCCTGCATTGCTTCAAAAAAAGTCGCAGCTAGGCAAGCTTAAAGTTGTTTTATATCCCCTGCAAGCTGCCAAGAATGACATTTTGTTGGGAAAGCTTCCACTACGCTCGCGCTCGATGAAGAGAGCAGGCTGGAAGAGAGCAGGATGGTTGAAGAAATCTTACCCAACAGTGAATCCCATTCACCTCGTTATTCAGTTATAGTAAAATCCGCAGATTGTATTAGCCTGAGTACGTGAGATTTACCAAAAATGAATCGTCCATATAGCGCATAGATTATATTACAGATAGGTCTATTCTACATTCCAAGGACGTTGCTGGCAGGGGCATGTATTCTAAAATCTATGTTTTTTAGAAAATATACTATTGCCGCGAACCATGTATGTGTTTGCTTATTTATTGTTTCTTTACTGCCGGGCCACGCCCGGCTGTGTTATCGCGTTTCAAGCAAAGCGCGTCTTCCATTCTTTATTTTTATGCCGCACGGGCTATCACATTCAGATAAGCAAACTGTTTCGCCCTAACGTCGCTAGCCCTGAATAATCGTCTGTGATCTACAATGTTCTGGATGTCAATCGACGGTTCCAGAAACACTCCTGCCAAAAGATAAAAAGCCTGCAGAGCAGACGCCTCGGCATTCGATTATTCGACGCTCGCCAACTCAACTCACTTTGTTGACCGCTGCTTCGCCGCCTCTGTATTCTTTTGAGTTGTTAGGGGAGCACAAGTTCGCTCCAATAAACTTGTTTCTCCTTCAAGACAACTGCGTCGTCCTTGGCTTCGTGACATCTGGTAGAGGTGTTTGGTACGCGCCCTTTATGCTCTCTACGACATCTGGAAGCCGCCAAGCCAGCCAGCCCAACCAGAGAAAGCCGCCGACTGCAAGGATTGCTACCCGAGTTCGGTCTCATGCCAGAAGGGCCCAAGAGAAGGAACGCTGCAACCAACACCATGGTGCAAGAAACAACGTCGCCAATCGTGCTGCAGCAGCCCCGGGAACCGCCACCCTTCCGGGGAGGCCCCGCTGAAGACCCCGAAGAATGGTTGGAGAAGCTGGAGCGCGTCTGCATCTTCAACAGGTGGGACGACGAAGAAACTTTCCGGCATGTCTTCTTTTACTTAGAAGAAGCTGCTCCAACTTGGTTCGAGAACCATGAGAGTTCTTTGACGGACTGAACTCAATTCAAAAGGGAGTTCCTTAAGACCTTCACTACCGTTGTGAGAAAAGAGCGAGCTGCGCTTTTGCTTGAAACTCGAACGCAGCACCCCAACGAAGGTGCCTTGATCTTCGTTGAGGAGATGAAGCGACTTTTTCGCCGTGCGGACCCCGAAATGACCGAAGAAAAGAAGCTAAGGTTTCTAATGCGAGGAGTAAAGCAAGAGCTCTTTGCTTGTCTAGTCCGTAACCCGCCGAAGACGGTGGCTGAATTCGCGACTGAGGCGGCGGTGATGGAGAAGACGCTAGAAGTTCGAACGAGGCACTACGGCCGCCCTGTCAACGCGCTGTTCTCGGAGAACATCGGTGCCGCAACTGGATGTTCCGATACATTGCGCGAGACCATTCGAGCAGTAGTCAAGGAGGAGCTTCAGAAGCTTTTTCCAACAACGCCGCAACCTCAAGTGGATTCTCTGAGTGACGTCATCCCTGAAGAGGTTCAACAGGCGCTGGGAACTTCTACGCCTTCAGAAGCACCCCGTCAGCCCCAAGCGATGACCCACTCCGCAGCTCTTCGTCAACCCCGCCCTGCTCCAACCCGTCGTCAAGAGGCCCAGCCATACCGCCGTCCAATGCCGCCCGCCCGACGCCCTGTAGACCAATACCAGACGCCAAGGAAGACCGACGTGTGGAGAACGCCCGATAATCGCCCGCTGTGCTACAACTGCGGAGAGGCCGACCACATCTACCGTCGCTGCCCTTACGAGAGGCTCGGTCTGCGAGGATTCTCCGTCGACGCACCACGCCCCGACCCGGCAGCGCCCTACTGAGATCGGCGAATACCTGTCCAACATGAACCGAGGACCTGCCCGCTTCAACCGTTCGCCGTCGCCCTACCGGTACCAGTCGCCAAACCGCCATAACACCGCTGACTTCTCAAGTTGGAGGTCCCCCAGCCCACGCGGGGGAAACTAAAAGCAGCAACTTCTGGAGGTGAAGTTCCAGAACGGCGAAAAACCGAAAACCCTCCAACGACGCATGGCCGCACCGAACACCGTACCTGCAGCCCAACGACTCGATATAACACGGACGTGACTCCCGAACCCGACGACGACACGACGCGACGCGTACCCCAAACGACAGAGCCTGCCGATGAGAAGATGACGAGAATGATGACGCATGGTTCCCGACGGTCAACACGCACAAGCCGAGATACAACGCCCCGACACAGCAGAAACTCGAGGAAAGCGGCGTCCGACGCCCAGTTGTCCATCGACGGCTTTGACGTAGTCGCCCTCATCGACACGGGAGCCGACTACTCGGTAATGAGCGGCTCATTCGCGTCGAAGTTGAAGAAAGTTACGACAACATGGGACGGCCCACATATACGCACAGCAGGAGGCCATCTCGTAACGCCAAGTGGAACGTGCACATCACGCGTCACCATAGGCGGCACCACGTACCATGCATGGTTTGTTATTTTGCCTAACTGCTCCCGCGACCTGATTCTCGGAATGGACTTTTTAACGGACAACCACGCAATAATTGATCTGCAGACCAGGTCGATAACTTTTTCCTCCGATCACTCCACGACGCCGCAGCCGAACCCCGATCACCCTGCTGCTGTCAGGATCGCCGACGATCACATCACCCTGCCACCCCGCGCAAGCTTGATGATCGCCGTCTACTGTGAGGATGCTGCTTCTGACATCGACGCTATCGTAGGGAGTGATCGAAGGTTGCTTCTCGACCACGGTGTCTCCGTCGCAAGAGGCATTGCGCACGTTAACAACGCCAATCTCACGTTTTGGTCACTAATTTCACCGAAGAGTACCAGCATATAAACAAGGGAGCTGGAATTGCGTTCCTCAAAGAAACGCAAGAAGCAAGTGACGTGATCGCGGTCGCCGACTTTGAACGCACACCCGATGACACCTTCAAGCTTCCGCAGCCCTTCGACGTGAATCCGGCGCTACCGCAAGAACAACGGGACAAATTATTGGCTTTGCTGCGTCGCTACAGCGAGTGTTTTTCGGCAAACTCAAAATTACGTCAGACACCCCTAGCGAAGCACCGTATTATAACTGAACATGGAGCCCGACCTACCCTACAGTCACCATACCGCGTCTCTTCCCACGAACGGGAAGCCATACGGACTCAAGTAGACGACATGCTCAGCGACGACATTATACAGCCATCGAAAAGCCCCTGGGCTGCGCCGCTAGTACTCGTAAAGAAAAAAGACGGCACATTAAGGTTCTGCGTTGAATACCGGCGACTAAACAAAATAACAAAAAAGGACGTGTATCCCCTGCCACGAATTCACTACGCCCTTGACCACCTCTGCCATGCCAAGTACTTCTCATCGATGGATTTGAATACCGGCTACTGGCAAATAAAAGAGGACGAGAGAGACCGAAAGAAGACTGCGTTTATAACCCCGGACGGCCTATACGAGTTCAAGGTGATGCCTTTTGGGCGGTGCACGGCGCCAGCAACGTATCAAAGAGTCATGGACACTGTGCTAGCTGGCCTGAAGTGCCACACTTCCCCCGTATACCTCGACGACGTCGTGGTATTCGCCCTGAATTTCGACGAACACCTTGCAAGGTTGGAGTCTGTACTCGAGGCCATTCGTACATCGGGGTTAACGCTGAAGCTTGAAAAGTGTCGATACGCGAATGAGGAGCTGAAGTTCTTTGGCCACGTCGTCAACGCCGCGAGAGTCCTGCCTGACCCGGCAAAAACTTCGGACATTGCGAACTTCCCAAGGCCGAAAGACAAGAAGGGAGTGCGAAGATTTCTCGGACTGTGCGCATACTACGGGCGCTTCGTTGCAAACTTCGCCCGCATTGCAGAGCCGCTTACACGGTTGACGAAAGATAGCACGCCTTTTAAATGGGAAAACGAAAAAGAAAAGGCATTCTGCGAGCTTCAAAAACGCCTGCAAGCCCTCCCGTGCACGCTCATTTCGACGAAAACACCGAAACAGAAATGCACACCGACGCCAGCGATGTAGGCTTGGGTGCCGTTCTCGTCCAAAAGCAAAGCGGTAGCGAAAAAGTAATCGCCTTTGCAGCCGTGGTCTGTCGAAGGAGGAGAAAAATTACTCAGCCTCTGAAAAACAGTGCCTCGCAATTATATAGGCCATTTCAAAATTTCGCCCATACGTATATGGTAGACCATTCAAGGTTGTCACAGACCACCATGCGCTGTGTTGGCTCGCCAATTTGAAGGACCCCTCTGGCCGTCTTGGGCGGTGGATCTTGCGCCTGCAAGAGTTCGACGTTACAATCGTCTACAAATCCGGCAGGAAACACTCCGACACCGACTGCCTGTCCCGCGCCCCCGTCGACCCAACACCACTAGACTCCAATGAAGACAGCTCGTTCTTCGGAATCGCTACGGAGAGCGACCTAGCCGCCCAGCAGCGTGCCGACCCCGACTTGCGCGTCATGATCGACTACCTCGAAGGACGAAATGTCACCGTGCCTAGGGCGTTCAAGCGGAACTTGCCAGCATTCAGCCTCAAAAACTCCGTCCTCGTGAAGATGAATTTCAGCCACGGAACGAGAACGCATTACCTACTTGTCGTCCCTACGGAGCTCTGTGACGAAACTTTGGAAGCGTGCCACGACGACCCGTCTTTCGGACATCTCGGCACAGCTCGCACCATTGTAAAAATCAAGCGGAAGTACTTGTGGCCCCACCTTACTTCCGACGTCACCCACTACGTTTGGAGTTGCCGTGACTGCCAGCAACGAAAAACGCCACCGACAAGACCCGCCGGCTTTCTTCAACCGATCGCCGTCCCGTCGAGGCCCTTTCAACAGATTGGAATGGACCTCCTAGGCCCGTTCCCTATGTCACAATCACAGAACAAGTGGATTGTCGTGGCGACAGACTACATGACGCGCTACGCAGAGACCGCCGCTCTTCCGAGGGGCACTGCACAGGTAGTCGCAAAGTTCTTCATAAGCCAAGTTGTGCTGCGACATGGAGCCCCGGAAGTCCTAATCACGGACCGTGGAACGGCCTTTACTGCGGAGCTGATGCAAGAAATATTACGCCACAGCAACACGGATCACAGAAGAACGACGGCGTACCACCACCAAAGAAACGGACTAAAAGAACGTCTGAACAAGACAATAGCAGATATGCTGTCAATGTTCGTTGATGATGAACATAAGACTTGGGACGAAGTGCTCCCGTATGTCACGTTTGCTTACAACACTGCTATCCAGGAGACGACGCAGCGGACGCCGTTCGAGCTTGTCTACGGAAGACGGCCAACTACGATGCTCGACGCCATGCTTCCGCACGTAGAAGACGACGACCTCAACACCGACGTCCAAGGACACCTTCAGCGTGCGGAGGAGGCCCGCCAGCTGGCTCGAGTTCGTACAACACGCCAGCAGCTCGTGGATGCCGGGCGCTACAACCTCCGACGCAGAGACGCCGAGTACCACCCAAGGGACCGTGTTTGGGTTTGGACTCCCATCCGATGACGGGGACTCAGTGAGAAGCTTCTGCGACGATATTTCAGACCCTACAAATTCTACGACGCGTCGGCCAACTTACCTACGAGGTGATCCCAGATGGTGATTCCGGAACATCACGAAGACGCACGCGGCCCGAAGTCGTCCACGTGGTTCGCTTGAAACCTACTATGCAAGATGACGGACTTTTTTTGTTGTTGTTGTTTGTTTGGACTGTCTTGTATTTTAGCATCGGGTCGATGCACTCTTATAGGGGGCGTGGTAATGCCGCGAACCATGTATGTGTTTGCTTATTTATTGTTTGTTTTACTGCCGGGCCACGCCCGGCTGTGTTATCGCGTTTCAAGCAAAGCGCGTCTTCCCTTCTTTATTTTTATGCCGCACGGGCTATCACATTCAGATAAGCAAACTGTTTCGCCCTAACGTCGCTAGCCCAGAATAATCTTCTGTGATCTACAATGTTCTGGATGTCAATCGACGGTTCCAGAAACACTCGCGCCGAAAGATAAAAAGCCTGCAGACCAGGCGCCTCGGCATTCGATTCTGCGACGCTCGCCGACGAAAGTCACTTTGTTGACCGCTGCTTCGCCGCCTCTGTATTCTTTTGAGTTGTTAGGGGAGCACAAGTTCGCTCCACTAAACTTGTTTCTCCTTCAAGACAACTGCGTCGTCCTTGGCTTCGCGACACTATATTCTCACATTAGGAAGTCTCCCATTTTGATTCCATCGCAACATTTTGAAATCCACACCACGTCAGTTTTAGTGCCAGTGATTTCACAAGGTGACACTGGCAGCAACGTGCTTAAATCAATTTCCAAGTGGTGTGCTGCTGTGTTAAGCTGTAAGCAAGAACCCGGTGGTAAGCAAAAACCCATGCTAGGTTTCTTACCTTTCTCTACTTTCCTTCTCTCTCTTTTTATAACCACCCTTTCACCAAACCATTAAATGATTACTGCTCCTAATCTTCCCTAGCACTTCCAAGTCCTGCACTATGTCTCAGTTCTCACTTATTATAAATGAGTTTCGGTTTTTGTTGTTCCACCGGTGTTTTCACATGTAGAGTTTTAATTTTTTTTTTGTTCGTAAAAAATGTATTCTTGCAGCCTATTTATATTTTTTCCGTCAATGCAACCCGATTATCACCTCAGGACGGCCTATCGTACGACTCCTACTGGCTTTCCACCCTTTAGGCTCGGACATATTATTTGGTTAGTCTTATATAAATGTCACAATATGTTCTTCGCGTCTTCGTTGCTTTTGTAACATTTACGTACAATCTGCTTGCGGCTTCACCTATATTTCTGCCTGTTGGTGCTGAGGCATGTACTATCTGTAACCTGTATCACCTTTGAGCTTTACTACTACTGGGATTATTTCGTAATGCGTAGGATTTTCTGCACGTTCATTGCTATTTCTCTGTGAATTAAGTTGATGTAATGAGAGAAAACTACCGCAGGTTCTTTTCCAGGTAATCAGTGGCGCCTGGGACTAGCCACGATGCAAGTATTCAAATGAGGCGCTTGGACACAAAAAAAATGTATTTTCAAGAAACCAAGGCACACATCAAAATTGAAACGATTACACCCGAAAGCACCTCACAACTCAAAATTAACTGACACATACATAATCCTATGGCATACAAAACCTAAAGAAAGTACAAAGAGAAGCCTCCACCAAAGATTCAACGCGATGAGGCATTGTCCTTTGGGCGTCGCGGGTGCTGGTAACGACGTGAGCTTGGCCTCGCGGGTCTACCATTACGGCATCGCGAACACCGCAACGTCGACGAAAAACACGCTGCATTGCCCTCGTAGACAACGGTACGCTCGGCACCCATGACGCACTCAGGACAACGACTCATCGCATTCAACCTTTGGTGGGGACTTCTCTTTGACTTTTAATAAGTGTTGGTAGTCCGTAGGGCTTTGTATGTGTCAGTAAAGTCTGAGTTTGATGTGCTTTCGCGTGTAATCGTTTGCGTTGTCATGTGGGTCATGTTTTCTTAAGATTTTATGTTTGTTCCGTCTCCAAGCGCCCTCGCCGTGGCCTTCACCCCCAGAAAAGTTTTTTGTTCTAAAAACCTGCACATGGAAGTGTTCACAGTGCACAGCACAGTCACACACGTTGCGCACAATACGCACACTCACGGAACACCATACAGCGTCACGCAGAAGGCGTATCCGTGAGTACCCCCAAAAAAAGCACCGCCCCAGTCACTGAGTCAATGTACAAACACTCAAGGTCAGAAAGTGTGCAAAACACCTGGTCAGTACGCAACACTACACATACACTCACAGTGTGTTTTAATCTGGCAGACTATGGCCAACAAAATACATGAAGACAGCCTGAGCTCCTAACGTTTCAAAACCGCATGGGGCCGTAACACGCAGAGTGTTTCCCGCTTCTACTGTCTCTGAACCTTTCATCTACTTTGAGGCTGGTTATTTCGAACTCCCCAGAGATCTCTGATGGCAGAGATCCGCGCCTTTACCGCCTACTTGGTCGCAGGTTTTTTCGAAAGGTCGCTTTTCGACTTTTCCTTTCGGGTGTGTCATTCCGCAAGTTCGGCACGAACGGACGTACCCACGCACAAGGAGTTGCATTCCCGGCCGGTAAAAAGGTTCCAACACCCGACGCATGGTCTTTTTCACACCTAGGAATCCACTTGTCGGAGTCTCGTGTGCTCGCCCAGTTTTTGATAGCGGAACTTTTGTGCTACGACCTGTTAATACAGGTCTCGAGGCGTTTCGTATTGCATCCAGAGGAGTCCGTTCTTTACAAAGAACATGTGCACGCCAAATCGCTTGCCGACTAGTCCTTTGCCAACTTTCTGCCAATACATCCGCAAACTTTGGTCCTTTTAACTCACGGCGAGGTTCGTGCGGGGTCACCTGGATGATTTTCGAGTTGATTGTTGGACTTGTCCGCGTGTCGTAGGTCATTTAGTTCTTGTGATAACTTGGGCAGTCGGATTGGCAACCAGGCAATGACTTGTTTCGGCCGGCTGCAATAACCTGCTGCATTTTCTCTCCGCTTGACGGGGATCTGCGGCATCTCTTGCTCCGGAAATATTGCCCACGATGATATGATTGATCGCGGGGTCCATGCACATGGCGATTGCCTTCCCCGACAAATGAAATTTTACCAATGCCCGTAGGACCTGGATATCCCGCTCATTAGCGAGAAGCAGCGTAGATCTAGTAGTTCTTTCTGCCGAATCGGCAACCAGAGCAGGACGGACCAACAGAGTGTTACTAGCGGTGCGCCACAATAAAAGCTCTTTCCGAAGAGCTCCCCTTCCAAAGCTGGAAGCTGGGCAGAGTGGAGTTCTCCTTTTGTACCGCACGGGTAGCCCTTTTCCCTCGCCCCCTGTCTGAAGAGGAAGAATCACCAGGCGGCTTTTGGCGCTGTCTTTTGAAGAGACAAATTTGCAGTTCGTCAGTGACATGCAGCAATAAGTGGTTTCCTTGTTAAGCCCGTGTAAAACACAATTTTACGTCGTGATCCACTCGGCAACACCCACAACCGTATGGTTGCTTCGTTCTGAAGCGGAATTCTGGGACTTTTTGCCGTGTTTTGTCACACAGGAAGCAGCGTGATATTCTAACTTTGCTATGTTCCGCTCTTTGCCCACCCCATTTCTAATGTCCTCGAAACCGCAGCAGGTGGTCTTGACGCTAGGTTCCGTGGAAATGACCTGTCGCCTCTGTTACCTCCGAGAGTTAAATCGCTTTCAAGAAAGAACACTGCTAACGTTCTGGGACCATTAGAAAGACATTTCTACTCAGCGGTCGAAAAAACTCCCTATATGCGTAGCAAGTTCCCTCGCCGTTTCACCGTCTTGCGTCTTGCTTGGCGGAACTTGTCCCGGTATCCTTCTGCGGTGAAACGAAAACACTCAGGAAGAGCCAATTTGGCCCTATCATGGTGAGTGGAATCATTGGGAGACAGCCACCAAATAACGTAAGGGCTTCCCTACGAGACGCAAGCTGAGAGCCATGACCTATTTCTCCTTTGGCCAGCGATATACTTCAGGTAAGCATCCATGCCATCACGAGCTTCATCGAAGACCAAGATGAAGTTAGGGGGGATTTAAGTGAAACTCTGCGCTTTTCGTGGATGGTGCGTCAGTAGCCATCGCGCCAGAGTCTCTTTGCTCACCTACTTCCCCAAACCTGAGTCTTAGCAGCACATTCTTTAGTTTTCTTTCCTCTAGCTGGAGTTGCACTCATGCAGCCTTGCGCTCTGAAGCTCTCCCATCTTGCGCCTTCGGGAGAGCATCGTCCACCCATGTGCAACTCATGGTCACTTAAAGGGACACTGAAGTGAATTTGTCAAGCTTCTGTTTTTTCTTGCACTATGTAGACTGGCTCAAATTAGCACACCTTTAATTGTTTATCCGGTTGACAAATCGGAAATTATTTTACAAAGCGCGAAAGAAGAAAAACTACAATGCGCGGTTTGCGGCGGCCGCACCAACTAAGCTGTGACGTTGCGAGGAGGGGGCACCGTGATTGGACGATGCCCAAGGTTAGCAATCAAACAAGTTTTGGTTTTGGTTTCGGTTTTGTAAAACAACATGTTTGACATCCAATGGCGTCGTTTGATGGGAATTCTCAATATCCCAGTAATCGTAGTACCGCGCTTCTGCCATGTGGTCGGCTGTAAAATGCATAAGATAAGCCTCAAAGGACGGCTTGGAATCGTAGCATTCACTAGCCGAGGCCTACGCTTTGCACGAACGCCCTCCGCGTCCCCGTAGACGCGCAAATGCATGCGCTTTTGCCCCATATTTGGAGCTTGCCTCACTCATGCCTGTATCGTAAAAAGCGTGTTCGCACCAGGCCAAGGGCCTCTTGATTCTGGCCTGTGCCCACTGCCCGCAAGCAGTCGGTGCCTATGGCAACAGCACGCCAACGAGAACTCGCTAGCGCGCCAGTGGGACGCTGCGCGAGTTCTGCGGACTAGTTCGTGGAGCAGTGAACGTTGTGGACCAAAAAAAGGTGAGCTCAGAACAGAAAACATCGGCGAAAAACGAAAAAGTTACCTTATATAAAAAAAGCTTGCACCCGCGGGGATTCGAACTTAAGACGGGCAGAACACCTGCTTTGAGACACCTAGCGCTCCAGACCACACGGCTACGGGCGAGACCGCTGTCGACAATAGAAATATAAGGTATATAATGTATAACCAGTTTACACCTTTATTTAGTTTTAGTATTTCAAGCAGCTTAGGTGACCATTTGTTGTATGGCGCTCGTTCAGTAAGCGTCCCCCGAGTTTCCACAATAGCTCACGTCTAGCAATTGCATTTCTTAGACGGAAAAGCGTTCGCAGATGCGTAGTCGTGGTGCTGACCGCTGTGCTTGTTCGCCCAGCGCAAAAACGTGCTTCCCGCACCCTAATTTACGCTGTACGGTAAAAATATCAGTTGATTTAATTTCCTTAGTACATATATTGACTTCGCTGAGTCCTCTACCCCTTCAAGAGGCCTTATATTTTCCTACTGGCGTACCAGTCAGCGAAGCGTCACATGTGCGCTTGTGCAGCGCTTGTGTGAAGCGACCTTGACTTGAAGCTAGATACAGAGTACAAACTAACGAAGTAAAGAAAGGCAGTATCTTGCATTCGCAAACGTGTTGTGGCTTAGTTTCAACTGATCGAGCGAATTACCATGACCCGTCAGCGGCCGGCGGACTGAACGTTGGGCCGACTGACTCGGTCGCGGAAGGTCGGCGAGCCGTGCAGTAGCGCAGCCAATTGCCAGCTCCTCTCCTTCAGACGTAACACGAAAACGCCAAAAAGAAAATTGGCGACAGTACAGAGAGGAGGACAGCATTTTTGAATTGATTTTTCTACTAAATAAATTCGCGTAAACGCGCTCAGAGAGGTCGAAACAGGGCCTAGGGACTCCGGACTACAATTGGCGCTCGTAATCCCGCATTGTTTACAAATAACATCAGTGTCCCTTTAACCCGAGACTCTTCCCGAGGCACTTCCTGGCCACTTAACCCGAGACTCTTCCCGAGACACTTCCTGGCCACTTAACCCGAGACACTCTCCTGCCCACTCATCGTACCCTGAATGCTGTGCCGGTACATTTGAATGTGCAAATGCCCTCGTCCTGCCGGGGACCTTAATATATGAGGCGAAAACCCTGCAAAGGTTCTTCGGGCGATTGGGCCTTGCCACAGTGCCAATAATTACCTGAGAGTGCTTGTCAACGGCAGAACGAAACACCGAGTCCTAAAAAATTACAATACACATCAAACCTCCACGTATTACAGTCGGAAGCAAATCACACCCCAAATTTCCTTCAAATATACATACAAGGGTTAAATAAGAGTTCTCAAGAAAACATCCTAAGAAAGTCCCCACCGAAGGTTCTGGGCGATGGCGCGGTTTCCGCAGGGCATCGTGGGATCTGGTGACGATGCGGAGCGAGGGCTCGCGGGGCCACGATGAAGTGGTCGCGCATGCCGGAACGTCGACCAGCAAGACCCACCGTGGTCCTTGTATACAATGATCAGGTCGACACCCACTTACGATCGGGCGCCCTGTAGCAGCGGGCAGTAGAAAACCGGCCATGGCCGGGCGGCAACGGGCCGCAGACGCTGGGTTGTGCAGGGGCTTAGAACACCAACTTGGCGCCTTCACATGATTCAGGAGCCACGCTTCGGCTGCAGGAGGCCAAAGCGCTAGCGAGACCCCTCTCGAGCTCGGGTCCCGGAAATCTGACGAGCCCCGAATCTTCCACCCGGATTTTGCGCTCCCGAACCAGCTCCGTCCTTTCCTGCCGGTGTTTTCTTACGTTCTAGGCTGGCTTACCAAGCTCTTTGGTTGCCGCCGCCTCTTACTGGACCACTTCAGGCACTCGTGCGGCTTGCCACTTCCTCTTTATAGGTAAGGACGGATGAGGGAATACCCTTCCTGTCATGTTCCCGCTCTTGCGTCACCATAGTCTTCAAAATTAGCGCGTCACTTCACAGGGGACGACCCCACGCTGTTTTGGTTTTTCAGGTGCCAGACGGCCCAGAATATGCACGCTAGTCAGCTCTACGGAGACTCGTCCTATTTTTGTAACTTCGCATACCCTTTTATTAGAAGCCACGCATCTCTTGATCTGAGGCATGTCTCTCCTGCGTCGGCGTCGGCGGCGTCCTCACCTCACCTGCGCATGTGCGACTCTCCGCCGCTCTTCTCTCGGACAGCTGTGCGCAACACTCTCACTCCGTCTCATTATCATAAACAATAGCTGCGTGCGCGCGCTTTGCTCGCTTCGCTCCCCCCACCCCCCGTCGCGCAAGTGCGCGCATTCGCGACTCTCATCCGCTGCCTCCTCTCCTTCAAGCGCTGTGAATATAACGCTGGTAGCGTGCTGCGACGGTTCAGCCAGCGCTCGCTCTCGTTCGACTCCGCGTGACTTCGATTGATGACTTCGTGCTTGGCTTGATTCTTCCGATGAAGACGTGATGGAAGCGACAGTCCCTTCAGCGAGTGGACTGACGCAATCCAATACCAGCGTCAGTCCAAACGCTCCCCGCCGATGCGTCGCATCACATCCGGGTTCCATCGCGAGAAGATGGTCGTAATTTTGTTATCCCCTTTTATGTCCCACAGCTCGTGCAATCGTACTGCTAGCTTCCCCTGGTAGACATGGTTCACGTGCTTAAATTCCTCAAGTTCAAGTTACAAACGGAATTTGCATGAACCAAAAAACGTTGACTGAAATTGGTTTTATATGAATTACCTTGAGGATTAGTCCGGTGCGCCTTCTGCGGTGGCGCCTTACGTTCGATCGCGGAACATATGATTTGCCCACTGACTGTACCCTGGTGAACACCGTATAATGCCTTTATTTGAACTGTAGAGGCTACGATGCCCTTTTTATTTTCACGAGAATGCACGCTTAGAAACAAGCACCTGGGGTCAATTGAATGTGCCGCACCAATGGGCTGTACTCACTAAAGATAGAGGTGTTGCAAGCGCTTTGTGTAGGCCCGTATCAATTAAATACAAAGACGCACCCTGAAATTAGGATCCATCAATGGCTGCGGACAAGCCTAGCAAACTCTATACGGAAACTTATAAGGAGGCTTGACCTTTTAATGATAACGATTGTACGTTAAGAACAACTATAAAAATAGGGCTCCCTTCGCGAGCCCTAGTCACAATAGGAATAATCTAACAAAACTTCGCCAACAGAGCTGTTTCGGCCAACACGAATCCGTCGGGCATATGCAGACAACTTCTAGCACACTTGAGCGCCTACCTTGCGTCGGCCTCCCGGCGTTTCGCGGCCCGAGGCGCCTGGCAGGGACTTCATAAATTGGCTTTAACAGAAAAAAATCCAACTGCACGTGAGCGCGCGCCACACGGCTACCGCTGGGAGTCTTCTAGGCTTGCGTATGGGCTTAGGCGACATGAGGAACGCCTTACGTGGTCCTCGCCATGTACAGACAGGTGCCCCACTGGTTCGCCGCACGAAATATGGCAACAATTCTCTCTAGCGATCCCTTCGGAATGCATGCGTGGAGACAGCCTTTCTTCTGGCTGACAAGGAAATGGATTTCTTCCGAGGAGAGGGCGTGCTTAAAGAAGATTTTCCCTTCGACGCTGTGCTGTCAGGACAGAACGACGAATTGGATGACGAAGATTGCGACCTAATCAAATATTGTGCAGACTTTGTCTTTGCATTACAGCGCCGTCCAAAACGAGTTTGCACAGCTGCGGTCTGGCTGCGGCGTCTCTCATGGGATCCGCTGTCGGTTTAGACATTCGAGGTAGACCGCAGCTCTGCTGGTTCTTTAGCCTTGCACCACTTGTGGAAGCTGGGGCAATTTTTCTGGCTTCACTATTTTTTTGATCAAATTTAATTTCAGTTTCAAAGAGCAATACGTAAAGGATTTTTTTAAGTGTTTAATGAAATGTCGAAAACATAGTGCGAGGATTTCTTCTGTTAGTGTAGACAAACCAAACTAAAGATCATTTTGCGAAAGAAACCTTGAGGCATATATAAAATCCCTGCTGCGAGGTGCTTTAGTAGTATTCGTGGTGACATTGATTGATTCACACCATTGTTCTTGCTCACGTAAATCTGCCAGAGAAGAAACAAATTCGTTACAATTTGTAATATTCACTGTATAATTCAACACATACACGGAGACACTCCTACGTAATATTAAATTCAGGCTAAAGCACAATAGCTTACAATTTTTTGTTCTTAGACAGCGAAAAGTTTGGAAACAAAAGCATTGTGTTATGTATTTATTTACATCATAGTAAACGCTTCTAATTCCAGGTTGAGAACCATCCGGAAGACGAGTTTTCGTCCTTGCGGCACTTCTGACAGATTGTTCATGCAGGAATGACGAATAGCCCCAACATTCAATGTACCAAACTATTCAGCATATATTTATATATATAGATAAAATCAAGGGTCCGACGATAAGAATGCCATAATAACCAAAAGGAAAAAGCGGTTATTCTTTATTCTTTTTGAAGATAGAAGAAAATAGGTAAAGAACATGACCGCTTCGTAAGATCCGAACCCACGACTGTCCGAATATCCATTCATGGGTATTCGGAATCGCACTCCTTTCCCATTTTGAAAGGAATGGCACAAGAGGTCATATCTACCCGAAATTGTTCACAGCACGTCTAGATAGTGTAGTCACAGAGTTAGACATGGAAAACATTTATATGCGGGTAAATAGGAATTATCCAATCATTTGAGGTCCGCATTCTCCCCGTTGCTTTCCCAGACGTTTGTGACTGCAATTCTTTACATCTGGCTTAATTCAACGAGTCCCTCATTTCCCATTCTGATTCGCTACCTGCATAGGGAGGACATCTGTTCTGGCAGTCTTGGCGCCATAGGTACTTATGAGAATCCAACGCTCTTCGACCACGCTCGACATGTCGTAGACAATCGAGTCACGGTCCGGGGATTCGAACGAAGGTTCCCTTAATCCGAGGAAACTCAGTGACGCTGGCTACCACCCGCAAGAGCAGGAAACAAATATTACCTTTATATAAATACCCCAGAAAGGGGAGGAGAAACATCCCAGCCGGTAGAGTAGTGTTCATTGCACCATACGCGTATCATGGAGGTAGTGGGCTCGTAACCCACCCCGTGGGCATTTTTTCTCCGCTTTCTTTCTGTGTTTCCAATTTCCTCATCTGTTTCGATGAGTTACCGCGTCCACCCCTTTGCTTGCCGAGGCATTTCAAGTAACAACCATTATTTCTGTTTTAATTCAACGAGCCCGTCATTTCATATTCTGATTCGCTACATGCATAGGGAGGGCTTCTGTTCTGGCAGTCTTGGGGCCGTAGGAAACTTTACAGGGTTCAACACTGGTCGAAAACTCTTGACAAGTCGTAGACACTGGAATCACGTCCCGGGGAATAAAAAGAAGGTCCCCTTATCCCCGAGTAGTCCGAGCGGTGCTGTCTACCACCCCCCAAATGCAGGAAACAAAATACCTTACGATGAATACCCGAGAAAGGGGAGAGGAAACAACAGCGCCAGTAGCGTAGTGGTAATCGCACCACATGCGTATTCTGGAGGTCGTGGGTTGGGATCCCACCCGGCGGGAATTATTCGTGCTCTTTTTTCGTGTCCAAAAATGTTTCATCAGTTTCAATGACCTATCGCATTCCCCCTTTGCTTACTGGGAATTTCTTGACTGCCAACCATTATTTCTGTCCAAATACAATGAACCCCTCAATTCCCATTCTGATTCAGTATATATATATATATATATATATATACACATATATAATTATATATATATATTTATTTATATATATATATATATATATGTGTGTGTGTGTGTGTGTGTGTGTGTGTGTGTGTGTGTGTGTGTGTGGGCGCGAGAGAGTGGGAGTATTTGTGTGTGTAAAGCAGTGATGGAGGCAAGGCCATTGTAGAAATGGGTGGTCGTTTGAGGGAACTTGAGATACGCTATTAACCCCAACCATGCTCCAGTAGAGGAAAAGTCAATAAAGTTCATGCAGAGAGGAACTTCAGTGACTCGGTGTCCGCGGCGTTTGCTTTCTACGTACTTATCTGTCGTCCTCTCGATAACAAAAACCCTTCAAATAGAAAACTGTATGATTAAAGTGGACTGCGTAGGTTAGTTACATCTAAGCAACACCCTTTCCGCAGCCAATCTGTATTGCGGGTCTAGCATGCCAAATTGGAACGAAAAACTTCTAATCGCTTAAAAACGAATTATTGGAAACGAAGAGGTCACAGTTTGTTTTTTAAAAGCACAAGTAAACAAAGAAAAACAATGTTTGGGGATAGTGCTGCTTCCTTAAGAAGGCACCAAACATAGTCCACATAAAACGCAGAACAAAAGCAGTGGGAAATTTCAAATCCGGTGGAGCAAGGTTTCAGGCAAACTCCGACGACCACTTCCGGCCGCTGCGTCGTCGTCAGGTGCCGCATTCATCGGTGGGGAAAACATGGAAAGATGTTCCGAAGTAGCTTATTCGAGAAGGATCTCTCTAAGGCCGTGCTAACAGACTGAGATTTAACCGAAACGAGATCACCTGGGTGATTCTTGGCGTCTTAGAACCGAAAGTTGTAGCGTATTACATTCACGACCTTCTGTTCTGTTGTACATGCTGTTGAACCTCTCCGGATCATTGGGGGTACCTTTGGGAGTGTTCTGTTAGGTCATCGTCCACTACGAGTGGCTGCAAATGGCCCAACGGCATACACGGTGTATTTTATAAACACGAATGATGGTGCCATCTGCGTGACAGCAGGATAAGTCTCTTGTAATGGAATGTCGCAGAACTAATGATTTCGCCTCATGTTTTACAATCAACATTGACACACCGATACAGCAACCTTTTTATCCTCCTATACAGGCATCAGGAGACGCGTTGAGAGCGGCCAGACGGATCAGGAAAAGTAAAACTGACGAATCGCCTAAACCGGTACCAAAGAGGCGAAAACGCGAAGTGCGTGAACCGGTGGCCAAAACACGTTCTGCTTTCATTGCTGTCGTTTGGCGGTTTATTGCGAGTGCCCCGGAAAAGCAGTCCACTTATGCAAGCTTTTTTTTGAAGATTTTTAAATGATGCTGCTTTCGAACATCTGCAGGCGAAGGGTGCTTTGCCAAAATGGAATAAAGGCAATTGAAATTTGCGAGGGAACTGTGCGCATGATCGTGTCATATTACTTTAAATGGCCTTCCGTACACAGATTTGAAAAAAATTATAAGGACTCGTAATAACGTCGCGTGCAATATGTTTTAATCAGCGTAATCCCCTTTTCGAGGTGTGTACCGGGCTCTGTACTGGGAACAACCTACGAGGAGGGATACATGCCGTGCTCCGAGGTCAGCCGCTTTGTGCGAACACGACGACATAATAGCGTGCCCCGTGCACTGGTGCTGGATTCGGCCAGCGATTTCTCCTGAGATCTGACAAGCTATCTCACCCTGGCGTTGTACACCACGCCTAATAAATCAGTGCAACTAACTATGGCCGATTTTTTCTGTGTTTATCGGGGACGCAAGACTGGAGGAGAAGTCGGGTTCCGACGTTCCTAATCCCCAAAACACAGTCGAGCACAAATGCAGAAATACCTCGGCCCATCGACACCATCGCGCCTCGAAACAGTCACGCATGCTCAGATTGTCCCAAGCACCCTCGGGCCTCCGTGGCAATGCGCCCCGTGTCAACCTCTGGTGTCAACAGCTCAAGCTCATAAACGTACGGTGATGGGTGTGATGGAACGTACCCGCGAAGGGGACTGACGCCGTATTCTACGCGAGAAAGACGAAGTGCAAGGCCAAGCGCCTGCTGAGGAGTTGGAAGAAGAGGTGAACGAGGCACGGGCGCAGAGAGCGAGACGCCAGCCAGGGAACGAGGCGGACTGAACGGGGCACGGCTCTGTGCGACCTCAGGGCGAGACGTCTGCTCTACGTGCCACAGTGAGGCAAGGCCGTCGCCAGTCTCCGCTACGGTTCCGGGCGTCGCCGCAAAGGTCCGGGACACCATCGCCAGCACGGGCCACCGTCGACCGGGCTCCGGCGTTCCGAACGGCGCGTGACCGGGCTCGAGGCGGGAGCAAGGCCGTCAGCGGACCCGGCGGAAAGTCTTCTGGCTACGGAACCTGGGCAGCCAACCTCAACGACGCGGACACCGCTACGAGGGCGACGTCGGCACCCGCGTCCCATACAACCGATGTGAGCGTTTCCTGCCCCGGGACGTTTACGCGGGGACGGTGCGCGGACTTTGTAGTTGCGGGCGCTGGGGCGGGCCGCGTGGGCTGTTTTATTATCTGAGTTTCCCCATAACGCTTTGTGAATTCCCTTTGTCATTGCTTCAACCCTCTGTGCTGTCCAGTCTGTAAATACAATGTCACTTCCTCATCCGCACTAAGAGCGTTCCCTCCGTTTCGTGTGATCCGGCCCATTTCATTACAAAAAGTGGCGAGCCTGCCAGGATCCTATCATTAACATCTGCGGAAATTGGTTGAACGCTGTGTGCGGACGAGTGATCTGACAGTTTGAAGATGGATTTGGAAAAGTTAATGGCAATAGGGTCACAGTTAGGCTTGACGGGACCCGAACTTCGGGAGTGGATTGAAAGCAAGCGTGCGGAGGAGAGGGCTCAGAGGGCAGCTGAGAGAGAAGCCCTTAGAGAAGCAGCGGAAAGGAAAAAGGAAGCTGACGAAAGAGAGTTGGCACTCCTCCAACTTAGGCTGCGCATCCAGGAAGGGGCGCAAAACACTCCAGCAGTTACTGGAGAGAGTAGCGCTGGCCCCAACACGCTTGTTATCAACCCACAGAAGTTGCTACCCTTGTTCGATGAGAGGCGAGACGATTTGCACGCCTATCTGCAAAGGTTCGAGCGCGTAGCAACGGGTCAGGGTTGGCCCCAAGACAAATGGGCTGTTGCCATTAGTATGTGCTTGTCTGGGGAGGCCCTTTCAGTTATCGGCCGGATGACTGCAACAGAGTCGTTGGACTATGCGAAAGTCAAGAACGCTCTGCTGCAACGGTTTAAGTTTACTGCACAAGGCTATCAGGACAAGTTTCGCAAAGCACGAGCTGAGGATGGCGAAACAGGGCGGCAGCTAGCAGCTAGGATATCCGGTTATTTCGATCATTGGATTGAAATGACCGGGATATCAAAAACATTTGAGGGTCTCCGCGATCACGTTATTGCGGAGCAGTTCCTCCGCTGTTGCCATCCGAAGCTCGTAGTCTTTTTAAAAGAGCGCCAGTGCAAAGCTCTGGATAACTTGGCAGATTACACCGACCGGTTTCTGGAGGCGCAAAACCTCCGAAATCTTGGGGAAGGCCCAGATGACGCAGATCAACCGCAGAAGGATGCGCAAGACGCGCAGAAGAAGCAAGCTCCCAAGTGCTTCTTGTGCAACCGGCCGGGCCACCGCGCTTCCGACTGCCGCAGCACCGCAAGGGATCCACCGAAGTGCAGCGCCTGTGTACGTGTCGGACACAAAACAGAGGACTGCCAACCTGGGTCAGACGGTGAAGAGCAGTTTGCTGCTTGCGCACTGACCATGGCCTCTCCAAATCATCCGGTGTGTAGCCAGCGGAGTGCTTCCGGAGCAAAAGGTTATCCTTTCGGCCACGACCGCGGTCAAGTCACTGGAAAGGACGCGTTTTGCGGGAATGGCATGCCTGTCGTGGAAGGCCGTGTTCAAGGGAAGCCTGCTACAGTGCTTCGGGATACTGGAAGCAATACCGCCATCGTTCGGAGAGATTTGGTTGAAGACGGTTGCTTAACCGGAAGAACAACCCGTGTATCACTTATAGACGCCTCCATGAAGCAATTAGCCCAGGCGAGGATCCATGTCGACACTCCGTACTTCGTAGGTGAACTCACCGTATCGTGTATGGAGCGGCCGATCTACGATCTCGTCCTCGGGAACCTTCCAGGTGTCAGAGCGGTGGGCAACCCGGATCCTCACTGGAAAGGTCCAGGCGGGCGTTCACTCAATCTAGTGAAGGGTATCACCAAGGAGCTTGTCTATCCGAGCAAGAACGTTTTGGTGTCGGCCGTCGCACAGGTGACCTCATCAAACATCAAGGCCTGGAAAGCGCTTGTGATTCCGACCACGGACACAGAAAGAGAACAGCTCGCCCGGGAGCAGCAAAGCGATCCTTCGCTCAGAAGCTGCTTCCGCAAGGTAGGACAAACGGTCTCATCAGGGAAAGGCGGGAGCTACCGTTTCGTCAAGACCAGCGACGTCTTACATCGTCACTTCCACCTTTCAACGGGTAGAAGATGCACACAGGTCGTTGTGCCCAAGTCCAAAAGGGAACCTATCCTTCGATTTGCACACGAAGGCTTCGGCGCAATTCATCAGGGCTTACGAAAAACCGTCTACCGCATCTTGGACGAGTTTTACTGGCCGGGTCTGCGCGGAGACGTCAAACGCTTCGTCAGGTCATGCGACGGTTGCATGAAAACATGTACGGACAGGGTGAATGTGTCCAAGCAAGGAAAGTGTGACTTCATAGAAACGAATGGGTCTTCCCTAAACCACGGTATAAAGGGCTCGAACCTACCTCGTCCACAGACCTTAAGGAAGATCGTGAACTTTGAAAGACCTACAACGAAACGGGGCCTCCAGTATTTTCTCAACTTGACTTGGCGCTACCGGAAGTACATTCCGAATTACGCTGCAATCGCCAAACCCCTCACTGACCTGATGGACACAACAGAGAGAAACGGGGTTGCTTGGGACCAGTCTCAGGAGGCGGCGTTCAGCATACTGAAGCAAAAGCTTTCGTCGCACTTTTGCTCTGACGACAATCCTTTGCAACCTGTCTCCCAGACTCTTACCAAAACAAAAGAGCGGGAATAACCTATTTTTGACAATTCCTACAATCGGCTAAGCATGTCCACAGTTTTGCACTGTCGCTTTCCATTGTACGAGAATATTTTGTGTTAATCCTGCCAAGAACTCTTTTACTGTATGAGCTTACCGTTCTATTTGACGTGCCTTAGCAACTTGAATGCTTCCGTAGGACACAATTTTTGTGAGGACAATGTTTTTGTGTATGTTGGACTTTTTGGGACTCTGCTTTGGACTGTAGAATAGTTGTTCCCCGAACAACTTTCTTAAGCGGGGGGTAATGTGATGGAACATACCCGCGAAGGGGACTGACGCCGTATTCTACGCGAGAAAGACGAAGTGCAAGGCCAAGCGCCTGCTGAGGAGTTGGAAGAAGAGGTGAACGAGGCACGGGCGCAGAGAGCGAGACCCCAGCCAGGGAACGAGGCGGACTGAACGGGGCACGGCTCTGTGCGACCTCAGGGCGAGACGTCTGCTCTACGTGCCACAGTGAGGCAAGGCTGTCGCCAGTCTCCGCTACGGTTCCGGGCGTCGCCGCAAAGGTCCGGGACACCATCGCCAGCACGGGCCACTGTCGACCGGGCTCCGGCGTTCCGAACGGCGCGTGACCGGGCTCGAGGCGGGAGCAAGGCCGTCAGCGGACCCGGCGGAAAGTCTTCTGGCTACGGAACCTGGGCAGCCAACCTCAACGACGCGGACACCGCTACGAGGGCGACGTCGGCACCCGCGTCCCATACAACCGATGTGAGCGTTTCCTGCCCCGGGACGTTTACGCGGGGACGGTGCGCGGACTTTGTAGTTGCGGGCGCTGGGGCGGGCCGCGTGGGCTGTTTTATTATCTGAGTTTCCCCATAACGCTTTGTGAATTCCCTTTGTCATTGCTTCAACCCTCTGTGCTGTCCAGTCTGTAAATACAATGTCACTTCCTCATCCGCACTAAGAGCGTTCCCTCCGTTTCGTGTGATCCGGCCCATTTCATTACAATGGGCATATCCTGGGTAATATACTCCCAGACGCGCATCCCGAATAGGTTGCAAGCGGATGTGTTCGAAGATGTTGAAGACTGAATGAGGTACATCAAGGGTGTGGCTGATTTCAATAAATGTTAATTTTGCGAGACCTGTGGGTAGTTTTATTGTCTTTAGACGATGGTGTTCGCACATTGAACAAGAATCACAAGAGTAGCCTCACGAGGTGAAACAACTTCAGCAGGTACAGGAGACCTTTTAGAGCACCGACCAACGAGACCACGAACTGTGTTTGCTGCACTTGCAGGTTGAAAATCGAAGCGAGCCTGTCGCACATTTGATAGAGCATTGCTCGCCTGTACCACCGCACTGATCCAGCAATATCTAAGCCAAAAAAAACCGGCTACGTAATGCATGGAGTCAAGGACTACCTGTTTTCCGGCCTTGTTAAAAACCCACCACGCACGGAGCAGAATTTTATCAAGGAAGCCACGGCTATCGAGCAGGCGGCGTAGTAGTGTAACTGCCAATACTACCGGATCACGACAGGAGGTGCCGGCATTGTTGCTAGTTTGACGAGTGGCAACTGCTCCTTGCTGAACCTAATACTGTCAGTTCTGCTTGAAGGAATAAGTAATCTAGGTACTTCGCTGCAACAGTCGGCTCCTTCTCTGGCCAGGAGGGTCCGCGAGGAGATATACAAAGTATTTTTACTACCCGATTCACCGACGCAACAATGACCTACAAACTACGCCCAGGGTATTTGTCAGCAAGCTCCAACATTGCCGATTGCACCATGCTGTCTGCCACCCCCACCGGGAAATGCTTTGCCCGCAGAGGAACATGGTATACGCCCCCAATTAGAAAGATGGACTTGTCGTGCATGGCGGACGGGTGGCTATTCTGCTACCACTGTGTTGAACATGGCAACCTACACAGAAGGTGCCTCTGCCACTACAATATTCTTCCCAGATTCTCCTACCGCTCCTCACCCCGGGTTCGGAGAAATGCCGGCTGATATCGCGTATTATCTGTAAGCAAAAAACGCCATGTCGCCAAATAGTAGTTGATGACGCTCGCATTCTCGCGCAGCCGACTTCTCACCGAACCTTCGTAACCGTCAGGGGAGCTTTCCAGTAAAGGGTGGGAAAAGTTGGGGGAGGAACTTCCGAAGGCAAGGTGGCCGACGACCGAAACTGCGACCTTTAAGCAACGCAGACTACCACTCAAGATATGGCGACGAAGACCCTACGGAGTACCAACATAATATCACTACAATGTTTCCTGGCGACGACGACGACACTAAATGCCGACACAGTCTTGAATTCCGACCTCCCTATTACTATGCAAGGTCATGGTGACCGCATTTCTGGACACCGGCGCAGATTATTCAATCATCGACCTTGAACTTGCCTACCATTTGCAGGAGGTAATGACTCTGGGAGACGGGCCGCAGTTTCGATCATCGGGGGGGCACCTCATGATGGCAGTCGGGAAGTGTACAGCATTAATTAATTTGAGAAGCGATGAGTTTTTTGATACAATCGACGCTCTTAGGCGGTGCTCGAATGATGTTATCATGGGTATGAATTTTCTGCGCCAGTACAACACCGTCCTGGAAACTGAATTGCGCCTGGTGATATTATCAGCAAACCTGCCTCAGGAACGTCTTTTCGACCAGAAGCAATTGCCACTGTGTATCACCGACGACGACATACGCGTGCTTAAGTGATCCTCCGTATTTGTTAGAATAGTGTGCGAGGATTCCTTCACCGTTAAGAGGTTGACGACAGCATACGGTGCTCCTTTTCGACCACGGCTATGCCATCGCAACCGGCCTCGAGCCCCTCTACGACGGCTCTTTGACACATTTTTCAAACGGGTACCGGCACATCACGACCGAGACTACAGCGGGCTTTCCCGAAGTTATCGACGAAACAGACAGCTGTCCTCTGCATGAAAATGGCCCAATCACAACGGCGAACGTTAAACTAAACTCGCCGTCGACGCGAATTCTAACATGGCCTCGGAATACCACCGAGTGCTTGATTACCTCCCGTGTGTCGCCCACGACCGATGTCTGCCGGACGCATTTGACAAAACATCGAAGTATTACCGAGGAAACGACGACGCCCATCCGTCAGAAACATTACCGTGAGCTCGCATGGTGCATGACGCCATACGGCGGCAAATATCAACTAATGGTTGAAGACGATTGCATCACTCGTCGAATGCCGCCTGGGCATCACAAATAATTTTATCAAAAAGAAAAACGGAAAACTACGGTTTTCTGTGGATTATTGAAGCAGTCCCATGCGACCAAAAGACGTTTACCTGTCGCCTCGGATTAACGACTAGATAGACACATCGCGAGATATTCGCTATTTTTCATCTATGGACCTCCAAACCGGGTATTGCCACATAGAGGTCGACAAAAGGGACAGCGAAACGCGGCTTTGGTGATTCAGGGTGGCCTTTACGTATTCATGTTTTGCTCTTTGCATTGTGCTTAATCCAGGCTTCTTTTCCGAGAAGTACGGACACCGTGCTGTCGCGCCTAAAGGAGCAAATTTATTGGTATACCTGGACGACGTGATCGTATTTTCCACCAAGTTCGAAGAACACCTCGATAATCTCCCGCCGGTCGTTGAGGCATAGAGATATGCGGACTTAAATTGGAACCTGACAAATCCCACTTTAAATACGAGAAACTATTGTTACTTGGGTATCATCACCAGTGCCACAGGTCGGCTCCATTCTAAAAAGATTGCAGCTGCCACCCAGCTCTTCACGACAGTCAAAAAGAAATTCGTCAGGGGACTGTAGGCCTGTAGTCTTACTACTGGTGATTTTTAAGACTTTCGCACGCATTCCAGCCCCTGCGTCTAGTCTTAGGCGAGATGTTATTTCATTCCTGTGTAGTGACAGAGACCGTTCGACGAAGTGTTGTAAGGGCTCCAAAGACCACCGGTCCTGGGCCATTTAACGAAAGCGCCGTAGCACGCACCTGACCAATGCCAGTAACAGTGGCCTCGGGGCTGGCCCGCAATGGCAAGACGGTGCCGAGTTAATTGTAGCGTTTGCAAGCACAACACTGTGACTCACAGACGCCACCTACTCAGTAATTGAAAAGGAGGGCCTGGTTGTCTTCTGGGCGGTGCTTAAATTTCATTCATACCAACATGGTCGCCTCTCAAGAAACGTCAGCCATCGCCCTCTCTTTCTGGTTATTGACCTTAAAAGACCCGTCGGGATGACTGTACCGCTCTTGTATTAGGCTTAAAAAATTCGATGTGAGTGTCTTCTTGAAGTCCAGGCAACAACAAGCCGATGCCGACTTCGTTTTCCAAGCACCAGTTATTCCAGCGCCGGCAAATGACTGCGGTGATAACGACGCGTTTCTTGGCGTGACGGACGCATCGTCTTTGTCAGAACAGCCACACGCAGATAGAGGGGTTTGGCCACTCATTTATTTCTTGGAAAGACGAGCCCCCCTCACCCCTCCCCCCCCACCCCCCACCCCCCCCCTCTCCCCCCCCAGTGCAGAATCAATTTTCAGGAGGATTGTCATCCTTCGGGGTCCGCTATGCCAATCCTAACAGGACATACTTCTCCCAACGTGGCAGAAGCTACCGTCTTGCTGTCCCCGCGGGACTCAGAAACGATGTTCGTAGGCTTGACATGGCGACCCGATAGCGCGTCACCTCTTGTACACCCCTTACGAATCCAGCAATCTATTACTGGCCCAAAGTGGCAGCGACCGCGCGACGTTGCGTACGGGCGTGTCAGGAGTTTGAAAGTAGTGGAGCAACGCAACTCCGAGCTACTGCACCCTGTTCAAATACCTACGAACCATTTCGGGCTTGTCCGGATGGTACGTTTTGCGTTGATAGCAAGTGGAATATAATTGCCACCGAATACACCACTAGGTGCGCGGAAACGGACGACTTCAAGTGGGGTACGGCTCTATAGGTCATCCGGTTTTTTTAAATATGAAGACTGTTCTTCGATGTGGTCCTCCTGCTATCATTATTACCGAACGAGGAAAGGCATAATCCCCTGCCCTCGTCATGGAAATCATGCGCCTAAGCAGTGCCTCTGTGCAAAGTCCACCGGTATCACCCAGGAAAAAACTGCCGTGCTGAACACCTATGCAAGACAAGAGCGTACATGATGAGCATATAATATGACGTGGAGGTACGCCCACGAGACGCTGTGTAGCCAGTCGTGACTTTCGCCTTCTACACTGCTCAGCGAGACCATATCAAGTGCTAAGCATGGTTATAGATGTAACGTACTAGTTCGTTGACGACGAACCCGTCTCTCGACGCCGTCGCAGCCGCTGCCCTGACGTAGTTTATGCAGGGCGCATGAAGCCCTGCATTGATCGTTTACTTACTCAGTTAAGTATTACCGTAAGTGCATCTATTTTCGAGAACTCTGAGTGCATCGGGACGCTACTGTTTTGACTTGGCTGATGGGGGGGGGGTTGAAATGTTGCGTGGAATGGGGCAAGCGTAGTAATCCCGTGTTGATGGTGTGTACCGGTTCAAGGGGCTTGATCCAATCTCTGGAAAAAATTACCTATCGTGTTCCTTCGCACGCCGGGAAGCACGACTACAGCAATACAAACGTGTTCCCTGGACCCATGTACTTGCTCCGCAAGCCATTTTTGCTTAGGTCTAACCTGCAGGCCTCGGCACTCCTTTTTAAGCTCTGCACCTAATAACTGGGAGCAACACCATATGGCGGATGTTGGCTCCGTATACCGGTGTAAAAATATACAGGCGCAACATATATTGTTGCCCGAAGAGTTTGTCTCCTTTGCTTGATCGTGGTTACCGTAAACAGTTAATTTTTAAAGGCGTTCTGTTTTTCGCAGAGGACAGCTTCTAACCTGCGTCGATGGTGTCTTTGTGCCATATTTCTCGCCCTACTCACCGATATTAAAATTCGGCCACTGTATGCAGTTTTCAAGCCCTTAGAAAAAGATCTCATGCACTTTATCAGGCTGCAGCTGATCTCTGTCTGGTTGAGTGCGTGAAGTCATAGCAATTGTGGGAAGTTTTGGAGAGCCGCACGTAGCGTGGGCCGAGGGCGAAACATCTTCACATGGTATTCTTGTTCTTCGGCCTCGGAAGGTTGTCTACTGCGAATGTTTTACTGTCCCATGCATGCACCCTTCGGCCATCGAAAAGCAGCATTGTATAGCCTTCATAGTGAACCCTGATTTTCAGATTGTTTTGAGTTCCGACGTAGGACCTTCGAATGGGGCTTTCTATTTATGGATGACGTTGAAAACATTGCCAAATTACACAAAGCTACGCAACCAAACCCCGGCAAGCAGATCCCCCATGACTTTTTGAACGTTCGTCGTGTCATGGACAGCCGAAAGAGCATACCCTTGGACTGAATTGATGTCAGCAAATGTCATCAAAGTGGGCAGGTTCGTGGATGATTTTTGGTTCTCCTTCGTAGGGGTGCGTCTAGCTTTGAGAATTATGTTCGGTTAACACTGGCAGTGTCCGAAAATTGCTGAAACTACTTCAGATAACTCACAAAGTACCGGAAGGTAACGCTCTGAAGTTCTTGGACATGAGCCTGATGTTTTCGGACAACCAGGTTTGCTAGAGTTACGCACCCCGCAGCCCGAAGCCCCGCTTGCTATTAAGCTCTGCACACACCAAACTGGTGAAACGCTCAGTAGCAGCGATGTTCTTGAGCAATGCTCTCAAGAAATCCACTGTCCATCAAATGCCGAGCACTGTGGAGGCGCAAGTGTCTCGGCTGAGACGTTCAGGGCATCCTCAACACGTTATTGTAGCAGTCTTCGAGGATTTCTGCAGGGGTGAGAAAACGTCAATAAAAGCATCTTAAACAAGTGCGCAAGACTGCAACGAGCGCCGTAAGACGGTAGTTATACCGTATTTGCACGGTATCGCACATCGGCTAAAGAAAATAGGTCACAGGGCTGGCGTTCGCGTTGTAATGTCTGCACCAATCAAGCTCGAGAGGTTCGGCAGAAGTACATGTCCTGTACAAAAAGAATATACTGGTTGTAGCACTGGACCCCAAAACAAGTACGCGAAATGCGATAGAGGGGTTGTGTACAGTGTGGCGTTAGGCTGCGGAAGATATAATGTAGGGCACACGGCATGGTGCGTCAGCTCCAGGTTGCGCGAACATCAAAAGAACGTACTCAAAAGAAAGGATGAGATCCTGTCTACTCACTGTGGTGAATGCCCCAAGTATAAGCCCTACTTCGGAAATTCTGTGATATTGTTTCACGACTTTGATTAGCACACGAGTGACATAGTGGAGGCAGCTGAAGTGTAACTAGGTAATTTCGAGTGTCAGAACGACATCGATAGCCTTGTCCGATAAGTGGGCAGCGTTCTTAAAACACAACTGGTCGTGGTAGTGACTGACACGTGTGGGGCAGTGCCAACCTATTCTGTTATTTTATCTCGTAATAGTCGTAACCTTTTCTGTATCTCTTGTATTTTTTTCTATATATCTCATTATGATTCAATAAAATTCAGTTAGATGTAGCGATTGTCCTCGTCTTCTTTGTTCATGTGTTTTTCCGAGCTTAAGATGAATGTTATAGTGTAACAACTATCCCGAACGCAAACCATTCTTGTAGCACTGCGTTGTGCGCATGTCAAGGGTATTCTTAGTCATGGTATCCCCCTAAAAGAATTTGTGAATGCTTGTCGGTGGGCTGCCGGGGCGGTTATTGAAACTTTGTTATTCTACACAAGTCATTATATCGAAGTTGGTTTTCCTTGGGTTTTTTTATGGATAAGTGTGGCCAAGTGTTTTTGCCTTCAAAACAAGTTGCCACACCTCCATTGAGCTATTCCCTAAAAACGTACAGCCTACATCGGTGTGTTTATTTTGTACAAAGAAAAGTCTGGCACAATTTGTACTAAAAAATCCTGTGTACTAAGGAGCACCTAATGTCGACGTGGAAATTTTGATCAGTACATGCACATGAGAAAACCAATGCTAGGGTTTCCACGTCGTCGAAGTTGTTTCAAGTCCAGATGTCGTCCAGCTTCTCCAACATTTCTTCCGGGTCTTTACTAAGCTCCCTGGAACAATGGTTGGTCTAAGAAATACTGCTGAAGAACAGGCGAAACTGCTGGCTGCATCTTGGCGTTGCTGGTAGAAGTATTCGTGCTCTTTTTTTGCGGCAGTAGGAAAACTGTTGTGCTAAAGTTGGAAGTCTACGGAATATTTACCCTGGGCTGGCCAAACGACATCCTGAATGCTTAGGTCACATCAAAAGTACTTCCCGTGCACTTGTTCGAGATGTAAAGCAGTAAAAAAAAGTGAGGCTCTAGTAGAATAAAAGCCTATTGGGGGAAATTTGTCCATCGCATTCACCTTTGACAATATGCTAAAGGATACTAAGCTATAAACAAAGCGGAGTCCACGAACGAACGTAGCCAATTCATCTGCGCCGCAGTATTTACGTGTTGTGGTGGGGTAGGTGAAAACGTTAACTTAGGTCTAGGATATTTTTCACTGAACCTAAACAGTCCAGGATAGCGACAGTTTAGGCACAAATATGTCCTATCACAACAACATTATCGTTGAAGCAATTACAAGCCAAGCATGGCAACGTGCATGAAACCAAAGCAAGTAGACAACTTCAAATAATGAGAGCATTCTACTACGATGGTTGCTACCTTACTTCTTGTAAAACACTGCGCTAAATTTAAAATAACCAAGGCAAAAGATGGCAGAACTCATACTTTTGTAAGTGTGCATCTTGTGGTCCATCGTCTCTCGTATTTCATAGGTTCAATTTAGCGCAGTGTTTTACAAGAACTTCAAACGAGCTTTGTGGCACAAGACATATAAATATATATATATATATATATATATATATATATATATGGAATCTGAACCTGGCAACGTTTAACGTGCGAACCTTATCTAGCGAAGCGAGTCTAGAGGTGTTGTTTGAGGAATTAGAAGGCATTAAATGGAATGTAATAGGGCTTAGCGAGGTTAGGAGGGCAGGCGAAGCCTTTACGGTGCTGAAAAATGGACACGTCCTATGTTACCCTGGTCTAGAGGAGAGAAGAGAACTGGGAGTGGGATTTCTAGTCAATAAAAGCATAGCTGGCAACATAGACGAATACTACAGCATTAACGAAAGGGCAGCAGGTCTTGTAATTAGGCTCAACGAGAGGTACAAGCTCAAGGTGGTGCAGGGCTACGCGCCCACATCCAGCCACGACGACCAAGTAGTGGAACGCTTCTATGAAGATGTGGAATCGGCAATGGCTAATGTGAAAACGCAGTATACTGTAGTTATGGGGGACTTCAATGCTAAAGTAGGCAAGAATCAGGCTGGAGACAAGGCAGTTGAGAACTATGGTCTGGGCTGTAGAAATAGCAGGGGGGACCTACTAGTCGAGTTTGCAGAACGGAATAACCAATGAATACCTTCTTCTGTAAACGGGAGAGTCGGAAGTGGACCTGGAGGAGCCCGAATGGGGAGCACAAAAATGAAATAGACTTCATAATATGCGATAACCCTGGCGTCGTGCAGGATGTGGAAGTGCTCGGAAGGGTAAGGTGTAGTGACCACCGTATGGTAAGATCTCGAATTAGGCTAGAGTTGAGGAGGGACCGCAACAAGGTAGTACGAAATAAGCCGATAAATGAGCAAACAGTAAGACGTAAAGTAGAAGAATTCAGGATCGCGCTGCAGAACTGATATTCCGCCCTTAACGAGGAAGCCGAGCTTACGACACAGGAAGCCAGCGACAACCTTACACGCATTCTCACGGAGTGTGCAGTAGACGTCGGGGGCACTATGGCTAGACAGGATACTGGTAAACTTTCACAGGAGACGAAAGATCTAATCAGGAAACGGCAAACCATGAGAATCTCTACCGCAGCTGACAGAATAGAACTAGCAGAACTCTCGAAGTTAATCAATAAGCGCAAGACAGCTGACATACGGAAGTATATTATGGAGAGGATCGAATACGCCGTAAAGAATGGAGGTAGCCTTAAAGCAGTAAAGAGACGTCTTGGCGTGGGGAAAAATCAGATGTATGCACTTAAGGATAAGCAAGGCAATGTCATCACAAATAGGGATAAATAGTCACAGTGGCCAAGGAGTTCTATAGGGATCTGTACAGTAGCCGGGACATACAGGATAATGCCGAACGAGACAGTAGTTCAGAGGAGATAGACATCCCACCAGTAAAGACCGAAGAAGTAAGGAAGGCTTTGAAAGAAATGAAAGGGGGCAAAGCACCTGGTGAGGATCAGATAACAGCAGACCTCTTGAAGGATGGCGGAGAAATTGTACTTGAAAAACTGGCAAACCTGTATACGCAATGCCTAATGACCGCAATGGTACCGGAATCTTGGAAGCACGTGAACATCATCCTAATCCATAAGAAAGGCGACATGAAGGACTTGAAAAATTACAGGCCGATCAGCTTACTGTCAGTCGTCTACAAGGTATTTACAAAGGTAATCGCTAACCGAATCTCTGCAACCTTAGATTTCAGTCAACCTAAAGAACAAGCAGGGTTCCGTAAAGGTTATTCAACAATGGACCATATTCACACAATCAATCAGGTGATAGAGAAGTGCGCTGAGTATACTGAACCCCTATATATAGCCTTCAAAGACTTTGAGAATGCATTTGACTCGGTCGAAACCCTAGCAGTCATTCAGCCATTACGGAACCACGGGGTAGATGAGCATTATGTAAGAATACTAGAGGATATCTATAATGGGTCTACAGCTATCATCATCCTTCATAAGGAGAGCAGTAAAATACCTATAAGGAAAGGTGCCAGACAAGGAGACACAATATCTCCAATGTTATTCACAGCATGCTTACAAGAAGTATTCAGAACGTTGTATTGGGAACAGGTGGGAGTAAGGGTTAATGGAGAATACCTCAGTAACCTCAGATTTGCTGATGACGTTGCCTTGCTAAGTAACTCGGGGGACGAATTGCAGAGCATGATTTCCGTACTGGGCGAACCGAGTAAAACCGTGGGCCTGAAAATTAATATGCTGAAAACTAAAGTAACGATCAATAACCTCGGGACAGCACAGCAGTTTGAGATAGATGGCGAGGCAGTGGAAGTGGTAAGCGAATATATATACTTAGGCCAAGTTGTGACCCCAGATCCCAACCATGAGGCAGAGATAATTAGAAGGATCAGAATGGGGTGGGTTGCATATCGCAGACATTCTCAGATAATGAAGAGCAGCCTACCGTTGTCGTTGAAGAAGAAAGTGTATGACAGCTGCATCTTACCGGTACTCACCTAAGGGGCAGAAACTTGGAGGCTCTCTAAGAGGGTTCAACTTAAATTGAGAACGACTCATCGGGCAATGGAGCGGAAAATGATAGGTGTGACATTAAGGGACAAGAAGAGAGCGGAGTGGGTCAGGGAGCAAACTGCTGTTAAAGACATATTAGTAGAAATTAAGAAGAAATGGACGTGGGCAGGGCATGTAATGCGAAGGCGAGATAACCGCTGGTCATTAAGGGTAACAGAGTGGATCCCTAGAGAAGGCAGGCGCTGCAGGGGGCGGCAGAAAGTTAGATGGGCAGATGAGATCAAGAAGTTTGCGGGGATAAATTGGTCACAGTCGGCACAGGACCGAGGTAATTGGAGAATAATGGGAGAGGCCTTTGCCCTGCAGTGGGCGTAGACAGGCTGGTCATGATCATGATATATATATATATATATATATATATATATATATATATATATATATATATATATATATATATATATATATATATATATATGACAGAAATAAGAATTAGCACTCAAGAAAACCTCGGAAAGCAAAGGGGAGGATGTAGTTGGTCAACATAAAGAATTTGGAAAATAAGCAAGTGGTGAAAAAATGCCCGCCATGTGGGATCCGAACCTAGATGTGATGTGATGTTTTGATGTGACCTAGACGCCTCGGATCGGAGCATAATGACGACACGGCATTTCTTGTTGCCATCGCCGCCACAACTTTGTCCGATTTGTCCGGTCAGCTAAGGGAAGACGTTGAGCTGGAACCACTTCTACATTTTCTAAAACACCAAACTACGCACAGGCCAAAGCTGTTCATACGTGGACTCCAGCTTTTCTTTATTTAAAACAACGTCCTCTACAAGCGAAAGTTCGCCCCGAATGGAAGAGGCTTTCTTCTCTTTGTTCTCACAAGTCTTAGACAGTGAATACCACTTGAAACTCACGATGACCCAACCTATGTTCATCTCCTTTATGCACGCACGATGACCCGAAATAAACAGAACTACTACTGCCGCCAACTTCATTCGAAGTGAAGCAATACATGCGAACCTGCCGTGACTGCCAGTGGCGTAAAACACCGCCGGGACACGCAGCCGGTTTTTTTTTTAACCTGTCCAAATACCCGAAACCCCGTTTGAACAATCGGCATGCACTTCTTGGGCCCCTTTCCCACGTCTCATGCCAGCAACAAGTGAATACTTGTCACCACCGACTATCTTACACGATACGCCGAAATAAAGGCCTGCCGCATTGCACAGCCTCCTACCTGGCCCACTTTTTCATTCAAAACATTGTTTTGTGCCACGGCGCTCCGTCAATTGTAATTACGGACAGGGGTACCGCATTTACGTACAATTAAGTGCGCGCCATCATTAACCTCACCGGTCTTCCCACCCAAAATCGACAACTTACCATCGGCGGATTAACGAACTCTTTCTCCTCCTTTCATTCAAAACCTCAAAAGAAGAAAGAAGACTGAACGAAAGGTTCAACAAAACACTTGCAGACATGCTAAGCATGTACGTCGACGAGCAACACGAGTTGGGAGCAAATTCTACCATACTTGACTTTTGCTTACGATACAGCCAGGCAAGAAAGCACGCGTATGACCCCATTCGCTGTGGTTTACAGTGGCAAGGCAACCTTAATGTTTGATGTCATGCTCTCACGATGGGGGGGGGGGTGACGACACGACTGCGAAGGAGTTCGTCAGCGCGCGGAAAAGGCGCGTCAGCTCACAAGATATCGAATGAGGCACCAACAGCTGCATGGTACTGCTGCTTACAATGATCGCCATTGGCACTCCGCTTTCCAGCCTGGTGACAACGTGTGGGTATGGAGCCCTATGAGACAAAGAGGGCCATGCGAGAAGCTCATGAAGCACCACTTCGGGCACTACAGAGTAACAAATCAACTTTGCGATCTCACGTATGGAGTTACTCCGGCGGTCAGTGTTTTCACAATGCGCCATCATTGCGGGCTCGAGGTGATTACATAGTCCACATGAAACTATTCTTCGCGCGGACGTGACGGGTTGAACACGAAGTTTCGCTCCTTTCCCCCTCAGCATCGGGACAATGCTTCCTTTGCAGAAGGGGCTAACTGTCACTTATGCAAAAGCATGTGAACGAACTTTTAATTTGTGACATCGCAGCCAAGACGGCGACGATGAAGAACGAGTGCTATTCCGAACGCCTCATCGTCAATCTTTTTCTCTGGCAGCACGAGTGCTTCTCTATTAAGACCGTTCTTCTAAGCCACTTCTTCTAAGGGAAGCTCACCAACACCCCCACACGCGCATTTGCTGTACGCGTCTATATATATATATACAGTTTCAAGTAAACAGTCGGATACACAGCAAGAACAATAACAAAGAACGTTTACTTACTTAGCGGCAAAGGGACTTGCCTTCATCAGAGTTCAGTTACATGATTTTGCTGTCACAAACATTTGGAGCGCATTTCTTGTATAGAGTTGCAGAAAACTGTGAGAGGGATCGGAAGATGTTTCGAAAACGGAGAGTATGCATGCAGTCGGGCTAAGTGTATGTTACAGCAACAACAACAAAAAAGAGAGTAAGGAGAGAGGAAGTGAGGTAGGAAGGGGTCGTATTTACAAGGCAGCGGTCAAGTATGCTCCACGATGGGGCAACGTACCTGGCATGGGCTGCAAGTGCGGAAGACTAGGCAGTCGCGGTTTCAAAAGGAAGGGACAAGTATACAATAATGTATTCAGTGGGTTGGGAGACTGGTTCGGGTGGATCCATACAGGAATGAACGAAGAATGTGTTTTGCGTGTGCTCCCAGCGGAAGAACCGAATAGACACAGTACACAAAAGAGCATTGCACAAGAGATAGCAACTGAACAGGAAATAGGTAGGGTCCATAGATCGCGAAGGGTTGAACGTTTCTAAGTGGTGGGGGGAAGGGGCCTTCTTCCCAAGGACAAATCACATTGTTGAGTCGCATTAGTTTAAAAATGCCGCTGTATTTGGGGAGTTTCTGCGAATTCTGATGGGAAACTCAAGGGTAGGGTTAATGAAGAATGCAATAAAAATTACGAAGTCGCCAATTTTATTCGAGGGATAAGCACGTCAGTTTTCCGTAACTTTAATTAATACTAAGCGTCGCTGACCCAACGTTATAAGCGAGATAAGATCAGATAAGATTCCCGAACCTCGCGGTCGCGGTGGGTTTCCGAACCACGACCACGAGCCAGCCTCATAAGGGCTGGCCCTTCGGTGTCCGATTATGATGATAGGGGCGCGAGTGCTAGCGCGCCATCTACTTGGTACAGGGAACCCTCCTGTGCAGGAGGGTAAAATCTTGGGGCTTATGCGCAAGCCGCCAACGCGCAAGCCAACCACCACGGTTTTGCAAACGTTGCCACCACGTTAATGCGATGTGGTCTGTCCGAGTCGCGAAAGAGGCACAGTATAGACACACGTACATTTTTTCAGCGCCAACACGATTGCTAGGGAATCACGTTCTGTGGAGTGATTGCGTTCTGCCACGGTAAGTGTATGGCTAATAAATGCGAGCGGACGGACACTGCCATCCAAATCGTGCTTCTGCCTTTCGTCCAGTCTATCACACTAGCATGGGTCCTCAAGACAACGGGCCCGTCATGGTCTGGTATCCTTAACGCCGCTGTTTCCACTTGCGCCCAACAGTGCTTCGAAAGCTTGCTGTGCAGCCACTTGCCATCGCCACTTCACGCCTGTACCAACAAGTCGGTTAAGCTGACATGAGAGCTTGCGCGCAATAAGGAATAAAGCTACGGTAGAAGGCTATCATGCCCAAGAAACGCTGCAAGTTCTTATTAAGGGGGCTACGGATACTCTATGATCCAACGTGGCGTGCTTCTTTATGTTTTCTCCAGCTAGTGTTGTGGTTGTTGTCGGACGTGGATTTTTGTTTCTGTCACATCCAGCAAACATTTAGGCATTCGCTGCGGCTGCGCCCACATTCACCGCCCCACCGCTCGAGCACTCTCACGACTGCCATATCGACGCGCATGTGAAGAGAGACCTGGTGATTTACAGGGCTTGAGGACCCCTTGGCTTGAGGACCTATTTCCGGCATCCGGCACCACGTGCCTACTCCAGCCCTCCGCTCTTCTTTTCCCTCGAATGTGTTCCCTTGGCAGGCGTTATGTATGCCTTGAACCGGAGTTTTCGGTGGTGCTTTCGGCAACCCTCCGGCGTGCTTCTGTCTGGCCTGGTGGCCGTACCTCTTCACACCAAGGACACGGCCTCATCTGCTAAAGGAGTTTCTCTAGCAACTCCTGCCATCCAGAGGCGTCTAGGGCTGTAGCTGGGCCTTGCACACCCACAGACGAGAACATATTAAAGTTTCTACATGGGTTATTACAGCGGTAAGACGGGGCAAGATGAGACCATACAGGACTTGCGCTAGCCTCTTCGAACCTGCTCGAACGAACTATTCCACAGTTATGCGTCCTCAAGTTTCCACATTCCTGTAAGACAGCTATTCTGTTGAGTACGGAATCGTCTTGGGGCCCTGGTGAGAATGCCTTGGAGTTCCTCTTGGTACATTCTCAGTTAACTCAAATACTGCCGTGCAACTGTTTTTTCGGAGGGGGTAGGAGAGCGGGGTAATCAGGCAATGCGAAGTGGTCACTCTCACGGTATGGGTACGTGCAGGTGAAGATGTGGCGCGGGACACGCGGAAGATTAAAACTTGGCGGACAGTGGTGGACGATTTGTGGGCGGTACCATTTCTGCTAAGGAGCAGACCTTGGAGGAACGGGACTTACAGTAAAGGTGTAATTTTCCCGATACTCAGAGTGTTTCGTGCGAACAGCGGTTGGGTGCAAGACCCTGTTACTACAAAGAATAAATAGTGACTGCCTAAACGTGTTTAAATTTTAGTTGCGGTCGCCTGGCAGACGTGCATATGACTTACGTCACAATGTTTTTTTGAACTGGCCCTGTTTGATAATAACTTGGAGTTTACCTAAATTATAACTTTGTAACAACACGTAAGAAATGCAACCTCATGTTAATACCAAAAATATGTTTAAAAATTATTTAAAAATACAATCAAGAAAGGTTTTTTTGAACTTACACTTGTTGCAGCACGTCATGCACATCTTACAGCTGCTAAACGCGTTCTTTATTGTGCCATTTCGAAGGTCCTTACAGTTTGTGGTATGATTGTAATATACAAAACACAATGAGGCCGACCTCTCGCAGTACCATGTTTCTGGTTGGCAAATCTGGAGTATTTCTTTAAGCTCTCGACCTAAACGAAAAGAGTATTTGATAAATCTCACAAATATTATCCAGCCCAGTCTTATTGCGAAAGCCCTCGAGGCACTACGATATTTGGTGTGTGTTACCACCCCCCTAAGCCAGATTACGATTTCTCCACCCATCTTAACGATGCCCTTGACCTCCTACAGAAAAAATTTCCAAAAGGTAGCTTCATTCTCGTAGGGGATGCAAACATTAATTGGCGAGATAACTGCACCACCTATCCACATTCAGAACGTAATGAATTTCTAAACTGCTTTTAAAACTATCAGTTAACTCAAGTGATCACACAGGCTACGAGAGAAACAGCAACCACATCCGACATTCTGGACCTAATACTGTTGTCGGACCCAAGCAGCCTGCAATCGGTCTTATACCTGCAGGAATTAATTGACCACAAAGGTATTCTAGCAACATTTACAACGGACCTTATAGTTGAGAAATCCCGAAACAAACGAATCTAACTCTACGATCGGAGGAACTATGAAGCTATTAACACGGCACTGGAAGAGTTCTACCACTCTTTCAAAGAAGGATTCGATGACCGATATGTACAGGAGAACTGGCATCGTCTTTCATCTAAAATAACCGAACTCAGTGAAACATTCATACCAACAATAACAATGAAAGAAAAACCGTCAGCCCCTTGGTTCACTAAGACAATTAAAAAATCATAGGCAAGAAAAAACGCCTGTTTAAAACTGCAAGGAAGAAAAACCAGAAGTCAGCATGGGAATCCTACCACAAGGCGGAAATAGAACTAAAAAAAGCCATTAGCACTGCCAAATATCAGTTTTTTCGCGTCAGCTTACCTAACATGCTCAAGACTAATCCCAAGCAGTTTTGGCGAACCATGATTCCGTCCACTTATTCAATAATTTTATCCGGCAACTCAGACGAAACGCTAGGCGATAAAGATTGCGCCAACGTACTTAATGACGTATTCTGTTCCGTGTTTACGAAAGAGCGCACCACTACCTTCCCAGCAGACCACACTATCATTCTGAATAATATGCCCCCCCTTACAATTGACACCAACGGAATCACCTACCTAGTCAAAAGCTTGAAGAATTCTTCAGCTGCGGGACCCGATAACACCGTATCAAAAATACTTAAAAACACAATGGATGTGACAAGCGCATTATTGACAATGATATTCTCCCAATCACTATCATCTGGCCATATACTTTGGGAATGGAAACTCGAAAAAATTGTCCCAATCTTTAAAAGTGGTAACAAATCATCGCCACGTAACTATCGTCCAATATCGCTAACCAGCATTCCCTCAAAGATTATGGAACATATCATTTTTACAAATGTGATAAATCACCTTGAAAACAATAATTTAATACATCAGTCACAGCACGGCTTCCAGAAAGGATTGTCGTGTGAAACACAGCTCGCTACATTCCTTCATGATTTGCATACAAAATCGTCGTTTGATGCATAAATTAAAACTGCTGAACATTGATTCATTTGTATTAGCCTGGATATGTAACTTTCTTACTAATAGAAAAGAATATGTAGTCGTAAACAACAATGCTTCCAATACTACCAAAGTGCACTCTGGAGTGCCATAAGGCACTGTACTCGGGCCACTTCTGTTGCTTATATATATCAATGACCTTCCTTCCCGAGTAACTAATACAATTCGGCTTCTTGCGGACGACTGTGTGATATATACCAGAATGAATAGCCGCGACGATCAATTAACCTTACAAGGAGACATTTTAGCTATTGAAAATTGGTTTAGGGAGTGGCAAATGTCGCTAAATGTTCTGAAACGCGAAACCATATCTTTCCATAGACGCGCAAACCCACTTAATTACAATTACTCCCTCCACGGTTCGGTACTCCAACCTACTAACTCGTACAAATAGCTAGGTGTACATCTAACAACTGATCTGACCTGGTACGTTCATGCTGAATATGTCGTTTCTGCAGCATCCAAAACACTCGGTATTCTGCAACGCAATTTAAAACTGGCCCCTCCAGAACTAAAAATACTAGCCTACAGAACCCTAGTACGCCCAAAATTAGAATATGCAGCCGCTATCTGGGATCCCCACCAAAAGTACCTTGTTCAGGCATTGGAAGCAGTGCAAAATCGTACCGTCATGTTTGCAGTTTCAGATTATTCATCTTTTACGTGCGTTACCGAGCTAAAACAGCGTGCTTCTCTTCCACTTCTAAGTCACCGCCGAAAGCTTACCCGACTAGCAGTCTTTCATAAATATTATTACACACTGTCACCTAACGAAAACGTCATACGTCGCGCATGTTTTTCTAGCCGAAGCAAAAACACTTTCCAAGTATCGTATACGCGGCCAAAAACCGTTACATTTGCACACTCTGTTTTCATTCGCACAGCAAAAGACTGGAACGATCTCCCGCAGGAACTGGCGCAGATTAGAGATACAGTACAGTTCAGGCAATCGCTGTTAAAAATGCCAGCCGATTGACTTCGCTTAGTTTGCGTGCATTTCTTTCTCCCCGATAGCACGTTTTCGATTATCTGCATGCCCTTAAAAATTGCTTTGATCCTTCTTATGGAATCTTCAACTTCTTCTTAATTGCTTTTGCTCTTTATTTTTCCACTTGTGACCCGCCTCCCTGGTGTATTTTCTATGTAACCGCGCCCTGTTCCGCCGCCTGGCTTTTAGCCGTTGTCATTCCAGCCTCCGTGACCACTAACTCGCGGCCCCTCTTCCTTGTCATAGTCGCTATCATTCTCGCTGGATCGGTTGCGCGGTCAATCTTTCAAGTGGCCATCCATCAGATCACCCTACGTTAAGAAAGGTGTTAGGAGAACAACTATTCTACCAAGCACTAGTTAGGAATCAAAAAAGGTCGCGGGTCACAGGTCAGCTACTGACAGAATGAGCGGTTAAAAATACCATACGTTGAACTCGTTGACCGACGCTTTGGTGCCGTTGAGGGACACACGCGCACGCACAACATGACACTGCTGGACGCCTGTTCAATTGCTTGCATCCTTCTACAGTCGGCTCTGTGGGTAGGAGCGGGGGCGGGGGGGGGGGGGGGGGGTTGATGTATGCCCGCAAAAGGATGGTTGTGTGTCCAGATGTGGAAGTCCGGCTCGGGTATCATGTCTTCATGCATCACCCCCTTGGGCCTCGGGAAGCTGATTACGTTTCTGTCGTGGTACCCGGGTGCTGCAAGCATGTCGGGGTACAATAAGCGTTGAGCAAAAATGCCGCATTACCTTACGCTTCATGCGTTGTCAGTTTGCAGACGTTGCATGAATACACGAAACACGTCACATCTCTTCCCAAATCGGGCCAGTACCATTATTCTCAACTTCTATAAGCCGTCTACCAGATGCACGCATGTCGAGGCATGACGCGCTCGTGTGATTCTCGGAAGACTGTCTGACTGAGAGTGTCGAGCCTCACTATGCGCTTGAACGTGTTTTCTATTGAAAGGTGACATACCCGATACAAGATGTGCTTACTTTCGAGGAAACTGTAGTTATAGAAACTGTTATAGAGCGAGAGTCCCTCCCAGCTTTTTTGTAAATACACCTCAAAGTGTGGTCTTCTCTCTGTTTGTGAACTAGATTTGCCCGGGTAAGGTTACAGTGCATGCGCAGTGGCGCCTTTGCGTGAATGCCTTGCGGAGCTTGAGTACTTTCCCCTGCGGAAATCATGCTGCGAGATTCCAAAGGCAACGTTCCTACTATGGTGCTGATACTCGTTTCAGGTGCGCCGACGCCCTCATATGTCCAGTAATGGTCGCAGCCCTCAATGCCCACATGAAAACAACTAGATGTGTGGTATTATCAGATGTAAAAAAGAGATTACGCTCACAGCATCAATAACATGTTCTGGGGCATCGTCAATGTTAATAATGTCGATAAAATATGGCGCACTCAAAGTTGGATTGCCTAAGAAGACGACCAATCTTATCGCACCGCTATCTAACCTAACCCCGAATAACACCAAGTATCAAATGCGCCTTAAAGAATCCTTGAAAGCACCCCGTGCGTGTACAAATTACAGAATTCAAATGCTCGCGCGCACGTTTCAATCTCAACTGAATTCATAAGTTGTGTAACTTCAGCTCCTGCTTCATTTTTTTCTTTGTACTTGTGTTCGTGTGTCTGCCTTTCACCTCAATACACTTTTTTCACGGTTAATGTGCAACAACATGCAAGACCGTAAAAAGGACTAAAGGTTCTCAATTACTTTGTTGTATACATTTTGGCTGCTCTTTGGAATTGCTGTTTTAAGTTGATTTTCTTTCTTTGGTACTCTTTTCTCTGTCCTTTATTATTACCACTGTATGATGATGTACCACTGTACCCGCTGCTGCATGGTGAACTTTGGTGACTATATAGGATTGTAAGTTTCCTGAGAGGGTGAGCACCCTGTCAAGTCGAACATGTGAAGACTTTTTGTCCGTTCTCCAAAGATCGCAGAGAACGATATTGAATAAACATGATTAGATTTCATTTGATACTTTGGGTCATGTTGTCGCGTGGATACTGTTGGTGAGACCTAAACATGCACTCTCCTGCATCAAACCGCCGTTGCTAAGCTGTTAGCGCATGGGCTGATCCTACTCTAAATATCTTCTTTCTAACTCCACCTAACAACAAATTACCGTACGTTCCCATGATTTTTACGCGGAATGTATTCGTAGGTTTCGCGTTAGATGCGTATCTATTCGCAAGTCTCTTTCCTTCAGCGAATTGATGGAAATTGTCGTGGCGACATTTTATACAAAGACAAGGATGCGTTGCAACTAAATAAGAAATGTTGACAGCATTGCTCTCCGTCATATGTTTACAATGTAAAACCAGAAGTTGGCGTCATATTTGATGTACCAACGGCGACGGGGTAAGAAACGACGCATACTATACCAAGCGCTACAACTGTTCGTAACAACAATCGCGCGGTATGTTACAGACGGATTCGCTAGGTGTGTTCGCAAGTACCTCAGCGGTGCATTTTCTGTTTTCGGGTAACTTGATCAGCCGTGGTAACCAACGAGTGACCCAACGGTGCGTCGCAAGTAAGTCACGGTATCCCCCTGAGCCTTATCGAATAGTACAACGTGTCCAACAATTTGCTATGTGTAACCATGAAGACACTCTTAGTATGCCCCGTACGTACCGTGTATGAGAGTATTGGCGAACATTGTGGCGTGATCGGCAAGTTGCTCACAGAATAGCTACGAGTGAGACACCATCCGCTACTGGGCTACAAATGGCTCAGAAGCCCTTACTCATAAGTCGCAACTGGACCAGTTGCCTAACCGGTGACTGAGCAGATAGAAGAAGAGACCTGTACAAATATGATTTCCAAGTGAAATATATATAATAGGGGAAATTGGGTACAAACAGACGCATAAGGATTAGGAATAAAAATTGTGAACAAACAGACGAGCAAGGATTAGGAATAAAGAAAGATACTCGGGGAGGGATAACCCGACAGCGCAGAATGGGAAAGAAATTTTTACGAGATAGTGGAGGAGGGGTAAGAATGAGGAATGGGAGAAACAGAAATACACGAATTCAACTGACGAAGTCAGAAAATGGCATATGCACAGGTGGAGAAAGTATGAAAAATGAAGACAAGGCAGTGGGTAAGGACTATGGGAAACAGCCAAATAGGAACAGCATTTGCTATCAACGGTTACAGAAACATTTGATCTTAGGTGTTGGTTCTAGTGAACCGCACATTTACGTCAGCACATTTTCCCCCGACATCTGGTATATTTTGTTGTTCTGAAAGTTTGCTGCATAAACTTTCTGCACGGCATCGAAAAACTATTTTTTTTAATTTCTTAACTGGACTTAGCACAGAGATCAGCGCGGTAACACGCCAGAGAGTGCACACATCAACTTATTGAAGTAACATATCTTCAGAAATGGTGCATTCAAAAGTTATAAGAATTTAACTATGGAATCATAAAGCTTTCAACACGAATGGAGGAAAAATCTATTATTTCAAACCAATTTTAATAGCAAACCATAAAGTTTCACAACTTACAAGAACATCTCGTACCTTACGCAGATTAAATTTTTAATTGGTGTTTGCTCTTACCTTCACTCAAACGTTTCCCAGAACCTAGTAGAAATATAGAAGGTAGTCTTGTATACAGATAGATAATTTGTAATTTCCAAACAAGTGTATTTCGGTGAATGATCGTTTAAAACGATAATACATAAAACTGTCTTGTGTGGTATATCAGCAGCGGTAACAAACGCACGCAGACGCACAGTACGCACTGCATCAACTGCACACACACACACACACACACACACAAACGCACGCACGCACGCACGCACACACACACACACACACACACACACACACACACACACACACACACACGCACACACACCTAGCGCCTTGTGTCATGTTTTTACGGTATGGACCGGAATTTGGTTTCTGGTGCTATTGCCAAGACTTTCTTTGTTGAGGTGAAATTTTTCTAGCTTCACTTATGCAATTTTCGTATTCATGTGTGTCAATGGTGGCCATGCTGCGTTTTGATATGATTGTCTACGTGGTTTAGTGTGTTCCGATATTACATGCAGCGGGGGAAACATTTACGTGAATCAGACGATTAACTACAAGTGGCGCTTGCATAAGCAACTACTTTAGGAAAAGGAAACCTCTCTTGAAAATTACACCCGTCTACCTTGATACAGAACGCGCTGCCCTAGTGGCTGAGCGTTGTGTATTGGAATTTCTGCATTTTTACTGCAAATGCTTCTCTACTTGATTTTGGTTAAAATATTACTGTTCGCTCCTATTGATTCTCGTTTGCAAACTTTCAGTATAAATATCATGCGCATGGTCGCAAGGGTAAATCTGCCTAATATTCCGAACAATTCTCCCTGAAATTCGCAATCTCACTGAACCAATTTTTCAGAATTGCACACAAATGGGTAGTAATATAACTTCTAAAAACCTTTTTACGAAGCGTCTTTTTGAATTTGTTGAGTACATTTTCTTTGCATACTCAATATAGAAAACCTTATGAGGTGAGTGTTACTGTCGTTTTATTTCATGTGGAATAAAATGTCTTAGCACAGTCTTCAATTTTACTGCATTGACTTCTCACTTTCCGGCTTCTTTCTTCCGCAATACTACTTTAGGCTCGTAATCGAAAACTTTCGCTACATTCATGTGGGATTCATTGTTGTACAGAAATTCTGGGGCTTTCTAGAGTTACAAACTTTAGAACACGACGGTACGAATAACTATTATAACAAAAGGATGGCCCTAAGCAGCAATGGGAGTGGGGATACTCTAATAATGCTCAGGCGGAAGACACGCTCGGCCATTGAGGCCGCCAAGATGAAGGTCCACAGTGCTGTCCTGCAACCCCCAGGCGGCAAGTTGAGCGAAATAAGAAAAATGAAGGACCAAAACTAGAATATGCGATCGTAAGTATGTACAATAACTGCCGACGCAAACCATACGATCACAAGGATACGAAATTTCCGGGAAACGTAACTCCATTTCTTCTGTGCAGACTACTATGCCAATACATGTAACTTGAGATATGAACCCACGACCGAATACCTTCACTCAGTAGTGAGGGTCAAGATGATTTTAACTGACATTTTTCAATATCATCTCTGAACAACGACTGCCTGTTGTGACACCACGTTCGTTTCTTAGTTCCTTTAACCTCTGCCTTCTAACTATGCATGATTTTATTCTTTGCCTGAAATAGCGGGTATGTTACCGTTTATTCAGCTAATATTCTTCACAAATGTTCAGTAGAGCAATCGCTCCCCCCTTGAAAACTACATGCACATGGTTACCACTTCTGCTTGCAACCCAACTATAATGCATTTCTTGCAAACGTAAGGGTGATATCACCCACCCAAGATTTGTACCTTATCAAAGACACTTGTTTACACCCCAGATATTTTTATATCTTCGGTTGGTATGTGGCATGTTGGACAGACATTATGTTTCTTTATTGTTTTTATAAAAGCTATTTTAGGCTGCATACGCAGACACTTGGCGGCCGTCATTAACTTATATCGGTAAAGTAATTAAGGATTTCATACGTTTCCCACTGACCGAACAACCACTACATTTTTCTGCAGAGTTATACTTGGGGCGGGGCGGCCAAAAGCAAAGGCATGAGACCAATCATACACTTCTTTGTGTTGGTCACTGTACACGCTTTACGGTGCGCTTTCAGCAGTTCTATTTAGGATTACCCGAATGGTAATAATTTGTATTGTTACCGTAGTACCAAGCTTCACTTTTGAATGTCCTGAGCCCTCCGCTAGGTTCATTGTTGTCAAAGATACTCTGAAATCCTTTCACAGAGTACACCAGAGGAAAAAAAGTAACTAAAACATCCGGAATAATGTTTGTGCGTGCATCAAAAACTCAAAAATACACCAGGGAGCAGGCCGGATGTCCCAGTAGTGTTAAGGGGTTCGACAAGCTCGTAAGGCTTCCGAAGGATGAGCATCCACCGCTACAGCTTTGTAAGCTGCAAAAATGCATACGAATGATCACATGACATGTAGCCTATGTGGCGTGGGCGAACTCCAGCTTTGGTGCGACAGGCCGCCGCGGGTACTAAAGACGGTCAGTTTCGTGATGAGCTGTGACACGAACGCGCCATGCTTAGAAGACGTCCCATGGGGCACTGTCGGCAGCCATGAGCCCAACTGTGGCTGGCCGCAAGCCATTTACGCTGCATAAGTTGCAAGCAGGCACTTGTATCAGCAGGAACATTCGGGGACGGTAACCTGTCGCATACTATTTTAATAGATCAGATACTGAGAAGTCTACTCAGTTAAAGTGGTACTGAAGTGAGTTGTAAACATTGCGGGATATTAGCGGAAAGGGTAATGTAGAGTGTACAGGTCATGCTTCCACCAGTACCCCTGCCGTTACGTGGCTTTATTAAGTATTATAATCAGCGAAAATGCTTTGCTCCTGTCTAAACCCTCCTGGGCGATTCCCTATGGTATTTCGTATTACGTCAAAACCAGGTGACTTGACTTGACTACCTACTGCACGGTTCATCGATCCCCGACTGAAATCGTCGGCTCAGCGTTGAGTAGGCTGGGATCTGGCTGGTCGTCGCGATTCGTTCACTTAACCATGACACGTTTGGGCCTTAAAAATGTGCCATTGGTTTGTTACTTTGTAGACTGTATCAAGCCCGAAGTCCAGGTCGCTTCCCGCAAGCGCAAAAGCGACGCTTCGCTGACTGATACGCTACTAGAAAAAATTTAAGGCCAAGTGAATGCCTGACAAGATACTGCGAGGTTAATATTTTTTTTTTATTTATTGGTACTGCAGGCCAATATTTAGGCCCAGGCAGGAGTGGCAACAATACAAAAATACTAAGCAAAACAGCTCTAGCATCGTCACAGACAATGTAGGAGGTACATAAAATACATAAAAAAACTTCATACAATACAAGAACAGACAGCAATCACTTCATAACTCAGTGCAGCCCTAAGCAAACAAGAAAAGACGCTCCAGTTCTTCTAAAAATTTGCCGGATTCAAACACACCTGGCGGCAATGAGTTCCACTCTGACACTGTGCGCGGGAAAAAGCTGTTTTTAAAAGCAGTTGTGCGAGCGAAAATTGGTGTTAGAGCGCCCTTATGACTGTGTCTTGTGGTCCTGGTAGTCAGGGGTTTCACAATTTGGGGGAGAGCTATTTTCAATTTGCCAGTAATACAATTATGTAAGAATGATAGTCGACTAATTTTCCTGCGTGCTTCTAATGTTGGAATGTTGTTAAGTTTCATCAAATATATGTTCTTAGGAAATAAAATCACTTGCAACATTTACCGTACATGGTAAAACCATGGTGTCGGAAGAAGCTTTTGCGCAGGGCAAACCAGAAATATGGTCTGCACCATGACCACACATCGGCGAATGCTATACCCCCTTATTAATGCAGTCGCTGCAGATGAGGTATATGTGGAACATTGGGTGACGCTTCCTGGACGACAGCTATTCTACAAATAGTCATCTAAGCTGCTTGAAGCGCTTAAAATAAATGAAATTGTAAATCTGCTATATATAATCAATGCCCCATATTTCCATTCGCAGTAGCGCTTGCGTATGGCCAAGTTGTCTGGAGCTCTAGGCATAGTTATGCAATTTGTAAGTTCAAGCCCTCATAGCACATGTTCTTTAAGTACATTTATTTGTCCTTGGACAATACTTTCTGTACAGAATTCACCATTTCTGCTCGTACATTTGTTGCTTTATGAGCGAGTTAACGGAACGCGTGCAGACTGACACTGGCGCCCTCACGAGTTGCCGTAGGCGGGGAGTGTCCATACGCCCCTACGGCTTAAGGCACAGTTCTGAACCAGCTGACCCTGGGTCTGGTGTGAACACGCCTGATACGGTACAGGCCGAAGCCAGTGAATCTCTAAATGTCGGGGAAATCTCGTCGCACTTTAGGATCTCCGGTCGCGTGAACGGCGTTCATCAACTGTGTACGCCTGGGCCAGTGACTGTTAATATTCACAGTCGTGTTGGTAGGCCTATCTCAGGCACTTTAAAGCTGACAAAATGGCAGAAGCGCTGTATGCGGATTACTCAGATTTCGACAATGCCCAGCCAACAGTATCGTCGGAAGCCAAGCATGTTGGTCCACAGAATCAAAACCGAAAATGACTTGAATCGTAATCTTAAACCTGATACAGTCACCTAGCACCGTGCATTGACGCCAAAGCTAGTGGTGCTGCCGCCGCAGACCGGGCGCAGTTGTTTTTCTTCTTTCGGGCTTTATAACAATTAACCGTTTAGAGAAGGGATAAGCAATGAACGTGTGTTTACTTGAGCTAGTCTACGGTGTGGAAACAAAAACAGGAGCTTGACAAATCCAAATCAAAGACCGAATGTAGTGGTTAAATACGACCATTTGACTGCACACAATAGCGTCGGAAGGCCCGCGGCCCCAGGGAGTCGAGACAACATCGTGAAAACTTTCATCTTCAGAGGGCAATTACAGACAGGAGCATGGGATGACCCTGACTCTGATTATCTAGTCCAGGGCAGCTCCAAAATGTGCATACTCTCCTCTTTTACAAAAAGAGAGGCTCGTATTGCAGTATTCTGAACACATGCAGTATTTGAACTCCACTAGTTTTGCCGGTGATACTCATTTTTCTCTCCGTATTCCTGGTATAGGGTATTTTTCAAAACATTTGCTATCTAGAATATATTCTGCAAGCATTTATTTTTATTCTTCGCGTATTTTTAAATAAAAACCAAAAAAACGTTCTTGTCTGCCTGCACAGTCGCTCTTCTTTTCGTAATTATTCCGTCTCGAGGATAGCAGTGCTTGATAGCAGAAATCTCTTCGTAGTCGCCTGACCTCGCCCGCTGTTTTACCTGACAGAAGTGTTAAAATTGTAGTCATCACAGCTCGTAGTTGCTTTACGGCAAGCAAGGACGTAATCATTTTATATTCATTGCCCTGATAGGAATGGCTTTGCTCACTTTGCCAACACCGATTTCTTCCACTTTGCTTTATGTCTAAACCTAAAACCATTTGCCCTCCCACATCCATATACTTCATAGAACAAACAATGGCCTTATTGGAAACACAAAAAACCTTTTCGTTTTGACGTCGCTAAATGTGTGACACCCTAATTAACGCACTGTAGGAGTCATTATAACGAACACCCCTTAGCTACCATTTCCACGCATAATGACGCTAAAAAAATTCCCGGGGCGACCTATCAGAAGCGCATTTGCAACGTCTTCAGATGCATCGCTGCTCTGATAGTTTGATTGGTCAGGTGCTGCGCAGCTGGTGGGAAGTGATGCCTCGATTTACTTGACCATTCCATAAGAGTTCCGGAATAATGATAGAGCCAAAGATTCAATTTTATGTAAGGGTGAAGAAGTGCCTACACCTTAAACCATCGTTTTATGATGTTCCTCTCCAGAGTGAGCTCCGTAGCCCTCTAGACCACGTATGAAGCAGTAAACAGTTTCTCGTATCCACAAAATTCTAGTAATGCTGAGTACGTAATGGGTGTGAGTCAGTCTTAGACAAAATATACCGAGAAAACGTCGAACATTTCATTTGTTGCAATGGCGAAGAAAATTTAAAGAGCCCTTTTGATCTTTCGCATTGATCCTTGTAAAAAGAAGGTAAGTGTTATGCGGCGTGCATAATGGGATGAACAAAATTTAAGACATAGACAACGTTTGTTGCATTTCAGCATTGAGCGAAAACCCCGGCTAAAAACGCGAGCGCCTATTACCGCATAAATAGCATTCAGTGGAGTCCCGCTGCATGGGCACTGTAGTTGATAAGTCATGTTCAGTACTCCTGTTAAGGTGGTCATATTTATCTGCAATGAATTCAGATGGGAAGGCATGGCTGCCGCTCCGTTATAAGATCAACCCGTGTACTATAAGTATTCCGTAATTATGCGGTTTTCTGTGAATCAGGCGTCCGCGAACCTGCAAGTTCCAAATAAAAAAATTAAAATATGCGACCAAGAAAGCTCGAACGTAACGTGAATGGCTGTGAGAGGCGGCATGACCATGCCTGTTACGTACCATGGTATTAAGTGGCTGAATAGCTCAAATTGCAAGAAAGATGATCTGAAGAGAGCGCCTACGGTGCGGGCGAGCCAAATGTCGTTTTGTTTCTTGGCGCTTGTGATATGGGTAGGCTTCTTTGGCTAGTCAGCGCAGCAGCCTGTCGCGTCCTTATGCATTTGGTGCCTATCGCCCTTGAGAATTCTAGTGCCGCCAACTGAGACCGTTTCTCGGCTACACCGATCAAAATTCCCTGGATCATGACGTCACTTACTGTGTATGGAACATCGGTACCGTCCTTAATATCATACAATCAGTTGCGTACAGGATCCGGACTGTCATCGTTAATTTTATTGGGCAGGCAAGAACGTCTACAACATAATTGGCATAAATCTTCCGTTGCTTCATGATGCAGGCGACTAACAGACCTGCTGTCTATTGTAAGCTGTTTGCCAATATGAATTTGCTGCACTTGCCTTCTGCTATCACTACGTTTAGAATTGCTGGTGGCTGTGTTTGCCATGAAGCTTTTGTAGTTTGGGGGAATGTGTAAATGAATACCAGGCCTTCGAAGAACGACCGTACTAAGGGTTCCAACAAAAAACTATATTTTATAAATACCCCTGCTTTTAAAAATAAACAAAAATCATGCAGATGCGCTCTCTAACGTAATTCTGTAAAGAAAATTCATGTAAATCTGCAAAAGCAACAGACGTATACCAATGACAAATTGGGAACGGTTGAGAAAAATTGGCGTCATATGATAAATGTGCAGTGGTCAAAGTCGCACGAGGGGTAATTGCAGTTGAAAGTAAGAAAACTCCCTGCATACGTAGTCGTTCTTCGAAAATTGATGATTTAGCAAGGCGGGATAACTCCATTTCTTTATAATTTTACTAATGACCACACGGAGACGTGGGCTAACACTCTGAAAACATGGGCGCAGCTTCCACGAGTGTTGCAAGGATAGCAGAGCTGGTGGCCTTCTCACTTCGTCCGAGACCCGGCTGTACCACCTAACATTTATTTCCGGACTTCCCGCTAGTACTTGTCCTATACTGGGCGACCCGTATGGTTTCGTCCGCGAGCCTTCGTGTCCCGCACAAACTGGACTGAGTCATCACGCGTTAGAAGCCGCACCGAAGTCCAAAGCTTACTCCACGCTACGAACGAAACGGGTACACTTACCCGACAAATTTTTTCGGACTGCATTTACCAAGCGCCGGTAATGGGATGGTAGCTCAATAGGATAGCCGCCGGTCATGACACGAGGGACCTAGGCTCGATTCTGACCACGAGACGTGCGTTGGTTTTCAATTGGCGGCACATGTGGTTGTTCCCCGCCGCTGATAGCCCCATGTTCCTAGGGCCTTTGGGGCTGCCCAGTGAGTAGGTTGCCGGTGCACGGCAAAGAGGTATCTGGTTACATATTCAGGAACTGCTTTGCCGCAATGTTTTCTTCAGGACCGCAGTCACAACGCCTCTTCGTGGGCTCCTGGCCTCCCAGCCACTTTCCCTCACACTGATGTTTTTTGATGGAATGGAAGGACATCACTCGACCTGAAAAGCTTCAGTGTTAAAAAGTGTAGAGGACCTAATTTCTCAGCGGTGAAGACTAGGATCCAGCCATATCCGCTGCCTGCGGACTACGGAATGTTTGACGAATAACTAGGTCTGAGAAGAACAAATTTATATAACTGTAAAACGAGCAGCAAGATTTGTTTTTTTAAAATTTCGACTGAAAGCGGCAGGTATCACTGCTAGCAAAGACTTGTCAGTATCACCACAATCTGCGCACAAGTACCATGTAGGAATACAAAAAGCGATCGGCGAACAGTTTCCTGTGCTCTTTAAAAAACTCATAGTCAAAAAGAATGCCTCGAATGCACCACCGCCAGTACTAACAGTGTTTGTAATATTGAGTCTGGAAATGACGCTAATATAGAATAGACCCACGACTTCAAGGTTTTGTGGACACCTATATGGATCATTTTCCTCTGAAAGCGTATGATAGCCCAGGGCTTGTCTTTAACTATAATTGAACAATTGAAAAAAATGCATATGTTTCTCAGTGGTTCGTTGTAAAAAACAAGGGGTTGGCGTTTTCAATGCTTGAAGCGTACTTCTGAGTGAAAAACGCGTCTATTTCGGCACAATAAAAAACAGATTATATTTCATAAACGAAGCGTATATTAGCGGGCTGCCTCACTGCTTAAAAATGAGTTAAAGAAGCTCGGCGCATTTATTCGCAAAGTTCTCACACATCTTTTAATTGGAAAAAGTTATAAAAATTAAACAGTTGTCAGGGTCTTGACTTTAACATCATATCATTAGCAGATATATAATTTTCTTTTTGCGCGTGAAGACTGGTGTTTCATCTTTAGTGTTTCGTTTGTAAATCATGTTCAAATACACTGTTCTACGGAATATTTTACCCTAAACGTTAGAATGAGTTCCTCAGAGACGGAACCCATTCTTATTAAAATTATGGTGTCGGGAGACTCAATTGTTAATATCAAAAATTTGTCTTCAAGAGGAAAGGGTAGAGTTTATACAATGTTTTTGAATGATACTGAAGTGCACTTCTGTGATTATATCAACCTTTTTTCTCAGACTCTTTTTCCTTGTTCTTCACGCCAAAAAAATTGAAAGCCCTCGACGTGGTTTCGATTTTTCCGTGAATCTATATTTTACGTAAGAACATAACGGGTTCGAGAAAGGCCAATCAAATTGTGTTAGCACTACTATTAAACTGATTACCACAAGTAAAACTAGCGACATTCCTACACACAATGCCGCAAATAGTACGGTGTATAAGAGCAACAAAAGGAAGCTAGCTGGCGGCAAAAAGGGTATGAACGGCCTCAGAGACGAGCAGAGAAACATTACACACAGTACGGTAGAGAGAATTATTGTATACTAGCTATTCTGCACAAGAATTTACTCCAGCGACGTTAGACTGTGCAAAAGTATTCAGGTTAGATTGTGATAGCTCACTAGGAAGCAAAGAGAAGTTAAAAAATTTCTGGAGTGCTTGAAATGAGAAAAAACTACAAATGAGGATTTCCTAACCATATATTTGTCCTACAAAGTAGGAAATGTAATAATGAAAGATTCTGATGCTTTACTTTCAGAATGCCTCAGGACACTAAAGCTGCCAAGATCCTATGAAAATGCACAGCCTAATTCTGAATCAAGAAATGTACACATAAACCTTAAAAATTACCGAACCATCAAGTGTATCCGAACTGTCTAAGAAAGAAATAGTTGCGCTAGTCTGAGCCTATATTTACCTCAATGCGGAGATCCGTGTCGGTGTAGGGAACGATACCCACCAGTGCACCACATAGATATTGTCAATCGAGCAAAACAAAAATTTGTCATATTTATAGGCCCTTTTAAATTTCAATAATGGGCTAAGAAAAAGCATTTGATTTATTAAACAGTGCCGCTTTGCTTGAATAACTGAAAAACTAGGAAATAACAGAGATGTATGCAAAGAATGTACACGTAGAATCATCCTTCATAAAATAGAAAAAAACTCTCCCAATCAAAAAGACTGTGTCACAGGAACATACAATCTTTCCAAAACTGTTCACCGCCTTAATGAGCATATGTTACAAAAGCTTGACTTGGACGATTGAATGTTACAAATTCACTGAGAATACCTCACTGATTTAAGGATTGGACACGACACAGTCTTGCTCAATAAACGTCAAAGCAGCTGCGAAAAATTTGCTTTTGAAACAACTATCCGAAAGTTTGGCCATGGGGCAATAATAAATATGAAGAAATCTAACACATAAACAAATCAATATGCCGGAAGCGACTTTCCATGTTAGGAAATACCAGATGGAGTGTAAGTAGAAACTTATAATTACATTGGATGAGTAGCCGGTTCGGACTGAAACAACGTGAAAGAATTACATTTAAGAATGGGCATGGCCTTGGGCGCTCTGGGCAAGGACCTAAATATCACTCAAACGAATAATATACAACCCATGCATCATGCTGGGAGCAACAACGTGGTGAATTACGGCAGAATTAGAGACGAAACCTAGGTTGTTTCAATGGGTAAAGTACGGGGAATGATAGAAGTATCAATAATTCGAGGAAAGGAAACGTCCTGTTACGGGGAACAATCTCGAGTGGAATAGTTTCAAAGCTGAAATAAAGAAAAGGAAACGGGCTTTGGCTAATCATGTAGTTAAACAAAATTGAAATTTACGCACCACCAGGTTAGCATAGTGTATTACTAGTGATGGCAATAGAAAAAACGGAAGGCCATATATCTATGCAGAGATGAACGAACGATATTGGGGGGTAAAGAATGGATTCGAACCGCGACAATGGGAAAGGTCAATGGGAAAGGCCTTTGACTGACGGTGGACCTGACTGGCTGCTTATCAACATATTTTTAGTCGTACCAAACGAAGTGTGCAAATGAAAAGAGCCGGGTTTCATAAAAGCAGTGACTTACCGAACACACGCTGAAAAGACGAAAGCCTAATAGGTTTTTTTGAGAAGATAACACCATTTGGGTATAACATCTACTCTAGAATTATGTTTGGCTTCTTTCATTATCGGAATCCCCGTCATCATTATCGATGACGAGGATACCGATAAATCGATCATTATCGATGATCGGGTGCAAAGCTTATGCTTTGTTTTCACAGCGTGGGCGTTGGATTTGGTGTTGGCGACGTGTTTCAGCTGTGCTAACGCGGTCCTGATTTGGAGGGATGCTAAAATCTGTGGACGAAACAATCTGCCACTGCCTCTCGCGGAGAACTTTAAGGGGCCATCTCGAAAATAAGTGTTAGATACAAGCACTGGGCCTAGAACGAAGGGAGAAGGGCAGTCAGCTCTGATGTTAACTCCGGCTTTGCGCATCTCGGGCGCGCTTGTAAAACTGTTTTTCTTTCCCCGATTTTATTATCCACCGTTGTTCGTTTCCCCTTGAAACTATGTGTGTTTATTTTGCGCCGTTTTCTATTTGCTCCACTCCCTTGAGTCATACATTCGGGATGTTACCTAAACCATATAAAAAAAATGAAATGAAGTAAAAAATATACAATTGAAATGGCTTGCGCAGCACAACTAACTGCGCAACACCTGGCTACCTAATAAACAACAATTTTTAAAAGTTAATATAAAATACCTTGTGATGACGAGGAAAAGCAATGAGTATAAAAACCATCTAATTTAAGGAATATCTGGAAGGTAGCTATTACCCACTTTATTTCAAAGCAAAACAAACCAAACGAGCCCCGAAAGGTAAACCGGCGAGAGATAAAATTCGAAACAATCTCCGGCTTTACAATGTACATTCCTAAAGTCTTAAACAAATTAAAGTGTGGATAGAATTGTTAGGTGAATGTACAGAAAATATTGTTCTTCAATTTCCAGCCCCTACAGTACAATGATGATGTCTTTTTGAAAACATTGATACTTTCATTTATACGAGAACGCTGTGGTGATGTAGGGGAGTAAGCTGACCGTATTTGTGTTCTAAAACACCAACTTGCCTCAAGTGAAAAACAGGTAATCAAACATGATTTACGAAATTTTCTAAAAAAGAGGGATGAATAAATATTTTTTGTCATGTGTTCTTTGAGCAAACAGCAATGTACGTATTCTAGTTTGATGATAAGCGAAGTGGAAATATTCATGAAAATGCAACATCGAAGTAGGCGGTGCTGGAGCAATGTTTAAAGCATACCCATCGTGCTGCTCTATGTTCTTACTTCTCATCGTGACTTATCGGTGGAGTACTTTGAAACTGCAACGGCCAGCATTTGAAAACAGGTATACGTATCATACTCTTGCTGGAACAACTATTGCCTAATTGTAGACGCTGGGTATTAAGGGCATAATGGCGTCAACAGATTCAGTAGCGTTGAGACAAAGTCGTGGTATTGTGTAAATATTGCTGAAAAGTTCTAAGCATTTAGATCCACTATATTGTCAAATAAAATAAAGCCCCTGACATTTCGTCTTTATGAGACAGTTTGCTCTAAATACATTTCCCTTTATTTAGATTTTTTGGTGCCCGACTTGGGAGACTACAATGCAACGCACAATTCTCGCTGTTGTTGCGCAGTAGGACAGGTATAGAGTTCTAACTTTGAAACGCGTTCTTTTTTCTCCCTCTGGGTGGTTCGACAGTACAGTTCTGTCACATACATACGTGTTACGTTTATTTCTACTACTGTATATTAACCTGCCCAAAAATAAACGTTTTATATTGAAAGCCCCCAAAACAACAAGCAAAATGCAAAAGTTTTGTTTACGTCCTAGATTGTACAAAAATACTAGTATATTGTCCCATTCTTCGCATATAGCAGAAAAAATATTTCGGGTCTCTCCGGAGAGTGTAATTTTTGTATTAGAGTGATGTAAAAAATTCTTCCGTAATGCCCACCTAATGCCACAACCCAGCCGAAAGATAAAAGGGCCGAAACCTTCACGCATTTACACGGCAGTCTGCAGCGTAAAAAGTGGATTACATCAAAATCAAAATAACTGATTTGCATCAAAATCCAGCATAAATTGTTATGCTTACCTCCAGTGCCGGTACCATAGGAGTTCTCCGTACTGCCGTTTAGCAAGGTCCCAGTGAAAGCTAAAACATATTTAGGTATCAATGTGTGTTATTGTAGATAACATCTTGCTTCAGATGTCTCTTTATGATTTAAAATCATAATAAAAAATTTAATAATATTAACTAACCTCAGGCAGTTCTTGAAACGGTTGTGGCAAAAAAATACAAAGCCATTGTAACAGCTTGCATAAACGGTCATTTTTTTAACCCGAGAAGTATTTTATCGCTCAGTGTTTTAACGCCCTCTGAAGAGCTACTAATTTGCCTCTGAATTCGTGAAGTCGCCAAAGGGCAGCCGACCCTATTACGATAGAGTTCTCTTATACCTGGTCGTTTGTTCAAAGTGCTGCCTCAAGGCGCGCTTGGAATTGCTGTGGCTGCTATAGCTTCAAGGGTGCGGTCGGGCTCTGAGCATACGATCTACAAAGCAAGCTACGCAAAATAGGTGGATAAGAAAAAAATCCGACGAATGGCTGGTGCTTCCTGGCCGTCTTCTTGTTTCTTTGTTTATACCATTAGTGTTTCTGCACCTGTTGCTTTCTGTCCTGTAAAATGTTTTTTTAGCATTATACTTTGTGATATTATTAACCCGTCACTTCTATTTATATCTTGTTGTGGTCTCGTTTTTTTACGTACTTTTTGTGGCAGTTATTTACCGACTAGTCGGAGTTTCTATAAGGCAAATAAAAGCGTATGTAAAAAAAACTGCGAAAGGATTAGTGTTGTGCTATGGAGTGTATAGGCACCGTGTTTTCCCTTCGACTATTTGGTACACTTTCCGGGTCATGAGAATGTTTTCAGAAATATTCCCTGCATTTGACAGATTGATGTAATTTTATTGATTTCCGTATATCACAAATAATCTCACTGGAGTAATATTGCCACGTGAGAATCTGTTAGGCAAGTTTCCGTCCAAGTTGCTTTGGCTGTTTTTATTATAGTGCGAAAGCTATTAGGTTTTGGAACAAATGCTGTAAGGACTGTGCATTCTGCGTTATTATTACACACGGGTGTTAGATATCCCGCGCTAATTAGCCGCAATTAAAGCGACAGAGCGAACAACGCCTGAATATTATCTCTTTCGCACAGAAATATTGTAGAGAGGCTCAGAGCGCGGAATTCAGAAAAACAGCACGCAAATTCAACCACTTGTAAAACCAAACGCGGCATGACACATTGATACAAATGCGTGGCTCAAAAAGGAACTAGATTACTATTAAAGAATAAAAAATGGCATGCATTCAAAAGATAAGAAACAAAATATACGTGCAGACAATACCCTTTCAGATCTGTCCTATGTTTACTTCTTTGGACATATATTTCCGGCTTTTACGAGACACAATCCGAAGAACTGTGCTCTGCCCAGTGAGCCCAATAGCCAATCGAGAAACAACTTTGTTGGTCGGCTGTTAAGAGACGCTGAATTTGTGTAACCAAAATTTTTTTCTATTCGCTTCTTCAGGGGGCGCTTTTCAAATGAATGTAGGCACCATCAACGCACAAATATGAAACTTCCTTCTCAACCAGTAGGGATTTACCCAAACACTAGCATACAACACCTCGCATAAAAAGTGCGCTATCGAGAAGCTCAAAATGAAGCAGCTATTCGTAAGCGCAAGCATAATGTTTGTTTTACGGGCTTTGGATAAATTGGTTGGATTGCGTGTGAACATCATTGAGAGGGCTCAGTCAGACGTTCTCTGCCCCCTGTTAAGGAACTAATTACTACAAATACTGCTTATGCTAGAACCTGTATGACTACCTCTAACAACAATCTCGTTGAAGAAAATTGTACCATCGGCGCTCTTCCACTGGTGTTTTTTACGATGCCGCCGTAGCTTGAGTGTGAGCTATAAACACAAACTTTTGGTGTGCAAAAGATAACAAGCACCTTCTCAGGCGAATCACCAGCTTCAGAAAGCGCAGAAAATTACACAGGGAGATAAGCAACGTTCTCGCGAACATGGGGGGTCTAAGGAGAAAATTGTGTGCAATGGGCATTTTAGAATGTAGGAGAGTGGGACTGCGTTATTGCATAATGGCTGCATATTTGTACACGTCATCGGATGACGGCGTTTGCTTCTAGCAGGAGCACCGCTTGTTCTTTTACTCCAAGACAGGTGTTTTTAGTGCTAACCATTTAGGTGTTACCTAGTGAAACAAGTGTAGTTATGTATACTGCCGAACTACATTGCATACTTTGTGCATTGTGTGTGTTTAACACTGCCGCATAAAAAATAGCCTGTCAGATAAAAAAATAAATTTCCGTGTCCAAGGGGGCGGCGCTGCAATCGCCGCGGTGAACAGTCGTGTTTACATCGGCTCCGGTTTTAAATAATGTTCTCGCTCAGTTAATTACGTCGCGTCGCCGGATTCTTTCGCCGTTACATCCGTGAAGTCGACGAGCATCGACAGACACCGAGATTACAGGTGTGTGACCGGTTTTATGAACATTACCGGGACTTTTGTGCCAGCAACGTGCAGCCGTTGGCTAAGCCTCGCCAACCACAGCAGGAGGTAAGCCTATCGAACGCAACAGCAGCGTTCCGCCGACGGACGGGCGCAGCCAGCTGCCCTTTACGAAGGCTCCCTGCGGAGCGAAGATCTTCTAGCAATGACCATGAACGTCGAGGTGATGGGTTGTTCCTCAGAATTCAACGTTTTGGTACTGTGGACAAGAAGAAGCCCGAAAAATTTAGGGAGAGACTTAAAACTGTCCACGTTGCGAATTACCCAGCAATGTGTACAATTTCCTGGTGTGTCACCGCAAGCGCTTAATAACCGTGTTTTTTTAAAGGATGCCACCTGCTATTCCGGCTTGGTATTTGTCACGAGATTTATAGGATGACTTTGGCCATCACCACAGTTCCTTAATTTTGTCCCTGTTCTCTCTTTACGGGATCTGTTGCTCCTTAATCATACAGGTAGTCTGTCAAATCTACCTCTTTATCCCTGAATATGCCCTATTCACGTAAAAGTAATTTTCTGTTATTATTGAAGCTCACATCAAAAATAATAAACATCATGATTATGTTGAGTGCGATCATCCATTATAATTTGCATTTAACTTGCTTTCTCGTGTTTTCTTTTCCTGTATTGCATTACAATAACTGTGGGAGCTAACGGATTACAACTGTTTCTTTTTGAGTTCCTTTTTTCTTTACCTTATGTAAGCCGCACGTACTGTTGGTTCGCGTAAACCTGTTTTCGATAATGTACATGGTTTATGCTTAAAATAGTACTGTAGGCCTCAGTACAAGTATAAATGACAATTCTAAGACGAAGACAAGGGCTCATTCACAAGGAGCGCCAATGTTTGAGCTATTATGAAAGCAATACAATCTTGCCTCCATGCAAGTTTTCTTTACAATTTGGTAAACCGAGGTGAGAATCTCACGTCAGCCTTTTTTTATGTTTGTGGTATTGCGAGGTATGGAAACATATTGGCTACAATGCAACGCCCAAGTGAGTGTTTCCGAGTACTGAGGAAAGTAGTTCTTCCACAATATTATCAAATGTGGCCGAAAAAATTTTTCCGGCATGTTTAGAGTTGCACTTACCCAATATAGCGATCAGGTAGGATCCAAACAGGGCGTCCATGTTGTGACAAATATGTTTATCTGTGGGGTGAGATGGTACGCACAGAGCTCGTTACACAGAACCACTAACTGATTGAAATATATATATATATATATATATATATATATATATATATGCCCTGAGGAAAGCAAGTTCTCTTTGCTGAAACGTAGGCCACAATCGTGCTTTTACCTTGTTCGAAGTTTTCTTCTCTTGTGTGTGTGTATATATATATATATATATATAGGTTTGGAAATCCTTCCTCATTTCCACACTTCATTATCGTGCGAAAGCTTAGAGAGGGCCTCGGTTCTGGCAGCCTTGATGCCAAGGTATCATAAGAGGGTTTCTCGCCAGTTACCCGCCTATGACAGGCTTTAGACGTTCGCGTCACGCCCCGGGGGTTGGAAAGAAGGTCCCCTTCTCCCCGTGTTGTCTCAGTGGCGCTTACTACCACCCTCAAGCGTCAGATACAGTTGTAATAAATATAAATACCCCAGAAAGTGAAGGAGACCACAGTCGCCCAGATAGCCGAATTGGTAAGGCATTCAGATCTAATCGAAAGGCGTGGGTTCGGTCCCCACTCTGGGCGCGTGTTTTTCTTTCTTTCTTTCTTCCTCGAGTAATAATTAAAAAAAATGTAACGTCACTAACAGTAACACAAATGGTCTAACCATTCCCCTATGCCTTCTTTGGCGTTGTAGACTGCCGGCATCTCTTTCTATATATATATATATATATATATATATATATATATATATATATATATATATATATATATATATATATATACACAAAGTACAAGTACGCTCTTCGGAGACTTTATTTCCAACGTTTCGACCTGAGGAAGACCTGTCTCAGGTCGAAACGTTGGAAATAAAGTCTCCGAAGAGCGTACTTGTACTTTGTGCGTATTCCTGCAGCAACTAAGGACTCCACTTCACGACTTTTTCTATATATATATATATATATATATATATATAAATATATATATATATATATATATATATATGTATATATATATATACATATATATATATATACATATATATATACATATATATATATATATATATATAAATATATATATATATATATATATATATATATGTATATACATATATATATATATATATATATATTTATACATATATATAGCGAATAAGAATAGGAAATGAGGGGCTCGTTGAAATTAAGACAGAAATACCAATTGGCAGCCAAGAAGACCTCGGAAAGCAAAGGGAAGGATGTAGTAGATCAAGATAAAGAATTTGGAAAATCAGAAAGTGGAGAAGGAATCCCACCTGGCGGGCATTTTTTCTCCACTTTATTTTCCAAATTCTTTATCTTGAGCTACTACATCCTCCCCTTTGCTTTCCGAGGTCTTCTTGACTGCCAATTGTTATTTCTGTCATATATATATATATATATATACATATAAATATATATATATAGTAAGGAAATGACGGGCTCGTTGAGGAAATACAGAAAGATAGGTGAGCAGTCTAAAACGCCAAAGGAGGCATAGGGTTGTGGTTAGGCTCTTTTCTTTTTCACTACGGTCAATTAAGTAAACTTTTTTTTAAAATATACAGAAGAAAGAAAGAAAGAAAAACACGCGCCCAGAGTGGGGACCGAACAGGCGTGGTTTCGGTCCCCACTCTGGGCGCGTGTTTCTCTTTCTTTCTTTCTTCTGTATATTTAAAAAAAAATGTTTACTTAATTAACCGTAGCGTAGGCGTTGTACACTGCTGACCTATCTTTCTGTGTGTGTATATATATATATTATATATATATATATATATATATATATATATATATATATATATATATATATATATATATATATATATATATATATATATATATAAGAAAGAGGTGAAAAAATGCCCCCCACGACGGCCAGAATACCGGTCTGATGTGATAACCACTACGCTACCGGTGGGGCGGTTTTCCCAGCACTGTCTCGGGTATTTATGTTAAGGTATTTTTGTTCAATGCCCTTGGGGGTGGTAGCCTGCGCTACTCGGACTACTCGGGGTGAAGGGGACCTTCTATTTAACCCCCCTGCCGTGACTCGAGTGTCTACGACATGTCGAGAGTGGTCGACCACCGTTGAACCCTCTTTAGCTCCCTTTGCAACCAGGACTGCGAGAACAGAGGCCCTCGCTAAGCATGTAGCGAATTAGAAAATGGGAAATGAGGGGCTCCGTGAAATAAGACAAAAAATAAGGGTTGGCAGTCAAGAAAACCTCGGAAAGGAAAGGGGAGGTTGTGGTGGGTCATAGAAAGAGATGAAAAATTTTTGAGTACAAAAGAAAGTGGTGAAAAAATTCCTGCCGGATGGGATCCGATCCCACGACCTCCAGAATACCGGTCTGGTGCGATAACCCCTACGCTACTGGCGGGGCTGTTTTCCCAGCACTTTCTCGGGTATATATTTTAAGGTATTTTTGTTTCCTGCACTTGGGGGCGGTAACCAGCGCCACTTGGACTACTCGGGGTGAAGGGGACCTTCTATTTAACCGCCGGGCCGTGACTGGAGTGTCTCCGACATGACGAGAGTGGTCGACTAGAGTTGAACCCTCTTAAACTCAGTTTAGCACCAAGACTGCCAGAACAGAGGCCCTCGCTAAGCATGTAGCGAATCAAAAACTGTGAAATGAGGGGCTCCGTGAAATACGACAGAAATTAAGGGTTGGCAGACAAGAAAATTTCGGAAAGCAAAGGGGATGTTGTGGTGGGTCATAGAAAGAGATGAAGAGTTTTTTCAGTGGAAAAGAAAGTGGTGAAAAAATGCCCACCGGTTTGGATCCGTACCCACGACTGCCAGAATACCGGTCTGGTGCGATAACCACTACGCTACCGGCGGGGCAGTTTCCCCAGCACTTTCTCGGGTATTTATGTTAAGGTATTTTTTGTTTCCTTCCTTGTGGGTGGTAGCCAGCGCCACTCGGATTACTCATGGTGTGGGGGACCGTCTTTTTAACCCCCGGGCCGTGACTCGAGTGTCTATGACATGTCGAGAGTGGTCGAGCAGCGTTGAACCCTCTTAAGCTCCCTTTGGCACCAAGACAGCCAGACCATAGGCCCTCGCTAAGCATGTAGCGAATCAGAAAATGGGAAATGAGGGGCTCCGTGAAATAAGACAGAAAATAAGGGTTGGCAGTCAAGAAAACATCGGAAAGCAAAGGGGAGGTTGTGGTGGAAGAGATTAAGAATTTTTGAGTACAAAACAAAGTAGTGAAAAAATGCCCGCCTGTGGGGATCCGAACCTACGACGGCCAGAATACTGGTCTGGTGCGATAACCACTACGCTGCCGGCGGGGCTGTTTCCCCAGCACTTTTTAGGGTATGTATGTTAAGGTATTTTTGTTTCTTCCACTTGGGGGTGGTAGCCAGCGCCATTCGGACTACTCGGTGTGAAGGGGACCTTCTTTTTAACCCCCGGGCCATGACTCCAGTGTTTACGACATGTCGAGAGTGGTCGACCAGCCTTGAACATTCTTAATCTCCCTTTGGCACCAAGACGGCCAGAACAGAGGCCCTCGCTAAGTATGTAGTGAATCAGAAAATGAGAAATAAGGCGCACCGTGAAATAGGACAGAAAATAAGGGTTTGTTAGTCAAGAAAACCTCGGAAAACAAAGTGGAGGTTGTGGTGGGTCATAAAAAGAGATGAAGAATTTTTTGTGTCGAAAAGATAGTCACGAGACTAATCTTTTAGCCATGTCAAACATGTGTGTGGGCATATCTTGTTTCGACCCCTCTTTCACCCCCGTTGCCAAGGGGGAGGGGAAAATTACCTTGTTATTATTTTTTATTTATTTATTTATTTTTTGTCTCTCTGTGTTTGGTTCGTCTCGCTCTCTTTTTTCCATATGTTCGTACTACGTGACTGTGTGTTCTTATTATTCTTTTAATAATTTATTTTCCCGCTCTCTCTCCATTCTTTTGCTACCCACCAACCATGATCCATTTGTCAAAGTCTCCCTCCTCTTACCTTGCCCTCGCCCTTGCAACATTTTCTGTATATATATAACTCTGAAACGAACTTATTTTGTACTCTGAAGAAAGGGAGTCCTCTCCCTGAAACGTCAGTAAACTTTTTTCTTTTTTTTACGTCTTTCTCGTTTGTCTCGGTCTCTACTAACCTATATATATATACAATACACACACACACACACATATATATATATATATATATATATATATATATATATATATATAGTCAGACGCGGCTATAACGAACCCGGATAGAGTGAATTATGCTATATATCGAACAAAAATAATTCAGCTACGAAAATACATAGGAAACATATTCCTGATAACGAAGTTCCCATCCGATATATCACACTCTGGGCGCCTAGAATGGCCGCCGAAATGCATGATCTCGAGCGGCGATTGAGATGTGGATTGGCCGCGACCACGGAGCAAGAGCCGCGACCGAGACATCGCCCCTCGCACGGAGCGACGTGACGCCCAATACTTTCCGTAAGTGTTTCCGATCCGCGGGACTCGCGACGAAACCCGCCAGTCAGCGAGTCCGGACCAAGACAGCAGCATCGGTGAACGGTGGGAAGAACTCGCCAACGTTCCCGATGATGTCGCGAGTGAAAGCTGTCCGACGCTTATAATGAAGCGCTTTCGGCAGTCAATGTGCTCCGCCAATGCTTCTTAGATTTTGGACGCCGAAGACTCGAACTGGTGCAAATAATGTTTCGCGTAGAGAATGCTATGCTAGTTGAAGCCGCCAAAACGAAAGGCAAAACAAAAATCACCGCTTTTTTTGCAAATTAGGTAGTTCAGGCGGAAAGTAGCTTTATTACTTGCAATAAATGAATTATTTGGGTATGGTAACGGCTACTTTACTGTGTTCGTTTCTGCATGCGGCGATGGTGGAGTTCTGGAGGGGAAGGGGGGCTCCCGCGGATTGCGAACTTGTAACGATAAGTTCGTTATAGGCGGGTTCGGCTATATCGAACTATTGGATATATCGAACTTAATCGCGGTGCATATTGCAATTCGCTATAAACGGGTTTGACTGTATATGTATGTATGTTTAACTTCTGTCGGCGGAACAAAGCGCACGCCGAATTGCTTGACTTTGAACGAGCGGTACTCGTTTCTTGAAGATCAGAAGAACGCTACCAGGAATTTCTTAAATGTTTTAACCTGAATTAAAACCTTAGGCTTAAACAGAAACAAAAACTGGGACTGTGCTTCTCAGCAGCGCTTGCACGGCGTTATTGCCATATCACATGGGCCGAACTTGTCAATAAGAAGACAGCCTTGTCATCTCCCAATAAATTTTCAAAGCATATTGCCCCCCCCCCTCGAAATAAACCCAAAAACGTTCGGCCCATACAACGTGTGAAGGAGGTTGACCAGCGCAAATAAAAGCGGGCGGCCTCAGCGAACATCTTAAGCTTGGTCACAGGGCCATGAGAAACTCCTTCTCGATTGTGTTACGCAGCTGTGTGGGACAGTGAGTACACCCATCTCCTGGTAACGGAATACACGATGTGTTGGACTTATTCTTAACAAAGAGTTTACACAAATGCTGCCAATGCTGCTTCGCGACCGCAACATCATCGAATGGGCTTCAGGTTCAACCCGAAGCTGGTGCTTTGATAGCTGCCGATGGTGGGTTGGCAGCCATTGGTCTCCTTGGCGCGATTTAGTTGTTAGCGATGTTGCCTTTCCCTAGGCTTTCTTTAACTTCTCACCTCCAACCTCATCGGAAGCTTCGCTACGTCTCACCAACACTGTAAAGGCGGAGATGTTTCCTTTACTCCTGCTTCCTTATATATGGTAAATGTTCCCGCAAAGTAGATGCAGCGAGAGTGTATGTACGTCAGTACCCCGTGATACGCCGAGGGGAAATACCCCAACATTCCTGCTCATCTGGGTTCTACCTCGTTTTCAACTCGCTTTTTCTCACTGGCGCAATTGTTTTGCTGAGGGACCTCCTTTATACAGACAGATACATAGGCAATGTATGTACGCTCCCATTGTAAAAAACCAACTAACGGAAAACGTGTATCACACACAAGAAAAATCCTATGTAAATGCTCTAAAACGTTACCGCTATCGTATACGACAACTCGCGGTTCATGTACGATGCCTAAGAAAACACTCAAACAGCATAGAAGAAATTGGCGACAATAGATTTTGCACCACTAAAGCGACTGCCTGTGTTGCGGGTCACGTAAGGCTAGATTGAGAGTTCGTGGAGCTGAAAATGCAGCTATCGGAGGTGTAAAAATAGTTTGTCAGAGAAAATACTGCAGCAGCCCTGATTCCAAACCAACAAAGCAACACAGAAATAGTAGGATTGCAGAAATAGTAGGATTTGACTTGCGCAGATTCTTGCCATGGGCATTTTAAATTTGATGAACGGTCAAGCTGTCTACTCTACAATTTTCTTTTGTGGAAAATTCTCCCTGTTTGTCCTTTTTTCTGGACTGCCCTTTTTCGTAAATCTTCAAATATTCACCAAAAAATGCTTCTCACAATCGCCGCACAATATTGGTTTTGACTAATTTCTGTTTCTACCAAGCCGAAGTGCGACAGTTTGTATTTTGTATTCAACATGTATGTCGGTACATAACCTACAACTCCACAAACAAAATTAGAAGGAAGAATGGGAAAACATTCAAGCTTTTTTTTTTCTCGTTGCGGCTTTGTTTGCCCTGTGGTCCTGTATGAACTTATAAGAACTCGCCCCACTCGCAGCTTCACTCATGTGTATGTAGATAGGGCGATGTGTTTTGAAACTAGAAAGGACAATAAAAATTTTAACTGTGCTTTCAAAGAAAACATACAAGACAGCGGAGCACCGTCATCTGCACCTGCCAAACAAGTTACCAGCTCCCACAGTGCGGTGAAGGGAGTCATGTTTTTTTTAACATGGTCTGCCTAGAAACAGAGCAGGTATTTTAGACTTTACTCTTAGGGAGTCACCGTGGTTAGGGTACAATTGTTAGTGGCTTCTCAAACATGTCTCAGCACTTCTCAATACATTTCATTTTGGTGCTAATAACAAACCTATAAAGGAGTGAGTATATGCCAAATAGGGGCGCATGTCTATAGTAATAATATACACAGAAGGTGTTGGCTTAAACGCACTAATGTGTGTTATCACATACGTACCAATGTTGAAAAACAATATAGGGCAATGATGATTCTGCCGTGTACTTGCGAATTCGCTAAAACACATCCCTGATTCGTAAACTCCTCTTGCCTAGAATACCAACCATGTCTATGCAGAGTATTACTCAAGGCGACAGTTCACAGGCTGTATGACATCATGGCATGGGCATCTTTGTTCAAAGCATTGTCGGTATGTGGAAATATTCAAGGTTAATAGCATTAAAAAAGGATTACAGAAAATGTTTTAGGGCAATGCAGGGGGTAATGGCTGAGTAGTAAAAGTTTTAAATCGTGCCTTGAAAATAGGCGTTGGGGATAAAGCTTAGCAAATATTCAGACTTAACAGCAAAACAATGGATGTATTACATTTGAGGTGGCCCAGACCATAACGAAAGAAAACTGACGTCAAAGGCAAACAGAAATCCGGTCATATTCAAGCTTCCCATATGCCAATATCGGTATTGAGTTTAACCGGATCTTAGTAAAAGCATAGGAGAGGCTACATTACTAAGCGATTTCTATTCTAATAAATGGCTGAATAGGCCATGATGGGGATATTCTAACTGAAATCACTGAAAAGAAATAGTTGATGGACTGGTCACGTAATCCACATGAGGGGGAACAGGTGGACCATCCGTTTGACAGCCTGGCTGCCAATAGACCAAAAACGCACTAGGACTCGGTCGAGAACTCGCTGGCGAGATGAGCTAATAAAATTAGGGCGAGAAAGATTAACTCCGCTGGGACTCGACAAGGGTGGCTGGAAATCTTTGAGAGAGGCTTTCGTCCTGCAGTGAACACAAACAGGCTTATGATGCTGATAATGATAAAATGGCCGAATGCTGAACTCCCATAATTTGTAGGTCAGGTAGTCATGGTTTTCATATTCTCGGCAGCTGAAGAGCATAGTTCACAAATTACTACCGAGTGTGTTGGGTAACTAAGGGTACCCCTATTTCAAAGTGTCGTTATAAGTAAATATGTTTAATTTACAGCCGTTTGTGGTTTTCTTTGGTTTTCAGAGAAGACGCTATCCTTTTAGGCATAACGTAAAAACATATGTTGTTTGTGCTTATCCAAAACGGTCGGGTTGGCAGGCATCTCAAACTAATGCCATTTTCATTGTGTATTGTTGGCCGGTGTTTCCCTTCGTTCAATAATTAATGAATGTCATTGACATGCCCTCTGTGCCATCCTGCGCACCAAGCCATTCTGATCCGATAGACGCCATTGAGACACGCAGATATCTATGGCGATGCGACGAATATAATGCTTTTTTGGGGAATAAGTCCGCCAGCCTAATCGGCGTGGGTCAGTGGGCTTACAGCAATCGTAGACCGATGACTGTTTTCTTTTGAATGGTCGTTCTATTTCAGCCATGATGGTTCTCAGGTCTCTTTGTGTTTACGTCCTTTTTAGAATTTGTCATGTGGAAAAACAAAGGCCCGGTATGGTGCAATTGTCCTCCTGCATTGTTTCCCCTGTGGATTGCTTCCGCTCGACCTCACATGTGTGGTAGTAGGCATCGAGCTTAGCTGCATGATTGGTTTAGAAACATTCTCTGTCTTAAAATCAGTCATAAATGTTCGCGTCCTCTGAATGCAATCCAGATAGTACACAACGCATTGCTGTGAACGGGTATGATGCGTGCAGCACCTCCCAAACTGGCACTTTTTATACGGCTTCTAGTGTAAAGCAGGTACACCGTTATGATGTTGCTTTAGTCATTTTCCGGTGTATTGAGTAGAGCGCTTCCCTTTATTTTGTTGCACCTACTTACAATTTTGATTTCTGACGCCTCAACAACTAGTATTGAAGTGTCAAGAATTTATGGTTTGTAAGTCTGTATATACCCAATGGCGGAATTTGTACAATACGTTGAACGTATCACCCTCTTTCATCAGCCGGAAATTTGCGCTTAGACCATAAACAATTGCCTCAAAGTAACAGCCAACCACAAGGAAGTGAATTTTATTTAAGGAAACTGTGAAATGCTCTGGATTTCTTGTTTTGTACTTCAATGGTGGGAAAAATACATTGCCGTCAAATAACACAAGTGTCCTTCCTACGTCGTAAACTATGTATTGCCAAAACATTCCACTTCTTCATGACAAAAATTGCGTGTTTTTATTGGAGTAGCATAGACGAATGATTCCTTGTATCCATTAAACCAAAACGTTGTTTCGCGGTCCCTACAAATTTCAAAGTCCTGGTAATATTGATTTTTAAAGTGTCCAAGAAGTAGTTCTCCGAAGCAAATTTTGGTGTGCCTGTTTATGTGTCACTATCGGCAGTGCTGGTTGCACAGTTTATTCTGTGAAGTAATTTTGTTTACGCTCTATATTTATATGGTTTATTAGAATCTTGTCTGGTGCTTGTACGCATTTTGATTGTTCTCAAGCTGAGCCTCCAGAGCCAGAGCTAGGACACTATTGTGGGTACATTGACTTGTCGTGTTAGTAGGTCCACCATACAATTTCACGTTCTTCCCACAAACAGCGTTTTGTTCTGGATTGTGCCCAGATTTGGGCGATGCTTTTTACGAATGCGTCGTTTTTCCACTTTGCAAAACTGCCACTATATTGTTAAACCAGTGAAAGTTGAGTTATTGTTAGCTGGTCAACATGATGTTTGTTTTTGCTTTGACGTCTTTGTCTCTAACCTACTACGCTGAGAATCGGTGCTAATTGAGCCTCTTTTAGTGCTTCACTGCCCAATCAGCATAGTTTTCTTCATGTCGTCGTTCCTAATGTGCTGGTGTAAAGTACGGCTTATTTTCTAGTGTTCTGCACGCGAACACGTGATGTGTTTGTGACGGTCTTTCTTCACTTTGGTGTAGCATCTGGGTAGAATTTCTACCTTTTAATTTCTTCTGGTAGTAGGAAATCACTGAGTACTACTCGTAAATTTATTAAGGTAGAGAAACCTTTTCTGGTTGTACAGAAAAGGCTGGAAACTGTGTGACCAAATGAAGTACTTTACATATGCCTGCAGGTGTTCTTATTTCGTCAATTACCTTAATATTATTCTTGATACTCATTTCCAGGGAAACGAAACGTGCCGTGTCGTGGCGGCGTCTTATACCAAGCATGCGAAATTGGTGTGTTCATCCTAACTTGGTATTTTGTGTACCAAGTATATTTTCTTATTATGAAACTTTTACAACCTACCAAGAAAAGTAAAAATTGGTTGCCCATGTTTCACTACGATGTAGATTGACTGGTGAATCCATTCGTTTTAATTCGTCCGTGGTTACTTCAATGGCAAAGGGGACGCACACATTAGTACCTGATAATCCGCATTCTCACCTTTGGTTGGAATGAACGTTGTAAAATCCCTTCGTACGATGGATAACATCAATACTTTGTCAGGCACTCAAATATTTCTAGGCAAACAGACCCTCACAAAAATTAAAACTAATTCGCAACCCTAGAAACTCTATATATCCCATCCATGAGCTCCTTTTTCATAGCTTCACATATGTCATGAGGAAGTTCTGGCTAAGTATTTTTTGATATTATGGCTGCTTAGGTTGCCTAATATCATCCTCTCAGCATATAATTTGAGACCCTAGTCCTAATTGTACCACAGGAGGTCTCTATTATTGAGTGTTTTATTACTGGAAATGTTTCCAGTCATAACTTTTGAAATTTCGTGACCTCTTCGGGGATGATATTGTTTTGTATCTCTAAATAATTACATTCAGCAGCATTTCTCAAGGACGTCCTTAATTTAGTTGCGAATGCAATCTTTATCAATTGAAGCTCCACCATCGTGCACGATCCCAAACTTGTTAACCAGCCATTCCGTAGCATTCATGGGCACGTAGCAGAAGCAGATGAATGAATCTTCGCGGCTTGTGCTTCCGCTAATTTTCTTGTTAAAATCTTCACTAAACGTTCCATGCTTAAATCCGCCTTTTTTTCAGCACACCTTTATTCTACATATGTGGGCTTTGTGGTTGGTCAGGTGAAATGGACGCGTGTCGCACATGTTGTACAGCGTTGCGTTTTTGTTTTTGTTGACGCTGAAATATAGAACGTCTCTAATAGGTCGGTTTATGGCAAAGGTGTCATGGCCTCCGCAAAATAGGCTTTACAATTTAATGTGAAATAACTGCTTTATGGTATCTCGATTGCGTTCTTGAATTTCCATGGCAAGATCCAGTTCGGTTTAGCACGTATGATTAAATGCTGTCAAAAAAATAAAGGTAACAGACAAGCACCTTCTGTCTTTTGGTTCTGCCCACCCAATTTGTTTCCCGGGCCAGCTTTGCGTGTCCAGTGTGTTTTGTTAAAAGAGTTTCAAGTGAGGCTCTCCTGAGACCATGCATGTGATTATCCTCTTCAACTGTGATTTGACTGATTCATAGCCACCACTGTTAATGAATGGTGATTTAAGTGAGAATGTCAACTTGTAAAATTAACATTTCCTTTGAAGTTGTTTCGCATTTCCCAATGATTACTGTTGTTGACGACCTCCTTTAGGCCTTATAATAATCTGTACAGATTTTTGTTTTTTTAGTAGTGCCTTCTTGGTAACTGTGCAGAGAGATTGCGGACCTTTCCAGAAAAAGACACTAAACACTGTATTGCACCAGTTGTAATTGGGAAATTAGGTAAAACAGTTCGAAGACCCCTCTATCTCGCTAGACTGGATGAGGCGTGACGCTCTCTTACGTGCAATTCAAATGACCAATTTCCAAAGATAAAGGAAGAACTTTATTGGTGGAATCGGTGAGGGCAGAACATAGCCGTTAGGTTGAATTAAAGTCCGCTTTGAAGAAATTTTGGTAATTCAATCTAAGAGAAGATATTATATTACACCCGTTCCCACTTTATTTCAGGGTCGCTGACCGGTGCATGAGATCTAGTTTTCCGAACAGCATCAATCAGACCAACGAACCTAACTTTAGAGTTGCATCTGTGTGGTTTGGATCTGAATGCCGCAATGAGATGGTTTGCACCAAACGTTCGGCGATTTGGCACATCGAGGTCACAGTTGTTTGAACGGCATTGCAAGGAACCGCGTTCCTGGAACTAGGTACTTTTTGGAAGATCGGAGGAACGCCACCATTCCTTTAAGGGTTGGTTTACCTGTAGCGGTAAGTAGTTAGATTTTTGAACGGCGTTCCCCTGTAAACGTTACAATGATACGATTTGGCTGTTTTTGATGCCAAGACTTGAGTTTAACAATCCATAGTTGGCTTCTTTGAGTTTCTTCGTACACGCTGGCCCTTCAGCGGAACATGCTTCCTCGAAAGTGTAAGGAGGAAGGATAACCCCGCAGCGGGCCGCAGCTTGGGCTTACTTTCAAGCCGGTTGAGCTTACGCGGCGTGCGACAGGTGAATATGGTAGCCGCGAAAATACTTTTCAACTTTCATTGTTTGCCTGAAGAAGAGGTCGGCGGAATCACTCATGAGTCCACTCACTCATACTCATTTGGACTCAAACTCACAAGTAAGTTTGAGTTTGAGTGTGCGCGAGGCTAGTGGAGCATGGTGAGTTTGAGCTTGGGTGAGTTTGAGACCGATTGAGTTTGAGTACGCCTTAGACCGAGTAAGTTGTGAGACCATTTCCAGCTTTGAGTGCATTTTGAGCTTGACTAAATTTTGAGTTTTAAATACAGTTTGAGTGCTCAGTACATTTTGAGTTTTGAGTACATTTTGAGTATGGTGTACCTTTTGAGTTTGAATACATTTTGAGTATTGAGTACATTTTAGGTTTTAGTACATTTTGAGCTTGAGTACAATTTGAGTACTGAGTACTTTTTGAGTTTGAGTACATTTTGAGTTTTGATACATTTTTAGTACTGAGTACATTTTGAGTTTTAGTACCTTTTTAGTACTGAGTACATTTTGAGTTTGAGTACATTTTGAGTTTTGAGTACATTGAGACTTTGAGTACATTTTAAGTACTAAGTACATTTTGAGTTTGATACATTTTCAGTTTTGAGTACACTTTGAGTTTGAGTAAATTTTGAGTTCTGAGTACATATAAGTAGTCTAGGAGGCAGGTATGGTTGGCGGTTAGTTACATGTGCTGCTTTGGGCTCGCATTTCAGGTTAGCTGCGGGTACGGCAGCATTCGCGATGCGCATGATTGGTGGGTGGGAAGGAGGAGGGCTGTCTGATTTAGCGGCGGGGCGTGTGAGTAATAATCGACTGGTGAGGTCAAAAAAAGGGTTATGGCACCTTTTCCTCTTGATGGATCCTCTAAGAAGGTGGCAGAGGGTGGGAGAGGGCGTCGCTTTCTTGCTGGTTTTTAGCATTGTTCTGTCACCGTTTGACTTGCTAGGGTCAAAAAGGAAGGCGTGATCAGCGGGTGAAAAGGGCGGTGGCTGCCCCTCTGCTGTTTCAAATGAGTTGTCAACTGAGCTGACTGTGCGATTCGTGTTTAGATAGAATAGTGACCGCATTTTGAGATAGATTGTGTAAAAATTTAAACAGATGACGCAAAGTCTTGGAAAGTATTCAGTTAAAGGTCCCGAATAACGGAATTGCTCGAGGTAAATTACAAAATTGCTTCCTGTATATATTCATCAGCCGGTCATTATAAGTCATTGATTGGGTTAAAATTCAAAATGGTGCCACGAGGGCGTGTAGGGAATCATATTAAGGTCTATATGAGGGGAATCACGTGGGCCCAAAATGCGTTATGGTTATCTTATGACCTAGTCATAGCTACTCATAAATACGGTAAAAATTCACATTCTTAGCCCGAGGGTGTGTGGTGTATGAAAGTAGCGTCTCAATGAGGGGAATCACGTCGGAGAAATGTAGAAATGCTTCCTGATAAATATCATAGGAAAGTTACAATACGTCATAAATTGAGTTAAAATTCAAAATGATGCCCCTAGGGTGTGCGGGGCATCAATGTGAAGGTTGCAGTGAAAAAAATTACATGGGATAAAAATGTAGTACAGCTACATTTTGAGATAGTCATGGTTAGTCATTGTTTGGGTTAACATCCAAATTCATGCCACTAGGATTTGTTGGGTATCAAATTCATGGTCTTGGTTAGGGGAATCTCGTGGGACAATTAAAGAATGCGTTCTGGTTATAGCTTTGAGATACTCATGGTGAGTATAAAATTGGGTTAAAATTCGAAGTTACCCTGTACGGGTATGTAGGTATCAACTTTGCGATCTTGTTGAGGGAAATAAAGTGGGACAAAATAGGCTTCGTGGTAATAGTAACCAGGTAGTCATGCCGAGTATTATATAGGGTTAAAATTCGAAGTGACCTCCAGCTCAAACGTGTAGGGTATAAAATTTACGATCTCAATGAGGGGAATCACGTAGGACAAATACAAAAATGCTCTCTGGTTATAGTCTTCAGATAGTCTTGGCGAGTCTTATATTGGTTAAAATTCGAAGAGACCCCGCTCGGGCGTGTAGGGTATCAAATTTGCAATCTTGATGAGGATAATAACATGAGAAAAATCAAAAACAGCGTAATGGTTCTAATATTGAGATAGCCATTGTGAGTCATTGATTGGGCTTCAATTCAAGGTTAGACCACTAAAGCAAGTGGGGTATAAAATTCAAGGTTTCAATTAGGGGAATCACGTGGGATATATAAATAATGCACCCTGTTTAGGTCATCAGGGTCATGGTTAGTCAGGCTTAATTACAACTCCAAATGATCCTGTTAGGGTGTGTGGGGTATCAAATTAAATGTCTTTTTGAGGGGAATAACATGGTACAAATTTAAAAATGCTTTCTGCTTATATTTATGAGATTGCTATGGTGACTCATAGATTGAGCGAAATTTAAAGTGACGCCAATAGGGTTTGTTGGGTATCAAGTTAAAGGTCTCGATGAGGGGAATCGCCTGGAATAAAGAAATGCATCATCATGATATCACCATGATATAGTCATGGCTAGTCAATGAATGATTGGGTTAAAATTCAAAGTGATGCCGATAGGGCGTGTAGGGAATAAAAATACTGTCTCGGTGAAGGAAGGTAGATCGAATGCAGCCATGGGAAATCATGGCACTGAATAATGACCAGTTAAGTAAAAAAGTTTTACTCAGTGCCCGATTGATATAATTGTACTCAATATTTGTTGGCCTGCTGTCTAGGAAGCGTGGTTGGTTCGACACATTGCAGCACTCAACATCAGTCAACAAGCCTGCATTCCAATAAAAGAGCTAAGGAACTATTGGGCTGATATGCCTCCTACGTATACGCTAAGAAGTAAGTGGGTTGGCGCAATCAGCAATATCTTCGATCCCGCGCGCGATGGAGCACATTTCTAAGCATGGCTTGCTGCTGTCGGTGGGCGAACGTCCTGACAATCATAACGCGCTCCCATACCTCATTCTGAGTTCTTTGTTAAACAAGGCCATAAAATACTCATTTACGGCATATGTCGTAAACGTGCATGCTCATAAAGTGAAATATTTTCCGCCTCATACCATTATTTAAAGTTGCAAACATGGGAAACTTTTTCGATACAGGAGGATTTCACGGTCGTTTGCTTTCTTAGAAGAACTTGAGCGTTTCAGCGGCGGGTGGGAACCACGAACAGCTATTTTTAGACATGAACGGGAGTTCTGCGTCATTTCGATACTTTTATTTCGCTTTAGGCCAAACTTTTTTGCATACCCAAGGTGCTGCATAGCTGTCCGGATGATTTGTGTAGTCTTCCCGTCGATGAGATGAACAGAACATACCTCCAGAGAACAAAAACGTGCGATAGTGATTGAACATGAAGGTGAAAAAACAGCGATTCCAGAATCAGCATACGACCGTACCTATTCTGGCAAATTTACCTCGTTCAAAGTTTTCCTATTGAGCACGGCGACAAATTTGCGGAGGCATTTAAGGGGCGCAGGAAATTCTTGCAGCGAATAGTTCCAAACAGGCAGACACTTCTTTGGTGGTGGTGCACTTCACACGTTGAGTTGCACGAGCCCTTTGCCCTAACGCTGATTGTTGGTGCAGCCAACAAAGGCGTAATCACACCCGAACGAGTAGCTCGGGCACCTTGCCAAGTAAAGGCAATGATGGCAGCCTGTCCCCAATTAGGGAACTAAACATCAATTGTAGATGAAAAGTCGGGCGTCCTGCTTGCACGGGTAAACGTAGCCTGATTAGCCATCCCCATCAAGACAAAGCGCTTGTGCGGTGACCCGCCGCCTTAGCGGGTTGGGGACCGAATTTATGGGCAAATCTGACAGCTGTTGCACGCTTTGAAAGTTCTCCTTAAAGCTCTGCTAATCTTGGCGCTGCTGACGTACGGAATAAATGACACTAACCTAATTTCATTGCCGCCTGGACGTCTGATATTCACGCGCGGCACGGAGCAACATCATGTGACGGCGACGCCGTCTGCTCCCCCCTCAGTCCCGAATAAATACCTGCCAGGTGGTGCCTCGATAGGTAGAAATTAGCCGACTGGCGAAAAGTTTAGTCTATACAAGTTAGGGAAGCGGCGTACAGTGAGCAATGGTTGACGGCGGATGTTCACCCTTCGCGATATTAAAAAACATTTCCCCAATTTCCATTTCCATCTTCCCCCTGTCGCTGTTCTCTAGCGTTGTTTTGCTGGCTACACGGGATTTTTTCCACACAATGAGAGCCGCGGGGTGTCGACCAAGCCAAGCTTTAAAGATGGCTGGTCAAATGCCGCAAGCATGATTGATCCGCCTGAAGCAGCAGATGAGGGTTTTTGAATTCTAAAGCCCTTTTGTACTTGGGGAAGTAGGACGTTTATTCTACGACACAGCCTTCTCCGAACAACAGTTGAAGATCCAACGAAGACGAGAGTCAGTCCAGAAGAGGACAAAGTTTTCCTCGAAGTGTTGGATAATGGGGAGAATGTGGAAGTGAAATAAATAAATTTTCACGCTTCGGAGCATCGCGCCTTCAATGTTGCCGTCTTTCAAAATTGAAGTTGGCATTACTAAGTAACATGTGTTCTTTTTAGCTACACGCTAATCCAGACATGGAAACCAACAATTGTACAGCATCCATGATATTATAACACAACTCTAAATTTTTACTTTTAAAGTGAGTTCACATAGTGCCCTTACGATGCGGTCATTGCCCGGTTTTAATTGTCTCCCTCAAACCCTTTCCTTTGACAGCACAATTCCTTTTGTGCTGCCGTTCTAGCATCTACGATACATTTGCATGGTTTACTGCTAACTTCAGGGTTTCCCGCTTATTATAATCCAAACGCCAGTGAATATATGCCCAGCGTAAGTAAATATAATCCAGGCGCCAACCAATATAATGCAGACGCCAACCAATATAATCCAGGGCCCAAGCAGTGCACAACACAAGACAGCGCTTTGTAATTTAGTTCGCAACAAATACCATCCGGGCGCAGTGTATTTTCATCCAAGTTACATGAACTAGGTTACGTGACCAGTTTAACCAGACGGCCTAAGAACTGCGCAAGAAAGCAGTCACGTGACTATTCAGCACTCTCGCCTAAAAACTACAGTGAATACGAGGATCGTGTCATGGGTATGAATTATCGCATTTAAATTGCTCGCTTACTCGAAATTTTAGGGGAAACTGCCACAATGCCTAACTCTCGAAACCTAATACGGGCACGAACCTAGGACAGACAGGTGGCGCTGCTGGCACCGTTCGACAGTGCCACCCGCGGAAGAAAATCGCAAAAATGGTCGGGACAGGCCCTGGAGTGTAGGTGTGGAGAACACGTGTTTCCGTGTTGTTTAAAGGCGCAAACTCTTGGTACCGTGATGATGTTAGTCATACGAAACTCACTTTTTTTGTCAGAAATTAGGTCCGGGCGACACGCGTTCTGTTAAATTAATTACCTAATTTAGGTACTTCATTGATTATTCTTTAGTCATTGATTTGGATAAAAGTCAAATTGATTTAACCAGGGTTACAAGGTACCAAATAATTGTTCTCCATAAGGGGAATCAAGTGGGAGAAACTAAATATTGCTTCCTACTTATAGTCATGAGATAGTCACGTGAGTCGTAGATTGGGTTAAATGTCAGAGTAATGCCACAAGGGCTTGTGAGGTATGAAATTAAAGGTCTCGGTAACTGGTATCACGTGAGACAAATAAAAAATAGCTTCCTGGTTGTAGTCATGAGACGGTCACGTGAGGCCTGGATTGGGTTAAAACTCAAAGTGATGGCACTAGGGCTTGTGAGGTATCAAATCAAAGGTCTAGATGAGAGGAATCCCGTGAGAAAATTAAAAACTCTTTCCTAGATAAAGACATGATAATAGTCATGTGATTGATAGGTTGGGTTAAAAGTCAAATATATGTAACTATGGCTTATGAGGTATCAAATTAAAGAGCCCGATGAGTGCAATCACGTAGTACAAATTAGAAATTTCTTCCTGGTTATAGTCATGCGAAAGGTACGTGACTCACAAATTGGTTAGAAATCAATGTGACGTCTTAAGGCTTGTGAGGTCCCAAAATAAAGTTCTCGATGAGGGGAAACACTTGGGACAATTTTAAAAATTCTTCCAAGTTATAGTCATGATAACATTCACGTGATTCACAAAATGGGTTAATAGTCAAAGTGATGCCACTGAGGCTTGTGAGGAATCAAATTAAAGGTCTCGATGAGGGGAATCAAGTAGTACATATTAAAAATCCCGTCCTGGTTATAGTCTTGAGTTAGTCACGTGAGTCATGGATTACATTTAAAGTCAATGTGAGGCCACTAGGGCTTGCGTGGTATCAAATTAAAGGTCTCGATGAAGGGAATCACGGGGGATAAATTAAAAATTGCTTCCTGTTATAGTCATGACATAGTCACGTGAGTCATATATTGGGTTAAAAGTCAACTTGATGCTGCTAGGGCTAGTGAGGTATGAAATTAAATATCTCGATGAGGAGAATTGCGTAGGACAATTTAAAAATTCATTCCTGGATATAGTCATGAGATGGCCACGTCAGTCATAGATTAGGTTAAAATCAATGTGAGGCCTCTAGAGCTTGTGGGGTATCAAAATAAAGGTCTCGATGAGGGTAATCACGTGGCACAAATTAGAAATTGCCTCCTGCTTGTAGTCATGAGATAGTTACGTGAGTCATAAATTGGGGTAAATGTCGATGGTACACGGTTAGGGCTTGTGAGGTATCAAATTAAATGTTTTGCAGATGGGAGTGACATGGTACACAATAAAAATTGCTTCCTGGTTATATTCATGATATAGTCATGTGAGTCACAGATTGAGTTAAAAGTAAATTTGATGCCGCTAGTGGTGTGTGGTATCAAATAAAGGTCTCGATGAGGCGAATCGCCTGGTACAATTGAAAAATTGTTTTCTGGTTATAGTAATGAGGGTGTCACGTGAGTCATAAGTACGTTAAAAGTCAATATGAGGGAACTAGGGCTTGTGGGGTATCAAAAAAAAGGTCTCGAAGAGGGGAATCAAGTGGCACAAATTAAAAATTGCTTTATGGTTATAGTCATGAGAAAGTTACACGAGTCAGATTTTGTTAAAAGTCAACTAGATGTCGCTAGGGCTTGTGAGGTATCAAATAAAAGGTCTCGATTAGGACAATCGCATGGGACAATTAAAGAATTGCTTCCTGTGTATAGTCATGATATGGTCATGTGAATCATAAATTACGTTAAAAGTCAATATGTGGCCACTGGGCTTGTGGGGTATCAAAATAAGGGTCACAATGAGGGGAGTCACCTGGGACAAAATAAAAATTGCTTCCTGGTTATAGTCTTGAGATAGTCGCGTGAGACATAGATTACGTTAAAAGTCAATATAATGCTACTAGGGCTTGTGAGGTATCAGAATTATGGTCTCGATGAGGGCAATCGCACGGGTCAAATTAAAAATTGCTTCCTCGTTATAGCCATGAGATAGTCACGTGAGTCATAGAATATGTTAAAACTCATTGTGATGCCACTAGGGCTTGTGACGTATCAACTTAAAGGTCTCGAGAGGGAAATCGCGTAGTACATATTAAAAATCCCGTCCAGGCTATAGTCTTGAGTTATTCACGTGAGTCATAGAATACATTTAAAGTCAATGTGATGCCAGTAGGGCCTGCGTGGTATCTAATTAAAAGTCTCGATGAAGGGAGTACTGAGGATAAATTAAAAATTGCTTCCTGGTATAGTCATGAGATAGTCACGTGAGTCGTATATTGGGTTAATAGTCAACTTGATGCCGCTAGGGCTTGTGAGGTATGAAATTAAATGTATCGATGAGGAGAATTGCGTGGGACAAATTAAAAATTCCTTCTTAGATATAGTCATGAGATGGCCACGTGAGTCATAGATTACGTTAAAATCAATGTGAGGCCTGTAGGGCTTGTGGGGTATCAACATAAACGTCTCGATGAGGGTAATCGCATGGCACAAATTAGAAATTGCCTCTTGCTTGTTTTCATGAGATAGTTACGTGAGTCATAAATTGGGGTAAATGTCCATGGGACACCACTAGGGCTTTGGAGGTATCAAATTAAATGTCTTGCAGAGGGGAGTCACATGGTACAAAATAAAAATTGCTTTCTGGGTATATTCATGATATAGTCACGTGAGTCACAGATTGAGTTAAAAGTCAACTTGATGCCGCTAGGGCTTGTGCGGTATCAAATAAAGGTATCGATGAGGCGAATCGCGTGGGACAATTTAAAAATTGCTGCCTGGTTATAGTCATGAGGTGGTCACGTGAGTCATATCTATGTTAAAAGGCAATATGAGGCAACTAGGGCTTGTGGGGTATCAAAAAAAATCTCGATGAGGGGAATCACGTGGCACAAATTAAAAATTGCTTTATGGTTATAGTCATGAGAAAGTTACACGAGTCAGATTTTGTTAAAAGTCAACTAGATGTGTCTAGGGCTTGTGAGGTATCAAATAAAAGGTCTCGATGAGGAGAATCGCATGGGACAATTTAAGAATTGCTTCGTGGGTATAGTCATGATATGGTTATGAAAATCATAAATTATGTTAAAAGTCATTATGTGGCCACTGGGCTTGTGGGGTATCAAAATAAAGGTCTCAATGAGGGGAGTCGCCTGGGACAAATTAAAAATTGCTTCATGGTTATAGTCATGAGATAGTCGCGTGAGTCATAGTTTACGTTAAAAGTCAATATATTGCTGCTAGGGCTTCTGAGGTATCAAAATTACGGTCTCGATGAGAGCAATCGCACGAGACAAATTAAAAATTTCTTCCTCGTTATAGCCATGAGATTGTCACGTGAGTCATGGAATATGTTAAAAGTAAATGAGATGCACTAGGGCTTGTGACGTATTAAAAAAAGGTATCGATAGGGAAATCATGTGGGGCAATTTAAAAATTGTTTCCTGGTTATAGTCACGATATGATCACGTGAGTCACAAATGTGGTTAAAATTCTAAAAATGTATTCCCAAAGATGTCGCCATGATTTCCATGCGTCATAATATATTCACGTGACTCACTATGAGGTTAATTACATCACGAGTATTGGCATCATGGGTAATGAAAAGAACACAGTTGAATTGCTTGTTTACGTGACGCAAGAAAACTTCTTGTCATAGGGAACATGTCTCCTTTTCATGGCGCATGACTCCTTTAAATGATGAATTGCTCACGTGAGTTAGTATGAGGTTTATTACACGACGACTATTGGCATCATTGGTGTCAAACAAACGCTGTTTTATTCCTTTTATTTGAGATGTGTACGAGAATTATGTCATAGTGAATATGATTTCTTATGATGAAGCCCGACTCCAATAGATCATTATTTAGTCACATGACCTACTTTGAGGTGTATTACATCACCAATACTGGCATATTAGGTGTCCAATAACCACTGTTGAATTGCTTGCTTTCGTGATGTGCAGAAAAAGCCTGTTATTGTGAACATGTTACCTTAGAACTCCAAGAGGCAAATACACCAACCAAGGGCGTTTATTCAAAGCGGTCATTATCCCTCATTATCCCATTAAGCGGAAACATTATCCCTCATTCTTCGCAAGGAAGGCATTGTCATCTCACACAAGCCAATGTCAACTCTTGGACGGCTCATAGCTCGACCTAAAGAGCGGCCGCCAAAAGAAAAATCCCAGGCGGTCATCTACAAAATTGCTTGTGCACAATGCCCCGCTAATTTTGTTTACAAGACCACCCACTTCCCGGAAAACATCCGCCAAAACAAAACCGACGTACGCAAGTCGGACACTCTGCGCTGTGCATTGGCCGAGCACTGCGTAAAAGCTGACCACACGATTAACTTTGACGGCAGGGAGGTGATTGGCAACGAAACCAATTACTCACAAAGATTACTCCTTCAGTCCTTAAACATACAAGAAAACCGGCAAGGCCTAAAAAGATCCCTCGGAGCCTGTCCCGCCATCTACGCTCACAGCCTCCGACACGCAAGGGCAAGATTCCAGTAAGAAAAAAGAATAAGAAGACACCTATATTACCCCTGCTTTATGTCGTACACAGGCACCCTTGATGAAGGCGCCGAGTTGGCTACGGTACGTTGGGACCGCTTAGAATAAACGGCCTCTGTTGGTGTACTTGCCTCTTTAAGTTTAACCCAACCAGACAGAGTTCTGTCAAAGGTGTTCACATTCATACCTTAGAACTCGTATCACACCTATTGATAATAAATTATTTATATGTGTTGTATGGTTTATCATATCATCAGTAATCACATCAGGGGAATGAAATAAATGCAGCTGAATTGCTGCTTACGTGATGTCAAAAATTTTTTTCTTGTGGTGGTTCTGATTATGGAATATACGGCATGGTTCCTAATTATAATAATTATGTAATGTGACATACCATGAGGCTTATGAAGTCACGCGTACTGTCACCGTATATATCCAAGAAAACGCCATTGAATCGTTTCTTCACGTGGTTTGTAAATACACGCTTTTTTGCTAGAGTGCGGGATTGCTGTCACATCGGTATGATAGCACATATAGGGGCCTGGTTTCGGGAATGCTGAAAACACATCGGTGTAGTACTCGGCATGACCAACTGTCATAAAGAGTACAACACCGATGTGTGTATATATATAAATATATATATATATTTCACAGAAATAAGCGTTGGTAGTCAACAAAACCTCGGAAAGCAAAGGGGAGGACGTGGCAGGTCATTAAAACAGATAAAAAAATTTGAAAGAAAGCAAGTGCAGAAAAAATCCCCGCCAGGTGCCATTCGAACCGCCGACCTCCAGAATGCCGGTCTGGTGCGATACCCACTACGCTACCGGCGGGGCGATTTTTCCCTCCACTTTCTGGGGTATTTATGTTTAGGTATTTTGTTTCCTGTGTTTGGGGATGGTAGCCAGCGCCACTCGGACTACTCGGTGTGAAGGGGATCTTTTTTTTGATCCCGTTCCGTGACTCGAGTGTCTAAGACATGTCATGAGTGGTCGACCAGCGTTGAACACCCTTAAGCTTCCTATGGCACCAAGACTGCCAGAACAGAGGCCCTCGCTATGCATGTAGCGAACCAGAATTGGAAATGAGGGGCTAGTTGAAAATGAGACACAAATAAGGGTTGGCAGTCAAGAAAACCTCGGAAAGCGAAGGGGAGGATTTGGCAGGTCATTGAAACAGATAAAGAATTTGGAAAGAGAAAAGAAAGCGGAGAAAAAATGCCCGCCAGGTGGGATCGGAGCCCACGAACTCCAGAATACCCGTTTGGTGCGATAACCAATACGCTACCGGCGGGGCGATTTTCCTCTTCAATTTCTGGGGTATTTATGTTTAGGTATTTTGTTTCCTGTGCGTGGAGTGGTAGCCAGCGCAACTCGGACTCAATCACGTGCACATGAAGAAAAGAAAATTTGACATCACGTAAGCAGGTATTCAACAGCATTTATTTTTTACCTATGATGTGATTACGCGGGGTATATTAAACGTTACAACTCGCATAAATATTTCATGATCAATAGGTGTGATGCGAGTTCTAACAGAACAAGTTCAGAAAAACAGGCTTTTTTCCGCACATCACGAAAGCAATCAATTCAACAGCGCCTGACACCCATTACGCGCAGTGCTAGTGATGTAATAACCTTATAGAAAGTAACGGGACTAATTCATGATATATTGGAGTCATGTGTCATCATAAATAATCCTATTCACTATGTCAAGATGCCCGTACATATCTCGAATAAGAGGAAAAACACAGCGTTTACTTGAAACCCATGATGCCAATACTTGTAGTGCAATAAACCTCATAGAAAGTCACATGACCATTTCATCTTTTATAGGAGTCATGCGCCATCAAAAAGAGACATCTTCACCATGACAAGAGTTTTTTGCGTATCAAGTAAACAAGCAATTCAACAGGGTTCTTTTTATACCCATGATGCCAATACTCCCGATGTAATTAACCTCATGCTCAGTCACGTGACTAAATCATGACTCATGAAAATTATGCGACATCTTTGGGAACAATGGTTGCACAGACAAATTTTTTTTCACATACCGCCAACAAGCAAATGAATGGCTATAATTTGATACCTATGATGCTTTTACTCGTGAAAAATACACATCATGGCAAGTCAACTGACTGATTAATCATCCTTAGGAGTCACACGGCATCATTAGAAATGCAAATTAACAGTTTTTCCACACACCATCAGCCTCTTTTTCGCATATTTTCCTTTCTTTTTGCATTAGGCCGGGTGATAACAACTCCAAGGCATCACTTTGACTTCTAACCCTATCTATATCTCACGATACTATCTGATGCCTATAAAGAGGAAGCAATATTCAGGTTGTTCTACGTAATTCTTTCATTGAGACATTTATTTTATACCTCACAAGCCCTACCGGCATGATTTTGACATTTACCCAATTCATGACTCGCGTAACTTTATCACGACCATAACTAGGAAGCAATTTTTAATGTGCTTTAAGTCTTTCCCCTCATCGCAACCCTCAATTTGATACCTAAAAAGCCGTAGTAGGATCACTTTAAATTTTTACCCAATTTGTGACACACATGACCATCTCAAGAATATACCCAGGAAGCAATTTTTAAATTGTCTCACGTGATTACCCTTATCGAGAGCTTTAATTTGATGCGTCACAAGCCTTAGTGGCATCTCATTGACTGTTCACATAATTTCTGACTCACGTGACTATAACGGGGAATCAATTTTGAAATTGTACCGCGCGATTCCCCTTATCGAGACATTTACTTTGATACCTCACAAGACCTAGTGGCATCTTATTGACTTTTACCGTAATCTATGACTTACGCAACTATCTCATGACTATAAACAAGAAGCAATTTTTATTTTGCCCAATGGGACTCCCCTCATTCTGACCTTTATTCTGATACGCCACAAGCCCTAGCGGCCACATATTGACTTTGAACGTAATTTATTACTCAAGTGACCATCTCATGACTATAACCAGGAAGCAATTTTCAAATTCTCCCACGTTATTCTCCTCATTGAGGCCCTTAATTTGATACCTCACAAGCCCTAGTGACCTCAAGTTGACATTTAACCCTATCTGAATCACGTAACTATCTCATGACTGTAACCAGGGAGAAATTTTTAATTTGTGCCATGGGACTCCTGGCGTCGAGACCTTTAATTTGATACCTCACAAGCCCTAGCGGCGTCACATTGTCATTTAAACCAATTTATGACTCACGTGTCTACCTCACGACTACAACCAGGAAGCAATTTCTAGTTTGCGCCACGTGATTCCCCTCATCGATCTCTTTATTTTGATACCCAACGAGCCCTAGTGGCCTCACATTGACATTTAACATAATCTATGATTCACGTGACCATCTCACGACTATAACCAGGAATTAATTTTTAAACTGTTCCATGTGACTCCCTTCATCGAGACCATTACTTGATACCTCACAAGACCCAGTGGCGTCAAGTTGACTTATAAACCGATCTATGACTCACATGACTACTTTATGACTATAACCAGGACGCGAATTTAATTTGTACTACGTGATTACCCTCATCGAGACCTTTAATTTCATTCGTCACAAGCCCTAGTGGAGTCACTTTGACTTTTTACCTACTTTTTGAACCACGTGACTATTATCATGACTATAACTAGGCAGAATTTTTTTAAATATTCCCACGTGATTCCCCTCATCGAGACCTTTAATTTCGTACCTCACAAACCCTAGTGACGTCTTATTGACTCTAACCCAATTTGTGAATCATGTGACTATCTCATGACTTTAACCAGGAAGCAATTTGTAATTTGTACTACGTGATTTCGCTCATCGAGCCCTTTAATTTGATACCTCATAAGTCATAGTGACATATCTTTGACTTTTAACCCAATCATTACTCACGTCACATTATTATGACTTTAACCAGCAAGGAATTTTTAATTTTCTCACAGGATTCCTCTCATTGACACCTTTGATTTGATACCTCACAAGCCCTAGTGCCATCAATTTGACTATCTAGGGTTCACGTGGCTCTCTCGTGACTACAACCGGGAAGCTATTTTTTATTTATCTCACGTGATACCACTTATCGAGACGTTTAATTTCGTACCTCACAAGACCTTGCGGCATTACTCTCACTTTTAACCCAATCTACGACTCACGTGACTATCTCATGACTATAAGTAGGAAGCAATTTTTAGTTTCTCCCACGTGATTCCCCTCATCGAGAGCAATTATTTGGTACCTTGTAAGCCCTGGTTAAATCAATTTGACTTTTATCCAAATCAATGACTAAAGAATAACCAATGAAGTGTGTATATTAGGTAATTAATTTAACCGAACGCGTGCCGCCCGGACCTAATTTCTGACAAAAAAAGTGAGTTTCGTATGAATAACATTATCACGGTAACGAGAGGTTGCGCCTTTATACAACACGGAAACACGTGTTCTCCACACCTGCACTCCAGGGCCTGTCCCGACCATTTTTGCGATTTTCTTCCGCGGGTGGCGCTGTTGAACGGCGCCAGCAACGCCACCTGTCTGTCCTTGCTGCGTGCCCGTATTAGGTTTTGAGAGTTAGGCATTGTGGCAGTTTCCCCTAAAACTTCGAGTAAGCGTGCAATTAAATGCGATAATTCATACCCATGACACCTTCCTCGTATTCACTGTAGTAATTAGGCGAGAGTGCTGGATAGTCGCGTGACTGTTTTATTGCGGAGTTCTTAGGTCGTCTGGTTAAACTGGTCACGTAACCTACTTCATCTAACTTGTAATAAAATACACTGCGCCCGGATGGTATTGGTTGCCTACTAAATTACAAAGCCCTGTGATGTGTTTTGCACTGTGTGGGTCCTGGATTATATTGGTTGCCGCCTGTATTTTAATGGTTTGCGCCTGCAATATATTCACTGGCGCTGGGAATATATTCACTGGCGTTTGGATTATATTGAGAGCGAAATCCTGTAGTATTGATCAGCGGGATGCCCTTTTTATCTGATTTGATTATTCGTAACCTTTAATTTCATAGCCCGCACACATCCGGAATATATTTATATTTTAACCTTTTTTAATAATAATCATGACTATAGCATGAGGATAACGAGGAGCATATCTTATTTGTCCCAAGTGATTTCCCTCATGAAGACTTTCAATTTGATACCCCACAATTTGCGGCCGCAACACTTTGATATGTAACCCAATCGATGACTAACCATGACTATGTCATGATTGTGACTAGAAGAAAGGTTTATAAATGCGACGCTGAGAGCATCTCTTGTCGGCGGCACTGTCCTTCCTGCGTGCGTCCGTTGTTGTCCGCGTGGATTCGTTGTTGTTATCTGCAGTACTCTCCCCCTCTCCTCTACGATAGCGAACGCTCTCTCGCGAGGGGCATTGGATTAGCTTCTATTGGATCGGCTTGGCTTGGCTTGGCTTCGCTTGACTTAAATTGCATTGGATTGGATTTGGATTGAATTGGATTAAAGTGGATTGTGTTGCATTGTGTTGCGTCATAGCCGCGGCACTCTCTCACTCCGCGGTCTCCTCTCCTTCGGGCGCGCTGCGCATATAACCGGTGTGCCGCTCTCCGGCGGCCTTTCGGTCGACGGTTGCTCTGCGCATGCGCTTGAACCCCCCTCAGTGACGCATCACACCAGGGTTCCCGCGAGAGAGGTGGGCGTAATTTTTTGTCTCACGTGATTTTCTTCTTTGAGACCTTCAATCTCAGACCCCACACGCCCTAGCGCACATACCTTTGAATGTTAACCATATTTATGACTCACCATGATGGTGTCACGATTATAACCAGGAGGCATTTCTTTGTCCCGCACAGATTGCCTCACAGAGATCTTCAATACGGTGCGCGGGGACATACTAGAGACATTCTAAAAAATTTTGTCATTGATTGGTTCACCGTGACTATATCAATATGACTACCAGGATTTATTTCTTATTTGTTCAACGTTATTTCCCTAATCGAAACATTTAATTTGAGTCCCGGTACGGTTACGGGTTATAATTACGAAGTTTAACATTTATTATGACTTGCAATAAGTAAGTCATCATTATGACCACGAAGCATTTTTGTTTGTCCTGCGAGATTTCCCTCCTCGAAACATTCATTTTGATACCCCACTGCCCTAGTGGCAGGACACTTTGAGGTTTAATTCAATCGGTGGCTATCGATGACTGCCGTGTTACATGGTCCACCAATCTCGATATTTTTTTCTTAATATATTTTTAAAATTTTTAAAAGTTTGTTTGATGAATTATCTACATTTACACTGTTATAATGATGAAAGGTTGAACTTCCGTGATATCTGCATTTTTGTGGAAATGCAGGGCGTCACACAATCCTGGACGGGGGAGGGAGAGGGGTACTCAGCGAAGAATTCTACGCATTAAAAAAGCAAAGGCATATCCACATACCCCTCGCGCTTCAGAGATTCGCGGGGACAGTTCGCTTTGACATAAGGGTTTTTTTGAGGATGCAGAGCAAGAATGCATGGAACCGTAACCCTAAACAGCTTCGGCGTAAAGGAACTGACCAGTTAGCACACGTCCCCTCGTAAATCTTGTTTGTTTAGCTCTGGGGCCCAGCACACCATCGAGTCTGGACCGCCTCTGTCAAGAGCACGAACACGCAGCCCACATGAAGAGTTTGGTAACCATTATATACGTACAATTGCTTGCCACCAGCGGCAATCGTGATGTCCAGCAGGTATACCTGTATTAAATCTGCAACGGAATTTTTTTCAAACCTCACAGGATTTACAATATCGTGTCGTACCGAATGCGAGAGATCGAGCTTACGAATTTGTACCCGTAATATTTTTACCGAGCATGAGTTTTTAAACTCTGAATGTAATGAAATCAGAGTTCATCTGAACCTGACTAAATTTGTAGCACGAGGGAGTTGTGGGTCCATTTGAGTTCTGAATTCATTTTGAGTTTTCCGTCCATTTTGAGTTCCGAGTTCATTTTGAGTTTCAGTACATTTTGACTTTGAGTACATATTTTGTTTTGAGTACACTTTGAGTTGGAGTAAAGTTTGAGTACTCGATATTTTTTCCTATTTTTTTTAGATTTTTAAAATTTTGTTTGAGGACTTATCTACATTTACACTGTTATTTTAATTAAAGGTTGAACTTCCGTGATATCTGCATTTTTGTGGAAATGCACGGCGTCACAAAAATCTGGACGGGGGAGGGAGAGGGGTGTAATGGATGGGCCAAGGATTGGCGTGGAAGTCACGAGTCAGTGGCCAGTGCCTGCACGAGTAAACGTTGCTTTATGCATGACACGAAAGAAGCAGAAGTTAGGGCACGAAAGCAAGTACGCGAGACGAAAGATATCAGCGTTCAAAAAAGCAAGAGGCTAACGGAAATGTCCGCAATAAAGAGAGCAAACGTCCTACGGGGTTTTGTCGCAGCCCCCCAAGGTGTTGAAGTCCCGATGCGTGCGGAGCCCACGAGGACGTCACGGCGAGGCTGGCTCGATGACCGGCTCTAGGCACCGTCGTACCCAGGAGATGGACGTCGGGCAGGTATCGTCGACCTTTCCGAAGAGTCACGGCTCGAGGGCGTAGCAGCGTGTGTGAGAAGAGGGTTCCACGTCCAGGAGAATCCGGACCCGCGCTCTCTCGCCTAGCGCGTCCCCAGGTCCAGGCACGGCCAGCCCACGGGTGTCAGGATCAGCGGCGGACGGCTCTCGGGAACAGCAGCGGTTGCGCTCCTTGACTTCACCGAAAAGATCACAGGGCCGCGCTCTCAAGCCCAGCGCGTCACAGGCGTCCCCTGATCACCGGCCTGGTTCGATTTTTCTGCACGCACTCGTTGCAGCTGCGCGCTCGGCCTCCTCTTCTTCCTCGTCCACCGGCACTACATCACAATGACACCGGGTCTAACAAAGTTGTTGGGGAACCACAACTATTCTAAGAATTAAAGGCACGGTGGAGTTGGGAGAAGTTCGCTGTACCGACGGAAACGTTTTTGCGCACAGTCCACAGAGCACAGTCAATCCTATCGGCACACTTCACCGCTCAGAACACGCGCGAAGGGTATAGGAAAATACACTAAAGCAAAGGTAGTTCCACAATTACGCGTTACACACAACTGTGGACCACACGATATGTACAAAAGAGATGGTGACAGGCGAGGATTAAACTCCACTCGTGTAGTCAGCCCCCGGATTGTCGATGCTCTTGTATTCGCCAAAGGTTTCGTGAGGGCGACCATCTGACTGGCTATCGATTACTCTGCTGCAGCCGATCGCTTCATCATCGCGCCGACGGTGTCGTTTATGGGCGGGTCACTGCACTTGAGGCGATGAGGCATTGGGTTCTGCTGGGACAGTCTTGCCTTCTCCTTTGACTGCTCTGCGGAACTTCGGTTTTCGGGCTACATTTACGTGTTTCAGGCTCGTCGACCGGTAGCCGGGCAAGCTTTTATGAAACGGTTTTTTATGAAACATGCTGTGTTTAACGTGGGTTGGCATCCTGGTCGTTGATCCTTCGACTTGCTGCTAAGTGCCGCGTTGCACATGCGCGATGGCGTTTCGCTCTCGAACGCTTCTGGGTCTGGAAAGTCTTTGTCTTGGGTACAGCAAGTTGACATGCCTCCTGCTAGTGCCCAAGATCCTGTCTCTATTTTCGGCACATTATGCCGAAAGGTTCCGCACGTTTTGACAAAATGTCGCACGTCTCGACGCAGGTCTGGCCAGAAATACTCCTGCAAAACGCGATCGGTCTTCTTTCGTACACCTTGATGCCCCGCCATGACGCTCTCATGGGCCACTCGAAGGATCTGCTCCCGCAGCTTCTTGGGAACAACGACTTGTTTAAACGCTCTGCCCATTGAAAGCTTGTAATTACGGTACAAGACGTCATTTGATTTGACGAAAGAATATTTCTGTCCTTTTCTGGAAACGAAATCCTTTCGTAACTTGTGAAAACAACGTCGGAGAGTTGGGTTCATTTGTTGTTCCCTGGCCAGCGTTTCGGATACCTTTAAAGGTGAAGCCTTCGCCGAACTGGACTTTGTGACAGCAGACACCAACACGTCTGCGTGTATCTCTTTGGCATTTGTGGTGAGGTTTGCGTTCGGGGTATCGCTGTTTTTGGGCTGCCAGTCGGGATCTGGCATGTGGGGTTCCCTCACACCAGGAATGTTTCCGAGCACGAGATCATAGATCAGTTGATCCACGGAAGCGGCGATAACCTTGCCCACAAAGTATGGGGTTTGCATGCAGATTTTGGCTTCGGGGAACTTCTTGACTGTTCCGTCCAAGAACAATACTTGGGTAGCTCTTCCCGTTAGCTGGTTTTCTGCAACCAAGTCTCGCCGGTTATTAACGGTATTGCTCCCAGTGTCTCTCAAAATGGTGACGGGCTTTCCGAATAGTCTTCCTTTGACTACCGGCATTCCTTTCCCCAGGCAAGAATGCTGTTTTACAATGCCACAAGAATACTTGAAACTAGAATTATCCTCGCACTTGTCGAGGTCGATGCTCTGTTGTTGAGCTTCCCGGAGTTCAGTGAGGGCACAAGCAGCAACCTGATTTGTTTCACTCCCTCTTTTCCTGCAGTGCTCAGTGTTATGCCCGAGGCGACGACAGGTAGCGCATCCCTCCGGTTCTTTCAAAGAGTTGCGGCATTCTTGTGCATGGTGGCCCGGGAGATTGCACACAAAGCATTTCGATGGCGCTTGCTTCTGTGAGTCGGTTGCGACGTTATCTGTATCGCGGTCGTCTTCAGACACCTTCCCAAGGTTCGAGAGGTTTTTCGCCTCTAGGAAACGGTCTGTAACCTCGGCCAGGTCATTCAGAGTTTTACACTCTCGCTCCTTCAGGAAGATGACGAGCTTGGGATGGCAGCAGCGGATGAATTGTTCTCCGATCACTTGATCACGAAGGGCCTCGAATGTTTTTTGCACATTCGCCATCTCGATCCAGTGATCAAAATAACCCGTAAGCCTTGTCGCTAGTGGTTTCCCGGTTTCTCTATCCTCAGCCCTCGCCTTGCTGAACTTTTCTTGGTAACCTTCGGCTGTAAACCGAAACCGCAGAAGCAACGCCCGTTAGACCTTGGCATAATCAAGGGACTCTTCGGTGGTCATACGGCCTATGATGGTAAGAGCCTCCCCGCTTAAGCACATGATTACAGCTAGGGCTCATTTGTCCTGAGGCCACTGCTGTCCGGTTGCGACGCGCTCAAACCTTTGCAGGTACGCGTGCAGGTCGTCGCGTTTCTCATCGAATAGAGGAAGAAGTTTGTGCGGGTTAATCGCAGGCGGAGTCGCAACAACTTCCTCTCCTGCGGCGACATTTGGTTGGCTGTAACCACCACTCTCTTGGAGTCGGATCTTACGCAGTAGCAACTCCTTCTCCCTTTCTGCAGCATTCTTCGCTGTTTCAGTGGTTTCTCGGCTGGCTTCCCTCTCGGCGGCTCTAGCGGCGCGTTGTTCAGCCCGTTCACTCTCTATCCACGCCCTAAGCAATGTCCTGAGAGTCCCAGCTGAGTCCCCTTTGCCATTAGCTTCTCAAGATCCATGCTGTTGCTGCTAACGTTACAAGCACACGCGTGGCTCAGTGACTCCTTTCAGCGGATGTTAAGGAATCCTGGCAGGCTCGCCACTTTTTGTAATGAATGGGCCAAGGATTGGCGTGAAAGTCACGAGTCAGTGGCCAGTGCGTGCGCGAGTAAACGTTGCTTTATGGCAAGTTAGGGCACGAAAGCAAGTACGCGAGACGAAAGATATCAGCGGTAAAAAAGGCAAGAGGCTAACGGAAATGTCCGCAATAAAGAAAGCAAACGTCCTACGGGGTTTTGTCGCAGCCCCTCGAGGTGTTGAAGTCTCAATGCGTGCGGAGTTGACGAGGACGTCACGGCGAGGCTGGCTCGATGACCGGCTCTAGGCCACGTCGTAACCAGGCGCGGGACGTCGGGCAGGCATCGTCGACCTTTCCGATAAGTCACGGCTCGAGGGCGTAGCAGCGGGTATGACCGGAGGGTTCTACCTCCAGGTGAATCCGGACCCGCGCTCTCTCGCCCAGCGCGTCACCAGCTCCAGGCACGGCCAGCCCACGGGTTGTCGGGATCAGCGGCGGACGGCTCTCGGGAACAGCAGCGGTTGCGCTCCGAGTCTTCCCCGAAACGATCACAGGACCGCGCTCTCAAGACCAGCGCGTCACAGGCGTCCCCTGATCACCGGCCTGGTTCGATTTTTCTGCACGCACTCGTTGCAGCTGCGCGCTCGGTCTCCTCTTCTTCCTCGTACACCTGCACTACATCACAAGGGGTTCAACTTTGAATGTAATTTTGAGTTTGAGTACGTTTTGAGTACTGAGTACATTTTGAGTTTCAGTACATTCTGTTTTTGAGTACATTTTGAATTCTCAGTACATATTGAGTTCGAGTACATTTTGATTTCTGTGTACATTTTGTGTTTTAGTACATTTTGAGTTTTGAGTACATTTTGAATTTGAGTACATTTTGAGCACTGAAAACATTTTGAGTTCTGAGTCCGAGTGAGTTCTGAGTTTTGAGTCCGAGTGAGTTCTGAGTTTTGCGCTCACTGTGAGTTTGAGTGAGTGGTCCATCGGAAAAAAAATGTGTCAGTAAGTTTGATTGATCTTCGCCAACTTTGCCGAGGTGTGGTCTGGAGAGGCGAGGATGCGCGACTGGGTGACTGAGTGACAGATTTCTTTCTTCCGGGGCGGCGCTGCAGGTCCCTTGTGAAACCGCCATATCTGAATATTGTCACCCCATTATTGCGCGCGAGGCGCGGGTGCGTTGCTGTCTTGGGAGTTCCACTCGTGGTGAGGCCATTCCAAAGGTTACCGGCTATCAACAGGGCTGGGCGCGCATTAGTACCTTGGTATGCTGGACTGCTCGAAGTTACAGAGTACGCACGCAGTTCGTCACGGCGTGGCCTGTCAGCAATCTTGCGGAAATGGGTCGACGGGAGTGCCAGGTGTTTTTGTATTGCATGTGTCGTGTTGACAAAGGACAGGAATTTTGCAATTGTTTTGCATAATTCCGTCGCGTGCCGTATGAACAATACTCAGTGAGGCCACCCGAACATGGATGGCCAGAATTCAGAGTAACTTTATTGCGTGGATTTCAACCTGTGCTTTCATTTTTATAGTTTAAATATTCTTTACACACGTTATTAGGCTCCGCGTTATTTATTTTGCTTTTCCTTTTGGCGTATTTCTAACCGCAGCAACAGATATAATCGCCGCGTACACATATTTGACTATCTGTGGTGGTTTCCTTTATCTACTACCCTGATTGTGTTCCGTATACTTTGTAATTCTTGCGGGTAGATTTCCTGTTTGACTAGGCTTTTGACTTTTTTTTTTTCTTGTTTTCGTCTTCCCAGTTAAACTCATACTGCGAACCTCGTAGTCATTACGTGTTCTGCTATGTTTTGTTACTCGAAAATTTGTACTGTATGAGCCAAAAAACTTCACTTTTGTAACTCCCTTACTCAAGTCCCTGCAAAGGGCCTATAAAGTGTTTTAAATAAACTTCAATATTGAAATATGCTTCATTAAACGCCTATGTATCGTTTCTTTCGACCCATTTTTCTTAAGCAAGAAATATAACGATGTTCGGCATGGGAGAAGCTTTCTATCTGCACATCTGAAGCACACTAACCTGACTGCGCATTTGTAAGACCGTAGTAGAAAGTGTCATATGTGTTGCACCCACAATAGACGAGCACCAAAATCACAGTCAGATATACCTGGAGTTTGCCCGGTGCTCGCTGAAAAAATTTGTCTGGGAGCGTTTCTGTGGGTTCGGTTTATCTCCAGGTAATCTGCTGCCAGCGGTGTTCCTAATCGTATAATATCAATAGGTAGTCCGGTGTGAGTTTTAAATTTCTTACTTTATTTCGGCTCACGATTATCCGATACCATATTTGAATGTGTAACAACACGTTTTAATGTTCCAAGTGGAACTGGAACGAGTTCCTTTAGCAATAAAGGAACTTGTAATGGGAACTCGTTTCCAAATTTCAAAGGAACAAAGAGCGGGCTTTCGTTCCTACTTTAGAGGAACGTGTACAACACTGATCGAGATGCTGCATCGACAGGGCTCGTCCTGTGTGGTTTCACTGGTGTATTTCGTCCTACAGCGCTGTTTATTCATAACATTCGATGGTCGCCCAGACCTCAAGCCATTATAACGTCGTCCGTTTCATAATAAAAATGACCCAGGTTGGATTCCTACCTCAGGAAGCACTATTTTTGATGCATTTGTGTAAGTTGGCTGTGCTGTTGCCTTTTTTACCGTGAACAGTATGCCCTCACCGATGGATATAAAAGTAAACCTTCAATTTTTGGATTTCCCTTCTCTATTCAAGTTAGTTATGTCATCGATTCTTAACTTTAACCAGATAGAAAACGTATTTGTTATAACGTATTTTCATAGAAGTATAACAGTTTCGCTTTACCCACGCGAAAATCTTAATGTTATTTCTTCATGCTATATAAACCTACTCTATCTCAATTTGTTTAACGTGCGTCGGTGATTGACTCTTTTTTGCTGACTGCACAATGGCGTTATGTCGGGATTCATTCTGATTGTTATATTTTCCGTGTAAACATAAACGTTATGGGTTATTTGAAACAAATTGTCCGTTGCGTTGGCTTTGTTAGCCAGTATTGTTTGCCCTTTCGTTCCTTCAGTGTTACTTGGAAATAGCTAATAATAATAATAATTACTTATAAATTATACCACAACCGTTTAACTGCAGTGCTGGTTAGGCCAAGCTCTGGCCGTCCCGCACGCCAAAAATTCTCTTTGCCTGGAGAAAAAAACGTGTTAGGGGGCTTAAGAGTATTTGCGGGTACGCCAGCCAAAATGCTGCCAGAATGTTTCCACCACCCAGTTATCCAAAGAATCCGTGAAATTCGCCGCCAGAACAATTTCTTTTTTGCCTCCTTTTTCTAAGAAAAGAAAGAGCTTTAACCTTCTGGAGTGAAAATAGTGCATTTGTATTTCTTGGACAAGCAGACACTGAACTCGGGTCTGTGCAAAGCGCGGGAATGGGTTAAGGACAATATTTCATGCACCGCTGGAATGTTGTACACATCTGTATTTGTAATCTAGAAAAAGAAGTGCTGTAAAATCGCAGTTTTCACTCTTTTTGTTCCTGTCGGATTAAGGCAGACTGACAAAAAAGGCGAAACAACGATGTGATTAATTTTATCTTTAGCACATCTGAAATGAAAGGTCTAATTTCACATGGTTTCTCTACAAAATGTTTTAGAGAAATTAACTGGAATGTCTGAACAGTTTAAAAATATATTAAAGGCCGGGTACTGTAAATACACATTTAAAAGGAAGTTTAGTCATCGGTAAAACTTGAACGCACGGAAACGGTAAAAGTATTTTCTCTGCTGCTCTAGGCAGCATTTTTTTTTCATGAAACAAAAAGGTGGTTGAATAGATTCGCATGGAAAGAGATATTGGCCTAACAAAACTCCGTGAGCAGTAGTTGCCTGAGCGGTATCACTGCTGCAATTTTTCGGCGACCGTAAAGACCAATCGGTTGTCGTATGGCTACCGCAACAGGCAATCAAAAATACGTACCTGGAGCTTCCTGCCTGCACTGAAATACTGGTGTGCGAAGACTTTAGAGCATGTTGGAAGGTGCCGTATAACATGTAAATTGTTCTATGGCGCCTATTTGCAAGTTGTTTGATTGGAGAAATATATGGGAGTTTTCAGGCAACTGCTATATTTTCAACCTTTTGTGTACTATAATGGAATTGAGACACGTTTTATCAAGGATGTCAAAGCAACTGAGTGGGCTGTTTACCAGCGCTCCCTGCAATGCTGCCATCATGACGAGTGACGAGAGCCTTCGCGAGAATTCATCAAGTAGTGTAGTGGTTGCTCCAAGAACTAGGTGAGCTTGGAATTGTAACTCCGCAGACGGTGGCCTATCATGCCAGAATTGTGCGAGAGCGTCTGCCCGAAGCATTTTGTCCTCATCACACACCCGCGCAAGGAATCTCTATCAGCATCGCAGCAGTAACGCGTCAGCACCCATCTTCTCCGGTGACTCGCCAATCCTGTCAATAAACCGACATCTGTGCAGTAGTGGCATTTGTCAGAAGAAGCACAAACGGGTACCCCGGTTCTGAAGGCGGATTATTAGATGCGACGCTGAGATGAGCATCTCTTGCCGGCGGCCCTGTCCTGTGTCCGTCGTCGTCGTTGTCCGCGTCCGCACAGCTGCGTCTCTGCTCCGCTCACCTCCTCTCTCTCCTCTCTCCGATAGCGAACACTCTCGCCCAACATCTGCGGGCGCGTGGCGCAGCGCACTCTCACTCAGCTGGTGGGCGGCGCTTCACGCTGTGCGCATGTGCACTACTCTCGCTCTCCGCTGTCTCCTCTCCTTCGGGGGCGATACGCCCGCATCCCCTCGCGTGGAACCCAACGATGTGATTGAAACGCAACTCACGTTCACTACGCGTTTCACGCAATTCGACTAATCGACCCAGCGGAAACACCCAACGGAACCCCCTTCAGCGTCGCATCACACCAGGGTTCCCGCGAGGGGAGGTGGGCGTAATTTTTTGGGAGCAGCTAAACGGCTAGCACTTTGCTATTACTGCGGTGAATCTGGCCACATGTACAGAAAATCCCCATACTGCGACATTTGGCTCCGTGGCTTCTGTCTCGCTGGTCCTACTGCGAAACTTGGCCATCGTCCTACAGACATCGCCCACAATCTCACTGAATGAGACACCACGTCCCCTTATTGTCCATCGCGATCACTTTCCCAGCACTGCAGTTCTGACCCTCCAGATGGCCCCTATGTCTGGTTTCCCAGCCGGTGGTGAAGGAACTAGACCAGGCAACCTCGGCAGCCAAGTTTGCTGCTTGAATAAGTATAAAACACCTTTCACCGCCGCCAACGCGCACCAACGTATTTGAGAGGAGGGCTCTATGAGAACATAGTACCGAGTAGAGATATACATATAAATATATATAGAAATGTATATATATATATATATATATATATATATATATATATATATATATATATATATATATATATATATATATATATATATATATATTAACTACATTCATATACAATCTTAGCTGAGTAATAGGGGTAAACATCTCTGGCCCTTAACAGAAATTAGAACACGCAACCCAGAAGATCCAGAACGCCGAGAGAGAGCCACAGAAAAAATGGTATGCCATTTTATAATAGGGTCGTTCAAGTTCAAAATTACCATTTCTTTAGAAAAGGATGTTGCCGAAGTGATGCCTCCAGAGTGGACAGCGACCCCACGCCTTCTGAACACTTAATCTTTCTTACCAATTCAGCTGCGTTATCCTTTATTCTATGAGGTATTTATGCTTTACGATATTTTCTATACATTTGCTTACCAACTTTACCATCACGAAAGTTAGTGCGCAAATTTATAGATCACTTTCGTTCCCTGTTCAAGGGGCACCCTTGCAGTCTTTCTGCCATATAGAAGCGTGGGTGATTCTACGTTGTACCATACTCCAATGAAGATTTGCTCTCCAGTCAAAACGCCAGTAAACTTTTTTTTCAATATTTTTCTGTAGTGTCTCGGTCTTTACTTACCTTATAGGTGTATATATATATATATATATATATATATATATACACATATGTGTAGTACAAATGGGTATAGGTTCTAACAAAACTGTTTATTGGTCGACGTTTAGATCGGATGCCGATCTTTCTCAAGACAAATCTTCGTATTTCTGTGCACGTATTTATAAGCTCGTCGTCCAACGATGCCGAAAAAAGAGACAGGGGAATTTCGGGAGAAAAGCAGCAACAAAAGCACACTCCCTGCGAGGTGAGGGGAAGGTTTGCAAAAAAAGAGAGAGAGAGAGAGAAGAGAAAAAAATAAAGAGCAAACGAAAGAAAACACAAAACTAAAACAATCCTAAACATGCAGAAAACAGAGAGGAGTACACAACTCTTTCAAAACGCTGTCCTCCATTGTTCGTCAGCTTGTAGAAAGAGTGACAGGCAGCGACCACTTCAGAGGAAGCCGCTCTGCTCAAGAAGCAAAAGCGCAATGCAATAACAGGGATGCTCTCCCACCATCACTGGGGGGCACAGAATTTCAATGGTCACTGACATTACGGGAAGAGTTGACAGGAAGCGGTCGCAGCCGCACACATGTGTCAGTGACGCCAACCTTACAAACAAACAGGAAGGCTCGTTAAGAGTGTAGGTACGATCTCCGCACTGTTGCTCAAAGGATGCAGGATTCCGCCTACCGGAAGGACGGGCGAGCGCCATTCATCATTCTTAGCTCTATTCTTGTGCCCTGTCCGGGCAGCCGACATGGTCGTCCCTGACCATGAACCAGGGAAAAGGAGCTTTACTAATCCTCTAACCGCACGCGGGTCCTTTGTTGGAGTAAACGGCGGCGGGCGCCTCGATGTTGTTTGTGGCATATGCCGCCTGTGCGGAAACCCCAGGAAGGGAATAAATAAAATAAGAATAGCTTGATTACTTGTTTAAACAATACAGATACTTACAATTTCGATAGGGAATTATTCTGCAGCCAGATTATCAACAGCATGTATAGACGACATGATGCCCGGGCTAACATTCATTCCTGCTTTTACTGTATTGAGTTTGTAAATAATGTAAGGTTCACGTTGTTTGCGTTCTCTTGTAGTAGAAAATTCACTCTGTAAAAGTGTGACCTGTGACCTTGATGGAGCCGAACGGGTGCTTTTCGGAGTTAATATGTCGTGATAATGGTAGATCCGGGAGTGAACGAACATGTGCGCGATGGTTGTTGAAGCGCATGCGGAATGCCGTGTCCATCTGGCCAATGTATTGGATTCCACAAACCCCGCACTCCTGAAGGTACACCACATTAGAGGAGTCGCAGTCGAGTGTCGCGTGAATGAGATGCTTGAAATGGGAGTTGGTGCTTTCTGCCACCGTGGTTGTCTGCATGTGTTTACATACGCGGCACCGTGCCTTCCCGCATGGTGGACACCCACCCTTGGGTGTCCTCTGAATTTTGGCGTGTACAAGGTAATCTTTAATGTTTTTGGGGTGCCTGTATACGACCCGACGAGGGGTGGGAAAGATTTTTGAAAGCCATTCACTCTGTTGTAGCATGTTGAAGTGCTTTTTCAAGATTTTGTTTATGTTTGTGGAATTGGCCCCGAACGTCAAAACTAGGTTGCCTCTCCCTTTCTGGTTTAGTTTATTTTCATGGGGCAGCAACTCTTGGCGAACAAGGTTAACCGCTTTGCAAATAGCGTCGTTGACTATGGGTGGTGGGTATTGTTGCTTCGCGAGTGCATTGCGCAAGTTTTCTGCGTTTGCCTCGAAGTCCTCAGTGCGGGAACAAATTCTCCTAAATCGGTGGGCCTGCGAGTATAGGATACTCGTTTTGCAGTTGCGCGGATGACAACTGTCGAAGTGCAGATACTGCTGCCTATCGGTAGGTATTTTGTACACGGTAGTGATCAGTTCTCCTTTGTTAGTATTTATATGCACGTCAAGGAAATTGATTTCCGTGGTTGAATAGGTATAAGTGAATGCGATGCTTGGATGGGCCATGTTTAAACATTCGATGAAGTCGATTAAGTCTTCCTCCGTACTGGTCCTAATAAGGAATACATCGTCCAGAAAGCGTTCGTAAAAAAATGGCTTAATTTCACGGGTTGATACGAATTTTGTTTCGAGATCGCTCATGAATATATTAGCGTAGTTGGGTGCCAGTCGAGTGCCCATCGCAGTGCCGTTTATTTGTAGGTAATACTGATTGTGGAATTCAAAGCTATTTATTTCCAGCACTAGCTTGGTCAAAGTTTCAATGACTTGTGGGCTTGGCGACTCGTGATCCCGATGTATGCTCTAGGATTCAACCAGGGCTTCAATCCCATCTCGGTGAGGTATATTACTGTACATTGAAGTTACATCTAGAGTTACAAGGAAGGCGCCATCAATGATTTTTATGTTGTCGATTTTCTGTAGGAAGTGGTCAGTATCACGAAGATATGCCGAATGGGTAGCGGGTATTTTCTTAATCAGGGAGTCTATGTAGCTTGATATTGGTTCGGTGAGAGTGCCTCTTCGCGAAATTATTGGTCTACCAGGGTTCCCTTCTTTATGAACTTTAGGCAGCATGTAAAACCTTCCTGGCGTTGCGTGTGCTTCTGTAAGGGCTTTACAGAGGCGTGGCTCTATTTCCCCAAATTTGACAAGATTATTTAGTGTTGTTGTTATTATTTCCTGATGTTCAACAGTTGGATCTGCGTCAAGTTTTTGGTAGAAAAATTCATTATTTAACTGACGGTGGCCTTCTTGAATGTAGTCTGGTTTACTAAGTGTTACAATACCTCCACCTTTATCGGCCGGTTTTATGACAATGTCTGTTCGATCACCCAGTGCCTTAAGTGCCTCGCGCTCCTCTTTAGAAAGGTTCTGGGCCCCTGGTTGGCGAGCGTTATAAGCACGCAGGGCGTCTCTTTGAACGGCCTCAATTTACGAGTCCAAGTGTTTTCCAGCTCTGATTTCGGTGTCCACAGCCGCCCTACATTGACGGAGGTTGGTGCAGTGCGCTCTTTGTCCGGCTTATCGAAGAAATGTTCTTCGAGGCGCAAATTCCGTGAAAAATTGTCCAGATATTTCAACAAGCTAAACTCATTGTATCGGCCGGTACTTGGACAAAATGTCAGCCCGCGCGAGATTAACGACCGCTCATGAATAGTAAGCTGTACCCCGGAGAGGTTAATTATGTTTTCATCTATGTTCTTGTGAGTTTTTGACATTTCTTTCGACTTGCAGGGTCGGATTGGGGGTGTAATTTTAGGATTTTAAATGTCCGTGTGGTGCGGAGCTGAATTGATTGGAGAAAACTCGTTTGAGTATGAAACTTTATCCCTTGACAATTTTTTTAATTTTGATTCTCATTATTTCATCTGTCTTCTTTTTCTCGAAAAGTTCCAGTTCGCTGGCCTCCAGCGCAGAAAGGAAAATATTATTCCTAGCACGACGCTCCTCCGCCCTCAGAGACGCGAGTGTATTATCACAATGATCCACTACAATGTTCCAATTTTGTGTTTCATGTTTGTTAAACGTATGCATCGATGGTGTTAATGATAGAAAAAGGCCCCAGGGGGCGATTCCAGCCTTCAGGTATATTTTGAGTGTACGCACATGTAGGTCATGGCGCACCCGCTTGTCAATTCTTTTCCTCATTTAAAAAAAAATATGCGTCAGCAGCTGATCATTCGTGTCATCTGAGCGAGAGGAGGTCGGAACATTTGCGCGGCCAGGATGTCAGTTCATGCAAATGCGACGTGCAGAGCCACAGTGTTTTTCGGAGATTGTACCTTTTGACGGCGGGGGTGGCAGGGCTTTTCTCGTTTTCTGGACTGGATTCCAGAATCCCGCAGTCTCTCGCGCTCGGCTGGGGGTCAGAAGGTTGTGGGCTCGTTGCAGTCCGTGGGTTCAGTTCTGATTTCGCGGGCTTGGGCTCGATCGTCTGCAGGTTTTTCGAAGGAGATGCGCTCGTGGCTGAGAGTCCTGGGTCCGAGCCTTGGTATATTCAGGTGCGCTCTTCGATCCGGCGACGGGTTTGGATGGTTGCGGTGGTTTACAAGGCTTTTGGGGTTTTTTGTTGATAGCCCCAGAAAGAACGCTGCAAGGTGTTTAGCTGGGTTTCCACGTGGAGTCCGCAGACCCTGCGTCACCTTTCTGGCGCGTTACAGTTGTACGCGCACTCCCAGCTGTAAGCCTTCGGTGGACGTTCGGACGAGCAAGCGGGCTGGCCGCCGGTTCTCTACTGCTGCTAGCAGAGGGACTGTTCGAGCTGACCACCTGGGCAACGGATGGTATCCCTGACTGCAGCTGGCTAGTTGCACTGTGGCGTGTGGGGTAGGCCGTATCGTCCATTTGAAGGCTGTTCATGCAGGGGACGTTCGGGCTCGTCGGCGGTGGTTGGCTGGTGGCACGGGGGAGGGCGTGGTCTCTCCAATCTCCGATTTGGGGTTTCCGGGTTCGCAGCAGCAGGTTGTACAAGTTCCAGGACAGTAGTGATACTCCCGTGAAGTTCGGGTGCAAGCCTTCCTGTTTGTTTGTAGAGTTGGCGTCACTGACTCATGTGTGCGGCTGCGACCGCTTCCTGTCAACTCTTCCCGTAATTTCAGTGACCATTGGAATTCTGTGCCCCCCAGTGATGGTGGGGAAGCGTCCCTGTTACTGCTTTGCGCTTTCGCTTCTTGAGCAGAGCGGACCCCTCTGAAGTGGGCGCTACCTGTCACTCTCTCTACTAGCTTACGAACGATGGAGGACAGTGTTTTGAAAGAGTTGTGTACTCCTCTCTGTTTTCTGCATGTTTAGGTTTGTTTTGGTTTTGTGTTTTCTTTCGTTTGCTTTTTATTTTTTTTTCTCTTCTCCCTCTCTCTTTTTTTGCAAACCTTCACCTCACCTCGCCGGGAGTGTGCGTTTGTTGCTGTTTTTCTCCCCAAATCCCACCTCTCAATTTTTTCGGCGTCGTTGGACGACGAGCTTTTAAATACGCGCACAGAAATACGAAATGTTGTCTTGAGAAAGTTCGGCAGCCGATCAAAACGTCGACCAATAAACAGTTTTGTTAGAAGCTATACCCATTTTTTTACTATTTGCTACGGTAACCAAAGACAGCCCTTCTCCAAAGTATATATATATATATATATATATAGGGAGTAGTAGAACTTTGAAGATGGTAGAGAACACAAGAGAAGAAAAACTTCGAACAAGGTAAAAGCACGATTGTGGCCTACGTTTCAGCAAAGAGAACTTGCTTTCCTCAGGGCCCTGAGGAAAGCAAGTTCTCTTTGCTGAAACGTAGGCCACAATCGTGCTTTTACCTTGTTCGAAGTTTTTCTTCTCTTATATATATATATATATATATATATATATATATATATATATATATATATATATATATATACACATGCACGATGATGATGGTGCAGGGTTAACAACGAATATTTTTAATGCACATCACTGATGCTTACACTTTTACCCCCGCGGCTGAAAGCGCGCGCCTGTCCGCAGAAGGTGACGTTTGGCGACGTTTGAACGGTTTCAAGCGGGAGACGTGCAGTTATTTCTGACCCACGGCACCGATGGTCTCTTGAAGGATTAAGTGGTGACAGGCAATAACTCACTTTAAATGTCTTGTCGATGACGACGTAAGGAAAAATGTACCACTGCAAGAACTTTGGGTAGAGTCCTGGAGTTCGAATAATTGTGCAAAGCAGCACCTCGTCGCGTTTCGAAACTTAACGGCGTGGTGGATGTCGCCATATCTGGACATTCGATCTTGGTGGCTGGCATCTGTGCTATGTCTCGCATTACTGTGAAATTTGGAGATCCGATCAGCGAACTCCTTAAGTGGGGAAGTAGCGGAGACTTGGGCAGAGGAGGAATGCCTTTATTATCAGAGGGGGCATGAATGCCCTGTTGGGGAAGCAAAGGGACATGAAGGAAGGGAGGGAATAATCGAAAAAAAGAACAATGTTCAAGGTTCAATCACCTTAAACGGTGGATAGCATTGTAAAGTCCGTGAACATATAGTTCGCAGAAACCGTGAAGAAATAGGTGCGACGATTTTTAGAGTGGTCGGTCCAGGTTATTACACCAGCTTGTAAAGACCACTGGTTAGTGCGTATTCAATAACTTTCTCAAGTACTGAGGGGTCCTCTCGAACGCGTTGCAGGTGCGCTTCTTCATCTCCGGGTGGGGAACCGAGGTCCAATAGTGGCTCGTGATCGGTCTTGAAGTGCTCACAGTGCCATATCAAATGGTACAGGTTAGGGATACACTTCTCCTCACAATACGGGCAGCGTTGGATGTGCGAGCTGGCTCCGTGGGTCCATTTATGTAGTACATAAGGGGTTAGGGCCGTGTTAGCGTAAATCATATTAGCTACCACCTCGCCCGAGCGTGTGAGCGTCTTGAGCGGGCCCAGCACACCCACCGGGGTGGTATCTTGAAGCCTCTTGTGACTCTCTGCCTTGAATTTCCGCAGATGAAGTTGCCAGTCTGGTCGTGGTAGGTGCTGCAATGGGGCACTGGAAACCACTGGAGGTGTGTCAAGTCTCTCCCGGGCGGCGGTGTGAGCCGCGTGGTTGCCATGTGCCCCCGGCGTGTGTCCCGGGGACCAGACGATGCGTGTGGTGATGCCTTCCGGTTGAAGGTCTCGGATTACATTGGCAGAGAAAAAAACGGTGCCGAGGGTAAAAGAAGGAAGGGGGCCGAAAACGAGACAGAAGAGAGAATGGCCGGTTGTTGGCTAAAAAGCGGTATTATAAGCAAATGTAACAAGGGAAGGATGACGTCCGAATGTCGGTGGTCCGGGGCCGACGTATATTGGGTATTATATGGTAGCGTTTGGTGGAACCGTTAGGTGAGTCCATTCGTCTCCGGGTGGCAGCTAGAACAATTCGTTTGTATTTTTGGCAGCGCGAGAATTTCTCCAAAAATTTGTGAAAGAAACGTATTCCTGGTGTCACTGTGCAGAACCCGAGGCGCTCCATGTCGCAGAAGTATGTTGCGCAGGAAGAAATCGGCGAATTCATGACCACACCCAGACCGTGTAAAGGGTTGAGGTCTCTGCTTACCTAGTCAAGTGATGAACATCAGTGACGATCCAGCGGCACCCAGTCGATGTTAAAGTTAACGGCCCGTGCAGTTCAATGCTTACTGTGTCACATTGAGGAGAGGGGCAAAGAGCGGGCTACGGCAAACCGGCAGGACGTGATGTGCATCGCTGTGCTGTTTACAGAACGAGCAAAAGGGGATGATGATTGGCGCGGTGTAGCACGCCCTCCATATTCCGGAAGTTGTTCAATTTGCGGCGGAACCGGCTATTTGTTGGTCGCGCCAAGCCACTGAGGCGGTTCAATAAAGTTAAGCGGTAATTATCGATCCACTGAAGAGAAGGCAGCTCGGTGGCCGGTTCTACTAGAGCAAGGTTCGAGGGAGCAATGCGAAAACGGGGCAGAAGTGACAGCGGAGACGCAGTTTGTGATGGGTAGGATAATGGGCATCAGAAAGGGAATCCGCGTCCGAATGCTTTTTCCATGACTTGAATGCAACGTGAAGTCAAACTGCTGCAAACGCAGTATCCATTGACCGAGGCGCCCAGATCAGTTTTTCGTTGCGGGTAGCCAACAGAGGTCGTTAATATGTGTAACGATGGTGAAATAAACACCGTAAAGGTATGGGCGAAACTTTTGTATAGGCCAGATGACAGCTAGACATTCCTGTTTCGTGATGGTGTGGTTCTTAGCGGTCCTCAGTGAGCGACTAGCACACGCTATAACCCTTTCGCGAAGCTGAGCATTGCACACGACAACAACTGAACCAATGCCACACCCTCTGGCATCAGTGTGCTACATGGTAAGTGCTGAGTAGTCACAATGAACGGGGTCAGAGGCAAGTGTGTTTATGACAGCTTCAATTGCATCTTGGAAATCGTTCATCCATGTAACAGGCTCGTTGTCGTGTAAGAGCAGATGCAGGGGTGAACTTGCCAGCACACCGATAGAAGGTACAGGTTCAAGAAGTAATCCGCAATCTAAGGCATTGTCTATACTGGGCACTGGATAAACGTATTTCTGGTGATTTTTATTGAGGGCCCGGTGGTCGACGCAGAACCGTACTGGGCTGTCTTTCTTTCCGGCGAGTACCGGCGCGGAAGACAAAGGAGCTCTCCGACAGTCCAAAAATATGGCGCTTGAGCGTGTCATTAAAAATATATTTTACAAGGTCATTATCCAACCCTCCCTACGGGGATCTTTAGTAACATGCGAAAGATCAATTCGCAAATACAAAGTGAGGAGAGGCCTGAGCGCAATGTCATTACAAATAGTGATGAAATAGTGAGAGTAGCCGAGGAGGCCTGTAGAGATAAAAACACTACCCTCTACATCCAGCGTTATGCCGAACGAGAAAGTAGTACAGAGGAGGTACAGATCCCACCAGTAGCGGTAGAAGTAGGCAAACGCTTTTAAAGAAATGAAAGGGGACAAAGCACGTGGGGAAGTTTAGATAAGAGCAGACCTCTTGAAGGATGGGAGGCGAATTGAACTTGTAAAGCTGGCAAACCTGTACACGCAATGCCCAATGACCACGAGATTACCAGAATCTTGAAAGGACGCGAACATCTTCATACTGCATACGAAAGGGGACATGGAGGACTTGCAACATTACAGGCCGATCTACTTATTGCCATGCGTATACAACTTACTTACCAAAGCAATCGCTAACACAACTTATGCCACCTTAGATTTCAGTCACACTTACAATCAGGGTTCCAAAAAGAATATTCAACATTGGACCAAGCTCACACGATCATTCAGATGATACAGAATTGTCTTGAGAATACTGAAACGCTATCTATAGCTTCATAGGTTTTGAGAAAGCATTTTACTCGGTCGAAACCTCAGCAGTAATTCAGGAATTACGGAACCGGATCCTGCATATGCATTTTGTAAGAATACTAAAGAATATTTACAATGGGTCCACAGCTACGATCATACTCAATAAGGAGAGCAGTAAAATGCCCATAAGAAAGGTCGTCAGTCAAGGAGACACAATGTATCCAATGTTATTGAACGCTGTTTACAAGCAGTATTAAGAACATTCCTTTGGGAAAAGGTGGGAGAAAGAATGAACGCAGAGTACCTTGGTTACCTCAGTTTGGCTGATGACGTTGCCTCGCTAACTAACTCGGGGAACAAATTGCGAAGAATGCTTACAGCACTGGACAGAGTAGAACTGTTGGCCTGAAAATGCATAAGCAGAAAACTAAAGTAACGAAAAATAACCTCTGGACAGCAACAGCGGTTTCAGCCGGCATCAGCGATATGGAAAAGTTGTCCAATCTACCCGTGAGCGTATGCCCTCACGCCGCTGTCAGCGGAAGAAGAAGCACAGCAGAATACGCTTTTGCTCGTGATATCGGCCATCGTCTAGACGCTCATGTCTAGGCTCACTTCACCTTTCGCCAATAAATAAATCCCCTAAACCATCCACGTGAGCCTCGACTATCTGCCTTACAAGTGGTGGAGGAAAGGGCTTCTATTCCACCCCGGAGCTTGTCAACTGGACGCTGCCCAGGATGTCACACGAGCCACGTAATTGTGCTGCAGCGGTTCAGGGCGCACCCGTTATCTGCTAGGGCTCGTTGCGACAGCGGGACCCCGCCAGGTTCAGCTGCCTGGACGACAGTAATATCGGGGACTGTTTGTTATTCTAAAAACGCGTGAGGACGAAAAATCACTGGGACGTTCAAACCAAACTTTTTAACGTCGGCTTCAACCTTAACGAGCTAGCAAAGCTGTGGTATCGCAAAAACGCCCCGAGCATTACTACCTGATCTGCCTTCCACACGCGCATGGCTCGAACATTCGGGCGCCCTGCTGTACGCAAGCTCCACGGGGAGCAAGCACGGCGAGTGAGAGGACACAAAGCTGGTGAAACGTTTAATAGCTGTATTGAAGACGTGATTGATTTCTGTAAGCGCGCCGACCCTTCAATGATGAAAGCCGACTAGATCAAGCACATACTAAAAGAAGTAGGTGATGACACCTTTCAACTGCTTCTGGCCAAGGACCCACAGACAATTTGAGACGTCGTGAATATGTGCCACATCATTGACGAGTTCCGAAGGCAGCGGGATCTTACGAGAGAACCTGGCGATCAGGCCAAACCTCTGTCAAGTTTGGCAGCGGCTTGTGTAGACGACCGGGCGCTGTTCGCCGAAATAAAAGCTTTCATTCAGGAAGAAGTGGCTAGCCAAGCCTCCCTCCTGGTGTGTTGCCCGGTGCCGTCGCTACTCTGGACCCAGGGCTCAGACACGTTATACAGGAAGAGGTAGCTGAGGCACTTCCATTACCTCAGAATCATTGGCCGGTTGCTGCCCCAATCACGGTGGCCAGAGCCGTGAGAAGGTTGTCTCTACAACCTGCTCTACTGTTGCACCGGACCATGCCACAGCAGCCAGAATTCTCACCTCGGCTTGTCGTACCCGCTCTGCCCCCGCCACGCCCTCTGAATGCTGTGCCCAGACAACATCCTGCATTTAATATGGGTAGCCTTTACCCTGTCGGTTCATGGCATAGGCTGGTCAACCGATCAATGTGTTTTGCCTGCCAAATTCCCGAATAAGTTCCCGCTATTGCCGCGTTTTCAAGTCTCTCCGGGAGAGCGCCGAACACGCTCCCTATTACAGTCGTGCTTCTGCCCCGTCGTATGTGCCGCAAACTATGTACCAAGTCCCATCTCAACGGGAATTTACACCGTCGACTTCCGATCATTGTTAAATTTTCAACGGCTGCCACTCATCTTCCCCTCGTCGTAGCTCTATGTGTCCTATGCGCCGTGGTCCTACCAATACCTAGGAGGAGAAGTAGCGCCCGCAGTTCCAGAGGCAAGAACTGCGTCGACCTCGAACTCTCCAAGTCCTTGTTTTTCTCCCGAAAGTGTTATCAAGATAGTTGTAGAAGTTGTACCCACTCATGCACCGAGGACGACGTGCGCTGCTGCTTCTGTAAATTATTCCGACCATTGGCGTTCAATTTGAAAAGTTATGATGCCAATTGCAGCACTTTCGTTTCGAACCATGGATACACAACACATTAGGCCAATAGCTGCTTGCCGAGCTCGTGTCGTGACACAGATGAGTGTAAACAGTTGAATTCGTCGTGTTGCCATTTTGTTCCCACGATGTCCTTTTGGGCTGGGACATTCTGTCACGGCATGAGGCTATCATATGCTACGTTCCCGCTGAATTAGAGGTTTAATTGCTGCCACAAGTTTCTCAATATGTTCCCGCCACGAAGTTAGTCGTCACTGAATACACCGACGTTCCACCACGCTCCTCCCGTGTTGTTTCCCTGTGGTGCACATCCGTGCCTGATGAAACTGTACTCTCTACGCCATCCGACGTCTTTCTCAAACGCAGGTGTCTGCTACTACTCCCCGACCTTCTAACTGTCCGCGATGGTGCAAGGGCCATGATGGTACAGAATTCAGCAACAATACCATGCACCCTCCTGTACAGCGAAGCCCTTCGCTTCGTCCAGTTGTCGATCCTCGTTTCGAAACAAAAGTACCGGATGGTTATCCCACCTTCAGGACGAAGAACTTAGTGTTTGTTTATGCGAGCCAGCTGAATTTTCGTTGAGATATTTTCCGGTGCTCCGTCGGCAGTAATTTATACCCGACCCAGCAAGCATTATTACGAGGCTTGTTCTAATCTTCTTACGACTGCGCAGAACGTTCGCTGGCCCGGACGTCTGTTGTCACACACTCCTTTGAAACTGGCTCTATTGCCTTCCTTCACCAACGACCATATCCTGTTGCGCCTGCGGAGCGTCGCGCCATTGACGTCTACATCCCTGACATGCGACAGCGCGGTGTGAGTCGCCCCTCCAAGAGCCCATGGGCGTCACCTGCGGTCCTTCTAAGAAAGAAGGATGGATCCATGCGGGTATGAGTTGGCTATTGCTGTTTGAACTTTATAACGCGCAAGCACGTCTATCCTCTCCCGCAAATCGATGACGCCCTTGCTTGCCTACAGAGAGCAGAATTTTTCTCATCCCTTGCTTTGTGTACCGGGTACTGGCAGGTTCCAATAGAAGAGCGTGACTGGGAAAAAACGGCGTTCGTTAAACCGGGCGGCAATTATGAATTTATTGTTACGCCGCTCGGCCTTTTCAACGCCCCTGCCCACTTAAACGCATGATGGACAATATTTTGAAGGGAATGAAGTGGAAGAGGTGTGTTTGCTATCTCGATGATGTCGTCTTCTCGTCGGATTTCTAGTCAGAACTTGCTCGTTTAGGGCAAGTTTTGACCGGCCTTACCAACGCCATACTACAGCTCAACAAAAAACTGCCATTTCGCGGCACGCCAGCTCATCTTGGTCCACATCGTATCTGAGGACGGGGCTCTTCTGGATTCAACCAAGCTTCGAGTGGTTGCTGAGTTTCCGAGCCATACCACTTTCAACGCACTTACAAGCGTTATCGTCGTGTGCTCCTACTTCCGACGCTTTCTTCGCAACTTCTTTGTCACCATCATTTCACCTTTAAAAAGCTCCGGAGAAGGTACAGAGATCTTTCTGTGTGGTCACCGTCGTGCGACGAGGCGTTTGCGACCCTGCGTCGGCTTCTTACATCCCCGCCTAAATTGCGACATCTCGACCCGTCTTCGCCAACAGAGATCCACACGGATGGTAATGGGATTTGTCTCCGCGCTGTTCCTACCCAACCGAAGTCTTGTTTTGACGAGCACATCGTTGCGTACGCAAGCCCGAGACCTAAAAGCCGAGTCGACCTATTCAGTTACTGAAAAGGAGTACTTGGCCATCATCTGTGCTCTTGAAAAATTCCGCTTGTACTTGTACGGCTGCCTGTCTGATGTTCTCACTGATCATCACGCAATCTGTTAGATCCATGTGTTCATCTTGGTCGGTGGGCTCTTCGACTGCAAGAGTATCACATCCCTGGTATTTGCCGTTCCAGCCGCAAGCAACCTGATGCTGACGACCTCACCCGCTCACCTCTGTCTGCTGACGTTTCCTGCCTTGCCACCACTGTTACCGACCCATTTTCGTCGTCCCTTGTCGTCACTAACATGGCGGCTGAGCAACTCAAGGTCCTAGGGTTACTTGTATGATTCGGATATTGTCCATTAAAGATGCGTCACTTCGGAGAGGATCGCAAGCTCTGCGGAGCCAATTATCACACTTAGATCTCGCATCGCAGCCACCTCTCTGACGAGAGGAAGTGGTAGATAGTGGTTGCGGTGGTGGAGGTGGGAGGAAGTGGTTGTGGGAGGAAGTGGAGAGGAGCCTGTACTCCACTACGCGATGGAATACCCCGGCGTCTGCTCTACAGGCTTTTTATCTTTCGGCGCGCGTAGATCTCGAACCGTCGATTCACATCTAGAACATTGTAGATCGAACAAGATTATTCTGGCTGTTCACGTTAGACTAGAATGCTCCCACTATCAGAACAGATAACACATGCGGCACAGAAAGAAAGAATGGAACACGAGCTTCCCTTGACACAGAGATAACACAAACCTGCGCAGCAGGGCGGTAAAAGCAAAAACACAAATAAACCCAAGGCATGATTCGCGGCATTTTACCCCTCTAAGAGTGCATCCACCCGATGCTAACCTAAGCGACAGTTCGAACAAAAAAAATAAAAGTTCGTGATCGTCCGTAGAAAGGTTTTAAGCGAACCACGTGGATCACTTCGGGCGCGTGTGTCGTCTTGACGTGCCGGAGTCACCATCGGGGATCACTACATAGGTAAGTTGGCCAACACGTCGTAGAATCTTGTAGGTTCGGAAGCATAATCGCGGAAGTTTCTCACTCAGTCCGCGTCGTCGGATTGGAGTCCAAACACACACACAATCCCCAGGGTGGTACTCGGTGGCTCGGCGTCGGAGGTTGTAGCGGCCGGCATCCACCAGCTGCTGGTCCGTTATACGAACTAGAGCCAGCTGGCGGGCCTCCTCCGCACGCTGAAGGTATCTTTGGACGTCGGTGTTCAGGTCGTCGTCTTCCAAGTGCGGCAGCATGGCGTCAAGCATTGTAGTCTGCAGTCTTCCGTAGACAAGCTCGAACGGTGTCATCTGCGTGGTTTCCTGGATAGCCGTGTTGAACGCAAACGTGACATACGGGAGCACTTCGTCCCAGGTCTTATGTTCAAAGTCGACGTACATTGACAGCATATCCGCAATCGTCGTGTTCAAACGTTCCGTTAGTCCGTTAGTTTGGGGGTGGTACGCCGTCGTTCTTCGGTGACCCGTGTTGCTTTAGCGTAAGATTCTTAGCATGAGCTCCGCAGTAAATGCCGTTCCGTGGCCCGTGATGGGGACTTAAGGGGCTCCATGTCGCAGCACAACTTGTCTTATGAAAAACTTGGCGACTTCTTGTGCAGTCCCCCTGGGAAGAGCGGCAGTCTCCGCGTAGCGCGCCGTGTAGTCTGTTGCTACGACAATCCTCTTGTTCTCTGATCGTGACGTAGGGAACGGGCCCAGAAGGTCCATTTCAATCTGTTGGAAGGGCCTTGATGAAACAGCGATCGTTTGCAGAAGTCCGGTGGGTCTCGTCGGTGGCGTCTTTCGTTGCTGGCAGTCATGGTAGCTCCGGACGTAGTGGGTGACGTCAGAGGTAAGGCCGGGCCAGTACTACCTCCCCTTGATGTTTCCAATAGTGCGGACTGTGCCGAGATGTCCGGAAGACGGGTCGTCGTGGCACGCTTCCAAAATTTCGTAACGAAGGTGCGCGGGGATGACAAGAAGGTAATTCGTTCTCTTTCCAGGGCTGACATTTTTCTTCACGAGGACAGAGTTGCTCAGGCTGAATGCTGGTAAGTTGCGTTTGAATGTCCTAGTAACGGCGGAGCTGCATCCCTCGAGGTTGTGGATTATGACGCGTAACTCGGGGTCGGCACGCTGCTGGGTGGCTAGGTCGCTCTCCGTCACGATTCCGAAGAACGCGCTGTCTTAATGAGAGGCTTGTGGTGGCGGGTTTGACGGGCGATTGCGACAGGCAGTTGGCGTCGGCGTGTTTCCTCTCGGATTTATAGACTACTGTAACGTCGAATTCTTGCAGGCGCAAGTTCCACCTACCAAACGGCCAGAGGGGTTCTTCAAATTGGCGAGCCAGCACAGCGCATGGAGGTTAGTCACAACCTTAAACGGTCTTCCATACACGTACGGGAGGAATTTTGAAATGGCCCATATAATCGCAAGGCATTCTTCTCAGAGGCTGAGTACTTTTTTTTTCTCCTTTGACAGACCACGGCTGGCATAGGCGATTACTTTTTCGCAACCGATTTGTTTTTGGACGAGGACGGCACCCAAGGGGTGCTACCTTTCGTCAAGCGCGTGAGTGGCTGTGCAACGGGTGAAGTTTGCGACGAAGCGTCGGTAGTATGGGCACAGCCCGACAAATATGCGCACGCCCTTCTTATCTTTTGGCCTTGGGATGTTCGCTCTGGCTGAAGTTTTCGCCGGATCAGGCAGGACTCCCACGGCGTTGATGGCATGGCCGAAAAACGTGAGTTCCTCGTAGGCGAAGCGGCACTTTTCAGGCTTCAGCGTTAACCCCGACGTACGGATGGCCTCGAGTACAGACTGCGACCTTGAAAGGGGTTTTTCGAAAGTCCGGAAGAATACCACAACGTCGTCCAGGTATACGAGGCAGGTGTGCCACTTCAGGCCAGCTAGCACAGTGTCCATGACTCTTTGGAAAGTTGATGGTGCCGTGCAAAGCCCAAACGGCATCACCTTGAACTCTTATAGGCTGTCAGGTGTTACGAATGCGGTGTACTCTCGATCTCTCTCGTCTACTTCAATTTGCTAGTAGCCTGTGTTCAGGTCCATCGATGAAAAGTACTTCGCATGGCAGAGGTGGTTGAGGGCGTCGGCGATTCGTGGCAGGGGGTACACGTCCTTATTGGTTATCTTGTTCAATCGCCGGTAGTAAACGCAGAACCTCTGTGTGCCGTCTTTTTAATTCACGAGTGCGATTGGTGCAGGCAACGGACTTTTCGATGCCTGTGTAATGTCGTCATTGAGCATGTCGTCGACTTGAGCCCGGATAGCTTCACGCTCGTGTGAAGACACGCGGTACGGTGACTGTCGGGTAGGTCGGGCTCCGTCTTCCGATGGCAAAGACGACGCAATGGTCTTGAAGAAAAACAAGTTTATTGGAGCGTACTTGTGCTCCCCTAACAACTCAAACAATACACAGGCTTTAACTATCAGAACAGATACCACATTCAGCACAGAAAGAAAGAATGGAACACGTTCTTCCCTTGGCACAGAGATAACACAGACCGGCAGCCGGGCGGTAGAAGCTAAAACATAAATAAAGCCAATGCATGGTTGCATGGTTCGCGCCAATATATATATATATATATATATATATATATATATATATATATATATATATATATATATATATCTTAGGATTCTCTTGCCTCAACAAATACACATGTCCAAAAACTCACCCGACGCCGGTACTGCTCGGAACGAATATTGGGCACGCTGCAAATAGAAGCTGCAACGTAGAAACGTAGAATGGATACCCGTGTCAACAACATCTACAGCCAAGCAGAATGATTGGCAATGCGTCTCTGCGACTGCTGCCGCTAAAGTTCATGTTGCTAAAAAGATTCGTGATGAAGCGGGTGGACGACATCAAATTTCGTCTGCCGGTGGGATTATTAAATGTCGCTGCTCCTTATGATCGCACACAACGCGGCTTTTATATGTAAAAAGACTTATATCTTGTTGACTACTGCTAAGCACTGTTTTCCAAACAATCTAGCATTGGAACTTGTAGGAAATTAGTTATAGGTACATGAAGTAATATCGCAGTATGCTTGTTGATAGCAGCCCATTAGTTTGTAATGTGCCACGTCGGAGTAGATAACCCCTATAAAGTACCCCTCTGGTGCTCATACTGAATGACCAAAATCGTTTCCACGTTTCTGTTGGCGTTTCATTATATGTTAAAAAAGTGTCTACAGCTTGCAAATACACTTTCACCAGTAAAGCCTGTGCCATTCACCGTACTTTCAGCCTATTGCGGAGTAATCGTATTTAGCACCATACCCGGAACCAGTACTAAAAACAAGCTTACGAAACATGTTTCAGCTACCTATTTATCATCGCCCATAAAAATTGCCATCAAAGTGCAACTTTGTTTAGACAAACCTTCAACTTTGTTTAGACAAACCTTCAACTTTGTTTAGACAAACCTTGTTTAGACAAACGTCAAGCTGGCCTTGCTTAGTAAGAACATCATTCATATATGTAGGTATGACCTTGGAGGATAATTTCCAGTACTACGCTCTCGCCCACGTTTTTTACTGACTGAACAGATGCCTTTAATTTTTGCTGTATTGGAGAACGAGGGACTTTGTTGGTTTTGTCGTGATGTTTTTCTGACAAAAAAGAATATTTCTCTAAACAAACCAAACATTGCAAGCTATTCGAGCGAGCTAGATCTCTCTGTGAGGATTAGCTGGGATTGCGCCAATAAAAAATTGGATGCCTTTGCTTAAAAATGTTATATAGAGCTGCCTTAACGCTACGTCTTCATAGCTTAATGGTTTGGTAAAAATCCAACCCTTTGGAAACGTATGTGACATGACTATATACAGTGCGCAGGGAAATACGTACACGTAAACCGATAATACACCTGTTTACCTCGCAGTTTTCACTGCACAAGGACGTAACCAAGTGGAAATGTTTATTGCGGTTCATGTCTTTTTATTTGGATCGCAAATCTGAGCTATCCATATGTGCCTAATTTGCTCAGCGGGGCTTGAGTGGCAACAGTCTTTCCTCGTTTGTTTCCTTCACGTTCTATGCAGCAATCACCGGTCTGGCCACTTGTCTTACGTTATCGTTTTCAGTACACAACAACGTCGATGCTCATCTGCAAAACATTTTGTGAAAGTAATTTAAAAGTGTAGAGAGATTTGTGACGTCTACTTTTGTGGTGGCAAGGTGGAAATAGTGATTTCCATATCCAGCTTGGGTGAGCTTCCAAAAGGAGCAGTCCTCGGCTGTCAGCTAACTTTACAAAGAATGAGCATCGTAATCAATAAATATTCGTGGTCGAGCATGGTTTGTCAAAACAAAAACATTCCGCATAAGCTGACTGCCCGTTTGTAGTGAAAAGTGCTTTCCATGACATTCACTGTAAAGATCCCCCTTTGTAAGAGTAATGCGCAGAAAGCAGATATTCAGCCTGCATTTTCCGTGCCAGCGGACATGCTACAGTTGTTCCGTGATGCGACCCTGATATTTTTAGATGTTCATCCTCTTGTTTATTGTGAAGTGTCAAATAGAAGTTATGGTGGGGGAAAAATGACGCATCTGTTTTATCGATTGCAATCGATCTCAGGTAGTTGTCCTGGCAGTGTCAGTGTGCATGGAGGAGGCGGTGTTTTCGGCATCGAGAATAGCGAATGAACAAATGGTAGACGGCGAGTGCACACAGGCCAAAAGCTCGTGAGCTTAACACCAGTTTGTATCGCATGATTAGGGGAGTTTATCCGCGAGAATCTCCGTAATAATTTTTTCACCGAAAGATATGGTACGACTTTACCCTATGTTTTCGATTAAATATGGTGAATAATTTTACCTGCTAGATGGTTTTACCACCCCCCTCTTTGCAAGTGACGACTACTTACCGCAGCAACATTATTATAACTTGGAGTGCCGATAACTAGCACCACAGTCGAGAGAAACATGGGCAAAGGATGCGTCCTAATAGCTGCAACTGATTTATTTACGTAAATACTCGGCGCAGGGGTCAGTGCACATTTTATCCGCGTCCAGATAAAGCACCGCTCTCTTGGTTGTGGCTGTAGCGTTAGAAGTGCACTCAAATTCAAGTCACTTAGTTTCATGATTTAAAAAATTCGAAACCAATCTATACATGAACGTGATAAATTCATTTCAAGGGACCTCGCAAAACATAAAGATCTTCGCACGATGTGTCTGTTTTTCTAAGGCATAGCGTCACCATCAAGTTCCTTTATAAGTTGTGCAGCTTTATGAGGTTTGCACAACTATATTCCGAAGATATAAAAAGCAGGCTATGACGCAGCCCGAAAAAGCGACGTCTGTGAAAGTTGCAGGATATGCTTCTCCTTTCCTGTCCATGCGTGTTCATTTCACTCGGTGTATATTTTCCCTGAGCGGGTAATGTTGTCGCAGCGCAGCATTTCTTCATGACTTTTTTCTTAGTGATGGACGGCAAATTAATTATGTGATATTAAGTGTCCCGGTGAACCGACCCCTATACTTCAGTAAGCAAGTTGCGAAAGGCAATAAAATATATATTTATGTACTTTTTCACACGTTCTAAGGAACCCCAAGATTATTCCATGGCGCAGGGTCTACAGAATTTAACATGCACCACATACGAGAAAAGATGGAACAGGCAGGCACAGAAGAACCCCCACATCATGTAATAAAAAGTCAGGGCAATATTACGCTAATTTTAACATGGCTATCTCACACTGACATTTCCCCGAACTCTGAAACTCGGAAATGGAAAGCAAAAACCCCTTAAAGATAAGAATTCAAGAAAATAATTTTCTAAAACATCCTAAAACGTAGCAATCTACAAACAGTATAGGCATAATTGCTTACATTCAAACACTGCATAACTCGTTGTTTAAAATGAGCATGGGCTTTCTGAAAGGAGATTCCATTATTTTCACAACTTTTCTACTCATCTCCATTTATTTATCCTATAGCTCATCTGTGGATTTGGTATATGCTATCATCGCAGCAAAATTTGTGGTTTACCAAGTAGGCCTTAGAGGTTTTAAATTTTCCCCGAAGGCTTAGCAGAATACCCTCGAAACGCAATGATTGCGCACCTAGGAAAGCAAAACTGGCCCTGCTGAGATCATCACGACGCACATCATCACGACGCAAGCGGACCGAAGGCGTCCACGTCGTTTGCCTAAACACTTTCTACGAACGATGACGGACTTGTATTTTTAATTTGTTCTGACTGCAGACTGTGTGAGCATCGGGTCGAGGCACTCTTAAAGGGGGTTAATGCCCTGAGCCATGCATTGGGTTTGTTTATTATTGTTTTGCTTTTTCTGCCCGGCTGCGCCGGCCTGGTTATCGCTGTTGTCTGTGTGCCATGGGAGGTGCGTGTTCCGTTCTTGCCTTCTGTGCCGCATGTGTTATCACTTCTGATAGGGAGAGTGTTCCGAACGATTGTGAAGAGCCTACAATATTCTTCGTTGATCTACAGTGTTCTGGATACAATTCGACTATTCAAGAAACCCTAGCGCCGAGTGATAAATTCCCGCTGAGCAGATGCTGGGGCATTCTAATCGGCGACACCAATCTACGCACGTCATTTTGTTGACTGCTGTTACGCCACCTGTGTATTATTTGAGTTTTTAGGGGAGCACAAGTTCGCTCCAATAAACTTGTTTTTTTTTTCAAGCTAGCTGCGTCGTCTTTGTCTACGTGACAATAGGTCGTATGTTTGCAAAGAGTTTCTTTCTGATCAACGCACTGGCGTAATGATCGCAGCCCTTAACTATGTTGTGCAAGTTCGACTTTTTTTTATTTCCCCGGCGATGAACGCACTCTGAACAAGCCGCTGCAGTATGTCGTATGTGTACACATAAATTCCGTGTTTTGAACATGGCGTCTTTTCGAGTTTGCTGAGAGGTGAGACCAGTTCGACCAATATCTGCCTGGCACTGTTGCATTGGGGAACATCAAAACAGACATGGCGGCCGAATAAGCAACCTGAGCGCGTTTTTTCTTTGTCAAGTTAATATAATAACTGCATTTAGTGAGAGTTTCTTCATCATCAATATTGAAAGCATCCATGCCGATATCCCTAATATCGGCAAGTCTGCGGCAATAACGTATCCATGTCTCAAAAAGGTTGGAAACAGAGGTACGCACTACTATTTTCAGCTAGACTTTGCACAAATACGACATACTGCAGCGGCTAGTTCAGTGTGCTTTCCTTGGGCTGGGAATGAAATAATGTCGAACTTGGACAACATACTTAAGGGCTGCGATCATTACGCGTGTAAAGAAGGTGTACGCACACACACACAAATAGATGTTTAGATATGTACACAAAAACACACACATGCACACACATACACACACACAAATGCATATATATATATATATATATATATATATATATATATATATATATAATAATGACCCGCCGCGGTGGCTCAGTGGCTAAGGCGTTGCGCTGCTGAGCACGAGGTCGCGGGTTCGATTCCCGGCCGCGGTGGCCGCTTTTCTGATGGAGGCGAAAAGCAAAAACGCCCGTGTGTACGAGATTTCGACGCACGTTAAAGATCCCCAGGTGGTCAAAATTATTCCGGAGCCCTCCACTACGGCGCGCCTCATCGCCCGCGTTGCGTCGGCGCGTTAAACCCTACAATCAATCAATCATATATATATAATGTCACGAAGCCACACACGACGCAGTTGTCTTCAAGCAAAACACGTTTATTGGAGCGAACGTGTGCTCCCTTAACAACTCAAACAATACACTGGCGGCCAAGCAGCAGTCAACAAAGTTACGTGTGCGGGCGGGCGCCGACGAACGGAATGCCGCGGCGTCTTCTCTGCGGGCTTTTTATCGTTCGGCTCACGTTTTTCTGGAACCGTCGGTTCACATCCCGAACATTGTAGATCACAGAAGATTATTCTGGGCTAGTGACGTTATGGCCAGCCATTCTGCTTATCTGACTGTGATAGCCCGTGCGGCATAAAAGTAAAGAGTGGAAGACGCGATTCGCTTCGAAAAGAGATAAGACATCCGGGCGTAGCCCGGCAGTAAGAACAAACAATAAATAATCAAACCCATACATGGTTCGTAGATTATATACATAAAACAATATATATATATATATATATATATATAAATATATATATATATATATATATATATATATATATATATATATATATATATATATATATATATATATATATATATATATATAGATAGAGAGAGAGAGAAAGAGAGTGAGAGAGAGAGAGAGAGAGAGAGAGAGAGAGAGAGAGAGAGAGAGAGAGAGAGAGAGATTCAAAGGAAGCTATACCTGCTGCCTCATTTGGGGTGATTCTGCCGCACAATGCGAAATCACATGATGAATATGATGGCGTAAAATATTAATAAGTGACTGAGGGCAGTGCCTGAAGTAGAGGATTACCGGTTATGTACACAAGCTCGCCCTTGTGACTGGAATGCATCCTCACACTAGTTTGTCTTTCTAGTATAGTGCGCATAGTGCGTATCTCTCGTTTTGGTTGTTTTGAAACGTGCACTTGGATCTGTTTCCTTGGGTTCTTGGGGATTTTCGCAGCTTACTATCCTAACGGGGTTAAAGCGAAGCATATACTTTTCCTTCTGTACGCCTTTAAAAAATTATGCCTGATTGCTAAAAGTGCAGATTGAGATAAATAACCTCGTGAGCTGTTGCTTGACAGAAAATATTCTCAATCTCATGAGCGTTCCAAGAAACGAAAGCGCTCTATATAAATAACTGCAGAGCAAACTGCGTAGCATTTGATGCGCTGACAATCTCCAGCGTGCGTCAGTTTGTTGACTTTTCATACTTCAAAGTTCAGCATGAAGCGTATGTTTGCTACCCTAAGTATCACTCCATGGAGGAACATGCGTCTTCTATGTCTGCCTGAATAAATGTTGTCCGGTAAATCATGGCGTTCCCAAAGTGATTGCCTATAGTTTAAATTTCTCATTTGTTTAGCGTTTTGTTCTCGTAATCAAATATGCATAACTGCTCCAGTTGAAAGCACACAGAGGGAAAGCATTTTATTATGCTCACTAAAAATGACAGGGGATGTGATATGCAGAAATCTTAACGTCAGGATGGTGTGGCAATGCACGATCACTTGAAAACTGTTGTAGCTTTTTTCAAACCTGGAATTAGAAAAAAAAGCTTCTCACTAAAACCATAACGATTGTTATGGCCTGCTTCAATGTGAGTAGGTAACATGTACAAAACAGGGTCTCCAGAATATCGTCACGCTCGAAACTGTACAGCGCTAGACTAGTCGCGACCAATCCCCAATCGGGGTATGCGTCAAGGGGTGGAGCAGAAGAAGAAGTGGAGGACGAACCGCACTCGTACTGACCGCAGGATCGGTGACCGCCTCCTTCAACGCTCTTATTCCTATTCACGGATTTAATTAAACCCTTTGCACCGTAACAGTTTGTGGTGGAGGTGCGGGGTAACCGTGGAAGGAAGACGGAGCCACTGGAACTTCACCGAAGCCGCCGAATCGCCGGTCCCTCCCCGCTGCGTGTATCTCTGACTGGGGCTACAAAAACAGTCCAAGCCATGCCGATGGCCAACTGGCAGCCGTACAGAGCCACGTACGTTCTCTGGGAATGAAGGGGACGACATCGACGAATGGCTCGTGCATTACGACCGGGTGAGCAAGTTTAACCACTGGGATGAGGCCGCCAAGCGGACAAACATCGAGGTATTCTTGACGGGCACCGCGCTGACGTGGTTTAAAAACCACGAGGCGAAGCTAACCACTTGGGACCGGCTAGTAGAGGATATGAAGAAGCGCTTTGAGGATTCGTTGGCAAAAAAGAAGCTAGCAGAGCAGACGCTACATCAGCGAGCACAAATGGCTGGGGAGTCTTGCATGACCTACATCGAAGAAGTATTGAAATTGTGCCGGATTGTGAATCCCGCAATGTCCGAGGAAGACGAGGTTGCCACATTCTTAAGGGTATTGCTGAAGACGTGTATGCTTTCCTCATCAGTAAGGAGAGCCTGCACACAGTAGAAGACGTCGTGCGACATTGTCAGGCATTCGCAGCCCTGCAGACCCGTCGCATAGCACCAAAGTTTGGTCGCTTGCCAAACGTCACCACTATAGCCAGCGTAGAGGACGCCCAGGCCATGGACTTGTCATCGACGATAAGGCAAATAGTTCGGGAAGAACTGCACCGGCATGACGAATCGGTGCATCGCATCAACACCACTTGCGACTGCCATCCGCCATACGTTGCCCTGATGCGACGTGCACCGGTCGGCTACTACACTCCGCGAGATGACGCTCCCCGACGTTCATGGGCCCATACAGAGCTTCATTGGTCCGTGAACACTGCTAGCTTTGACGGTCACCGTGTCCACCCATCACGGAACTCTGATAACTGCGACAACCATCGTTACTCATTTCAGCCAGCTGAAACGAATACCTGGTCCTCACCACTCGGTGTGTACTCACGCCGTGATGACGAATATTACGGTGAAGATCGACGGGCCTACAGACCTCAGACACAGTCCACTACGCATCATGCAGCCCGACAGGATTCGCCACCCGCAGCCTGCCTGCTACTGGTGTGGGATTCCGGACCACATTGCAAGGTTTTGCCGTCGTCGTCGTGAAGAGCAAGCACAGAATTCCCGGTATGCTGCTTCAGGACCCAATCACACTGTCGAAAGTCACTGGTATCAGCTCCCGCTTTCCGCTAACAATTTTCGGACCAGTCCGCAGCGCAATGCTTCTCCGGCCACCTCCGATCGCAGCATAACACCACCCGCTGGACGAACGCGCCGATCCCCATCGCCTGGTCGCCGCGCTGCAGCCCCTTCGCCGAGAAACTAGCCGGTGCGACCGAAGGAGGTGAGGTCGCCGGACAGCCTTCGATAGATAAACAACCTCTGCCAGTATTTATGATGACAAACAAAGTTAAAGTGCTCGTGTGCGGTGTTTCTACAGTGGCTTTAGTTGACACTGGTGCAACGGTTTCAATTATGAGCAATGCGTTTAAAGATCGTCTGGGACTTAAAGTGATGTTCAAATGGGACAAGGGAACCTCGTTTCGTGGAGTCGGTGGGGAGCCGCTGCACCCTCTTGGTGTGTGTACAGTCAATGTTTGTATCGGAGGACGGACGTTCAAAGCGGAATTCGCAATTCTTGCCAAGTCAACCCATGATGTAATTTTGGGCGTCAACTTTTTGAGGGATTGCGGTGCCAATGCAGATTGCGCGACGGGCGAACTTCCTGTTAGCAGCTTATGGTTCTCTGCACTCGATGATGAGCCGCATATCAATGAAAATACTGATACTCTGCGTGCTTCTGAGAACACAGTTATGCCTGCGTGGTCCCTGGAGATTCTACCAGTGAGTGCTATAAGTGACGCCGGCATATTTGACGCTGTAGTGGAGCCACTCTCCCCGAACTGCGCAAAGAAAGACCTTTTGGTGCCCCGTTGTGTTGTATCTGTTGAACGAGGGCGTAGCTATGTGTGCGCTCTCAACTGTTCTTCGCAGAGCGTGGTGTTACCGCAGGATATGAAACTGGCCGAGTACAAGACAAACGACCACATTTCAGTCGCCGCTTTGTGTGCTGGTGAGGCTGCCCCTGCTGACATTATTTTCCCGAACTCGAAGCTTCTCAGCATGGTTAATAAGTCGCTCTCCTCGGATGAACGAAACGCGTTGGTCGACATCCTTTCTCGACATGCCTCTGTCTTCGACTTCGCTGCGGATGTCTCTCAGGCAGAACTTCCAGCCTCCCCCACTCGTCACACTATAGATACCGGGTCGGCGCACGCCATTCGACATTAACCTTACAGGGTGGCACCATCTGAACGAAAGATAATCTCTGAGCAAGTCACAGAGATGTTACAAAAAGGTGTCATACGTGAGTCGGCCAGCCCATGGACAGCGCCTGTGATCCTCGTACAAAAGAAAGATGGTACATGGAGGTTTTGTGTGGACTACCGACGTTTGAACGCCATCACCGAAAGACGTCTATCCGCTGCCCAGAATTGATGATGTCATAGATTGCCTGCACTCTGCATCGTATTTTTCGTCAATAGATTTAAAATCCGGCTATTGGCAGATCCCCATGGACTCAAACCACAGAGAAAATAAGTTGCTGAATCGCGCGGTTTTGAGAGCCACTTTAAACATCCCCCTCGCGAGGGGCACGATCAAATGCAGACCATTTCCGCGGGGGGCGCGTGCAAGTCGTATGGATTACGTATTGGTTGTTGTTGTTGTTGTAATTGTCTTCCAGCGTAGACATTGTCGATGAAGTCGTTGGTGAAACGTGAAACGTGCTGTGAACCCCCTGCCGCGGGTATGACGCAACGTGGAGCGGCTATGACGCAACACAATCCAACACAATCTACTTTAATCCAATCCAAATTCAAACCAATCCAAGCCAAGCCAAGCCAATCCAAGCCAATCTAATCGAATCCAATCCAATGCCCCTCGCGAGAGAGTGTTATAGCGCCGAAATCGCGCCACCGCACGAACGCGTGATGTTGACGTCACGATCACGCCACAGATGTTAGCGACCGGAGAGCGCACGAACGACATATGTGGTTTAAGCGTGAACCGACCGCAGCGAGAGAGCGCGATGCGAGCGCCCCCACCTGTTCTTGCGCTCGAACCGAACCAGGCGAGAGAGGGTGTTGCGAGCGCAGAGAAGGCGAGGAGGACGCGGGGGAGAGGGCGCACCTGTGGCCGACGGTTGAATGAGCAAAGATATAAGCCGCGTTCGTAACCTTCTATCCTGTGTCGGCTTTGTGGCGCAGTGGTTAGAGCGACGTGCACCTTGCGTTCCGCCCGCAGAGTCGTGGGATCGAAACCTGGCGCCGGTAAGTATTATTTTTTTATATAGTGTAGGGGGAGCGATGCGGACTACGGACGCCAACGCGGGTGACATCGTGAGTTGCTCAAATGCTCTGCATTTAAAACAGCCTTCGTCACTCCGGACGGTCTTTTTGAATTTAACGTGATGCCATTCGGTCTCTGCAATGCGCCAGCGACATTCGAACGGTTCATGGACACAATTCTGCGCGGCCTGAAATGGGACATGTCTCTGCTACCTCGACGACATAGTAGTCTTGGGACGAACTTTTCACGAGCACAACGCACGACTCGAGACAGTGCTCAGCTGCTTAAAAGGCGCCGCATTGGTGTTGAACTCCAAGAAATGTCATTTTGGTGAGCGCCAAACGCTGATTTTGGGACACCTTGTTGACAAGGATGGCGTGATACCGGACCCTCAAAAGATCGCCGCTGTTGAGAGATTTAAGCCACCCCAATCAGTGCGAGAGCTCCGTAGCTTCTTGGGGCTTTGTTCATACTTCCGTCAATTTGTGCCCCGCTTTGCAGATTTGGTGTCTCCCCTCACTAGCCTCTTGCACAAAGATACTGCCTTTACCTGGACCGCCGAATGTGAAGCTTCGTTCTCCCACCTTAAATACCTCCTCACCTCGGGCCCTATCCTTCGCAACTTTGACCCTGGCGCTCCCACTGAAATACATGCGGACGCTAGTGGTGTTGGACTTGGTGCAGTGCTCATCCAGCGGCATAGCAGTGCTGAGCATCTGATCGCTTAGGCCAGTCGTTGCCTCAGCAAAGCTGAGCTCAATTACACAGTCACCGAGCAAGAATACTTGGCTGTGATCGTCGCGATCAGCAAATTTCGTTCTTACGTGTACGGCCGTCCCTTTACAGTCATCACTGACCACCACGCTCTGTGCTGGTTGACCGGCCTCCGTGACCCTAACGGCCGACTAGCAAGGTGGGCTTAAAGCTCCAAGAGTACGACTTTGTTATTGCCTACAAGAGTGGTCGTCGGCACGGAGACGCTGATTGTCTTTCCCAGATGCCAAATGCGTGCACTGATCGGGAAGAAGACCATTTCGACGACTGTTTGGCAGCTGTAGACACAGAATTCCCCGATGTTGCTACCTTCCGTTCAGAACAGCAGAAAGACCCAAGCATCCAGCACCTCTTCGCTGCTGCTGCTGCTCCTACGGCTCGCCGGCACTACTTGCTGCATAATGGGCTACTCTACAAGATTAACTACATGCCTAGGGGAGCGCGTTTTCTTCTTGTCGTGCCAAAACCTTTGCGTGCTACAGTTCTACGCACCATGCATGACGATGTTACAGCCGGTTACATGGGTTACGTAAGAACTTTACACCGTACCCAAGAAAGATTCTTCTGGCCGAAAATGCGCCGTGAAGTTCAACAATATGTCTCGAGTTGCCTCCGATGTCAGCACTACAAGCGCCCTACGATCATTCCATCTGAGCTACTCCAACCTATAACACCTTCTTGTTTCCCCTTTCACCAAGTCGGCATTAATTTAATCGGACCGTTTCCACGCTCTTCGACTGGTAATCGCAACATCATTGTCTGCGTCGACCACCTGACGCGGTACGCAGAACCTGTGGCTGTCGCAGCTGCGAAGGCAGACATCGTTTCGACATTCCTGCTCCGGTTCGTCATCCTTAGGCATGGTGCTCCCCGTGTGAGTATCAGCGACCGTAGACGTCAGTTCGTCGCTGATGTTGTGGAAGACTTGCTGCGTCTTTGTTCAACTCACCTTCGTCACTCGACACCCTATCATCCCCAGACAAACGGCATGACCGAGCGTACCAACAGGACTCTCACCAACATGATTGCGATGTATGTTGACTCTCGCCACAAAAACTGGGATGAGATTTTGCCGTTCATCACATACGCTTAAAACACGGCCCAACATGAGACCACTGGCTACAGCCCGTTCAATTTGCTCTACGCCCGTATACCTCCTAACACCCTGGATACAGTATTGCCCTTCTCTTTAGGTCACGACCCATCCGTTTCGCGCACCCTCTGTCTTGCTGAAGAAGCTCGTCGCCTCGCTCGTTTACGTACCCTGGCCTCCCAGGGCCGCTCAAAACGCCTTTACGACAGTCGGCACCGTGCGGTTTCGTACTCTAAAGGCGACATGGTATTGGTGTGGACGCCTGTACGCAAACGGGGCCTGTACAGCAAGTTCTTGTCGCATTGCACGGGACCATACGTTGTCGTCAATTGGTTGAGTGATGTCACGTACGTTATCTCGCGCGTAACGGCCCCTGGACGGAGAAGCTGCAAGACTGAACTCGCCCACGTCGCCCGGTTGAAGAAATTCCACCCTCGCGTGTGACCTCCTCATGCCTCGCCCGATGGGCTTCGTCGGCGAAGGGGGAAATGTCACGCTCGAAACTGTACGGCGCCAGACTAGTCGCGACCAATCCCCAAGCGGGGTATGCCTCAAGGGGTGGAGCAGAAGAAGAAGTGGAGGACGAACCGCACTCGTACTGACCGCAGGATCGGTGACCGCGTCCTTCAACGCTCTTATTCCTATTCACAGCTTTAATTAAACCCTTTGCACCGTAACAATATGTTAGTAAATACATTTATTGAAAAATATTTTGGCAGTGATAGTATTTCAACAAAAAGTCTTTCTTAAAAGAAGCCGCCAACAACTGATGGTGACAAACGCACATCCGCATGCAGTGTTCCTCTATTTTCGCTCGGAAGGTAGGGAACGCCCTTATTTTTGTGAACGTCAATAATACGAAGAAGTCCGGAATTGAATAAAACTATTGGTGGTAGTGATGACAAGGTTAAAATTTCCACCAAATGAACTAACCCTACACGTGGCTTTGTGGTTAACCACGTGTAAACATACCTGGTCCGCTGGCGTAATTTCTGGCATTAGACTATTATTCCTTCCGTATAGCAGATGAAGGCGATTCTCAAAAAGCGGTTTTAGGCGTGCACGTTCAGACGCCCTGAGGCTTCTTGCAGAAGAGCAGTCCACCTCTTACGTCCGCTTCCTAGAAGCGGCTGGATGTCGGCACCTTCGGGCACGTACATGTGCCTTTCAAACACACAATGCACCTTCTACACACGTTTTGTTTTAAGGGACGGCCGTATAAGTTGTAATGCGCCCCTTTAGTTTAAGTTGGACAAACAATTTAAAACATCCTAATTCATGTAATATTGGCTCAAGCGGACGATATAAACAACTCGAGTCACCCCTTTCGTTGTAATATAGCCTAGTCACATCCAAGTACCTCCTCGGTGAACTGGAAAACACTGTGTTAAACATTGATATTGTCCAATGATTGAATTACCCGAGCAAGGGCTGCCTATACCGCTTACCTTGCATGGATCTGGTATTCCTGGAACTCGACCTGGAACGCGAACGGCGTCCTCTTCTCTGGGACGGAGCTCTGGGGGTGCAAGAGGGCTTCTCTTTGGTGCTGTGGCTACAGGTTGGCCCTAGAATTCTGCTCCAATAATAGGCACTTCCCGGACACTCGTCACTTCAGCACTAATAGTAGCCTGAAGTGTTTCGGACAGGCTTTGGGAGCCATCAGGAGGGAGACTTAACAGATGACGCAGTGGGGTTGACAGTTCTGTTCTGTCATTCTGCTGATCCCGTAAGCCACAGCTGTGGCAAGCATCTACAGTGTTTTTGTTCAGAGAGCACAGGTATTCGGCTAGAAAAAGGGTGATATAATGTGAAAAATTGTACCTGATGAACACCAGGTTAGACTGACCGAATCTTTTGTATGCGTCGATTTCGTGTTTAGATTGGTCTATGTTTTGCAAGAGTCTAGCATTTGAGAAACGTAGCGCCACTCTTTGGATGAGCCCAATGGCCGTGTATAAGGGGCGAGGCTGCAAACTTGTACAGGGTAGCTGGTGTTGCCCAACTCAGTTTGTTTCACTTGGCTGAGAGCCGTTTCTGCGTCCTCGAATGGAGAGCTAATTGGTGCAATGTTGTGCGTGCCGTTAACACGAACTCTTAGGTTTGTGTGGTTGTTAGTGAAAAAGGCGTTAGGAATTTCTAGCTAGCATACATTTTGGATTTCGATGCCACCCCGGGGATTTTAAACTAGCTTATAATACTCCCTATAAAAATGACCTGCTCGGGCGTGGATCTGCATAGAGGCGGGTGTTATGGCGCTGCTGGGAGGGTCGTTAAAGTTACCTCGGTTCCCGTTTTCAGCTGGTGTCGTCGCTGGGCCCTGTCGACGACATTCACAAACGTTAAATATGTGTGGAGTACGATGCATGATATCTCCCTTTTTAGTACAGGTCATTGCACTATCTTCAGATTCACTTACGTTCAGGCTATCTGAATGTGGTCCCTGCCGGCAACAGATGACTCCAACATTGGAAGCGCTCGAGCAGGTAAGACAGCGCTTGAAGTTTGCTTTCCACACCCGGCCGAAAAAAAAGAGTCCAACATTCGGCGAAGAGAACCGGGGAGGTTGTCGCGGCGCACAGTGAGTAGTAGCAAATAGCACTGGTGTTGAAATCGGTCTTCGAGTTCAATTTAAACCAATGTTGCTGAAAACCTGCAGTGACCTAGCAGAGTGCGCCCGCTGCCTTAGTCTTCATTTTTTCGGAGGAAATCCGTCCGGTGCCAAACAAGCGAAATAATCCATGAACAAATTGTCTCCAATCCAGTCGTGAAGGTGTATGGAAAAATGTATGGAAAGCAGAGCTTTAAACGACCACCTCAAGAATTGCCCAGCGACGCCACTTGAATTCACACACGTGACTCTACAAAGAGCCAAACCAGAGATTCTGCCATTCGTTACCTGTAATTCGTGGGGGCAGCGTCCCAAGCGCAGAAGCGTCGGGCACGGCCGGGCCAGAGCGGCAGACGCCGCCGCTCTAGCCCGGACGTGCGCTGGCGGAAATAAAAGGGACAGGACTGTCTTTCGAAGGGTTAGCCAGTGGTACCTAGCCAACCTGAAGTGCTAGCTCGGGACTACACGACCGCGTGGCACAAGCGTTGACACCGAAACAATTTGGCATGTGAGCTTAAAGATTGCTATTCATACTGATTTAAACTAATCAGGTTAGTAATTTTGAGAATTTCGAGAATGTTTGGGAACTTTTATTATCACTATTTATGAGATCAAGTTTCTCCTTGCCGATTTTTTAATTCCTGTTAAAGCACAACCGAATCGGTATTGACCAATTTGAACAACGGAGTCCCATTCGCGGCAAGCAGTGCGCGAAGGTATCGTTTGTCTGTCACCCAGATGCCCGTATGTGGTGTCTACATTTGGTTTTCCTTCCCTGCAAACCAGTCATTAATGTATCTCTGCCATACGCTCACTTAATTCTGTCGGGTCCAACTTTTACAGCAGGTGCCATTCAAAAGTTATTCAAGCCATGCAAAGAAAGCGAGCGGTGGAGGTAAAGCAGTGCTAAAGCAGGCCCAAAACAACTGTGCTAAAGCTGACGGCAAAGCCGTCCAGTCGACGCACCTGCCGGTCCTACAGCCACCTGCATGCGGAAACTCTGGGTAATAACGCCATATTGATTGATTGAATGTAGGGTTTAACGCGCCGACGCAACGCAGGCGATGAGGCGCGCCGTAGTGGAGGGCTCCGGATTAATTTTGACCGCCTGGGGATCTTTATCGTGCGCCGAAATCTCGTATACACGGGCGTTTTTGCTTTTCGCCTCCATCAGAAAAGCGACCGCCGCGGCCGGGAATCGAACCCGCGACCTCGTCCTCAGCAGCGCGACGCCTTAGCTACTGAGCCACCGCGGCGGGTAATAACGCCATATTGCCGCGCCATCTACACTCTGCTGCGTGAGTGAAAAGCGCCCTACACATCCCCAGCGGCGTTGGGATGCCCATTTCCCCTTTCCCACGTGCAGGATAGCAAACTAGGCTCTAGCCAGATTAACTTTCCTGCCTTTCTTCTACATTCTTCCTTCCTTCTTGCCCCGCACGCCACAAAAGAACCGTTAGCAGGTCAAGGAAGAAAACAAAGCTATATTTTAAAATACCGCTGTAGCGCCCATAAATTATGAGAAATATTTTAACGGTTCTGTTGTGATCAGTCTCAGGCAACACCTTTTGAAAGAAGCCTGTCTAGAGTCTGTGCCTTACCAAGCGTTCGCCGGAACCATATTTTAGCGAAAGGAACTTTGAGAGCATTAGTATGCTGAGCTAGTCGCAAAAATTGTGTATACTTAACGTGAATTAAAATAATATATGCGATAACAAGCTACCCCGCTTTAATTTTTAAACTGTCCTCGTCACAATTCAAATGGCTCCGCAAAGATGGTACCAAAAATATAATTGATATTTAATTACCGGCTGCTGATACATAGCTCAAAAGCAACGTATAATGCAGCATTGGGAGACGTCTACTTCTCAGCATACATTGTTTTCAGCTGCACATCATTGCGGCTTTGGGCTCACTTCTTTTATTTGCTTCATTCAGCCCATTCTTTTTCTATGCATATATGCATGTATGTATGTACTCTCGGTAACAAAATAAACCGGACACAGGGAGCGGTGCGCCATAACTTACCTGTGTGACGCCTTTTGCCCAAGCGCCTACTATCCTCATAGGTGAGGGTGCATGCCTATTGTAGTACAGTCATACATGCCAGTTTTCTCTATCTCGGCGGGAGCGCGTTGTTTCTCTTGAATGAGGCAGCCGGCTGCGCCGTAAGCAGTGCTTCGAGAGAGCGGAACGATTTTTCGCCGTGGCCGATAGCGTGTGGTATCCACTTTCCTACATAACGTCGCCGTACGTCTTTACGATAAGTTGTCGGGCGCTGCGGTTATTGCCGTCTCACTGACTACAGAAAACTGTCGTTTAAGCAAGTCTGTGATAAAAAACGACTGCAAGCTATTATGTTACAAACGTGCGGTTGATATCAAGCAACAAAAACAACTGGGATGGTTTATTGGCTTCATAAATAGCCAATGAGGCCAATTGTTTACTACAAGCCGATTATGTGGGTGCTCACTTGCCGTTGTAAAATAATGCCTCGCGAATGTGGGGGGGAGAAGCGATTCGTACGTAGACGTTATAATTTGCGGACGGGTGCCAAGGCGTTCCCATTGCTCTGAAATTGCATTCCACAGCTCGTTAGCCGGGCTGTTAGTCATTTATATGAGCACGGTACATTTTCAATTATTCCCATGCATTTTCGATGGGGTTCATGTCTGCCCCGCAGAGAGGCTACCGCAGCTTAAGCCACGCCTGGTTCACCTTATGAGCGCTCACTGCTCGTGCTGTGTGGCCAGTGCTTCGGCCTTGTTGAATAAGGAAGCACCCGTCCACGAATCTGCCATCCAGGACGTCGGGCAGAATAGTCGCAGTAATGACACCGCGCTACTTCGGAGTGTTGAATCTTTATTGCAGACTTGTTTGAAAACTAGTTTTCTGTTCAGCCGATAAGATGGCAGTAAAAGGAATGCACAACAGCATTGGTTGATTGTAGAGTTTAACGTGCAAACGCAACGCAGGCGATGAGACGAGCAGTAGTGGAGGACTCCGGATTAATTTTGACCCCCTGGGGATCTTTAACGTTCGCCCAAATTTCCTCCACACGTGCGTTTTTGCTTTTCGCCTCCTCCAGAAAAGCGGCCGCCGCAACCAGGAAATGAACCCGCGACCTCCTGACCTCCTGCTCAGCAGCGCAACGCGTTAGCCCCTCAGCCACCGCCGCGGGTTGCACAACAACATATCACAAAGATGACCGGTGCCGTTGTGCGAGCAAGCGCATTGCACTCTCTATCGGCCGCTGGCAAAACTCTTGACCATCGCTCAGAGCACTGGGCACCACGCCGGGGGTGCCACAATAAATAGAGCGAGAGACAGACATAGATCGAGAAAATCGAGTTTTATTGAGCCCATTACAATGGTTATAGCACGTAGCCACCAGACGGGGTAAAACCTTCGCGGGCCCCATATGCGTCCAGCAGCTCCTGGCCCCTGGGAGCCAGCGTTGTCTGGGTCGTCAGGTTGGGGCCGGACAACAAGGTCTCTCATCGCTCTAGGGGGTTGGAGTTGGGGAAGTTGGGGCAAAGGATGGTGGGGGGATTTCTCGAGGTGAATGCACTCAGCTGGACGTATGCCAGGGTGCCTTCCTCGCACTTGCTGAACGGACACTTGATTATCGTGCTTCTCCGGGTAAATTCTTTGCAAGAGGACGGGATGCTCTAGCGACCCCACGTGTACCCTGCGTACGCTTGTCTGTTGGTTCCTGTAGAGTTGCCGACGAGGTAAGGGGAACCTACACCTGCCTTCTTGTATAGCTCGGTAATGTCTCTGTAGCCCGTGCTGGGGCACAATAGTCTTGGCTCGTGCTCGGCCCGGCTGTCAGTTCACAGGGGCAGGGGTTGGCGAGTTCATTGCCTTCCACCTGGAAGTGAGCGAGAACTCGCTCGAGCTCTATAGCTCATCCCGCGGAATCCGTCTGGACAGAAGAGCTAGTGCCACGTAAGAGAACCTCCCCTTAAGATAGCTGGCCTCGGCCATCTTGGAGTCAGTGACCATGCTCTTCGCTGCCTGCTGTGCGTGGACGAGGGCCACGGCCAGTTCTTAAGCTTTGGACGGCTTTGTCGTTCTGATTGACGCGCTTTTGACCAGTGTGTCGATGGTTTTCACGACCGCGTGGCTTTGGTTCCGTGTTTGGGGAGCCAGAATCCCGCGTAGAGAACCTTCGAGTCATTTTGCAGCTTTCCGGCTAGTGTTCTCGCCCTCGAGCAGCCTCTCTCATCGTTTCCCCTGGCTGCATATTCCTGAAGAGCGATTTGTTCTTAATCGCGTCCCTTCGTTCCTGGGATAGCGTTTCCGTCGTCGGTTGCCATTCGATTTGGCATCCGACCTTGCGCAGGGCGGCCCGGCCATGGTCCACACGGCTCACCCGTACTCTTTGTTACGGCTAAGCCGTAAGAAAGGCAGCCAATCCCCCATGACTACATTTACAAACTGTCCTACCCTTGCGTAATATTACAGCTGCATGACCTGCTACATTTTGCCACTTTCATAAGCACTATTACAATTAAATTTCTTTAACATTAACTTCATTGCATTAATTCTTTATCAGTAACAGTGCCACTGAGGAACACATTGACATTTTTTTAACAGCAACGGAAGGTGTGAATCGTTCTTGAAAGGGTGATACGTTGATAAGAAAGACAGCAGCTCAAACGTACACGTTTTACACTCGGTCATGAATGCTGCATAATTTGCACTGCTAGTCATAACAATTTAGGAAAACAATATCAAAAATTTATACCAACCAAGGGCTAAGTAATAGTTGGATTCTACAGCTTCTGAAGTACTCGAGGAGTTTGATATATGTCTTCTGTACAGGGCTATTGACCACAGTCTCTTCCCTGAAGCCATCAGGGCGCAGTTTGATATCAGTAGTCATGCGTGCTACCCCTCACACTGTTGCCAATGTCGATTAGTTATTTTTAACAATTTGTGCTTCATGCACACACAAATTGTGCTGCATAAGATACGCTATTTATAAATAAACAGCTCCAACAGGTTCGGAATGGCGCTGATGCCTTCCCCCCCCCCCCCTGTAGTCGGGAAGGCACACCAAATCGTTACCACTTATTTGGCTCTGTCCATTATTCGGCCGCAATCGCCACCAGCTTTTAAAGGTACGTCCTCTCTTGCGGCCCAGCGCGCGCGCAGCGTCGCGCGCTCAGAAACGCCGCCGCTTTTTGGAGGCCACACTACTGGGAGCGCGCGCGCGCAAAGGCGGCGGTGGCGGCGGCGGCTCAAACCGGTCATCGCCCTCTCCGACGGTGTAGCAGGGAAGAACGTTATGCGCGCTCGCCGGCTGGCCGCGCCGGCCCAGCTCCCCGAGGACAGCACTGACCTCGCTGACGTTTCCCTGGCGCTGATTGGCTCGTTGACTTTAGTGCAAATTGCCCTGCCGCAAGAATGGGTCCAAGCGCTATCCGTGCGCGGTAGAGGAATCTTGCCGCGAAAGGATGTTTTGCGGCGCGCATTTTTGCGCGCGCGGCGCCGCAAGTGAGGACGTACCTTAAAGTGGTCCTGAAATACCTTCCGCCGATGCATGGATGTACATGTAGCCAAATAAAGCAATGTATTAGCAATCTCCTCCCGCAAGAAGTTTGTTAAAGCGATGAGTATTAGCTGAAAAATCGTAAATCAAAAACCGCGCATTATCGTTGCGCCGCGTTTCTCCTCCTTTCCACTTACTCTCCCCTGTTGACGACACGCGAGCCTTCCCTCCCATGATGTTGCGCTCCTCAGAGGTAACGTACTTCCGCTATTACGCTGCTCGGACTGTCGTCTGCTACGGGCAAGCTTTGTTGACACGATGAATCCGGCACTCTGCTCAAGGCTGGAAAAGCGAACGAAAAGTCTTGCCGCATGTGTGCGGCGGCCTGGCTTTGCCCTTTCGCGGTGTACGCTGCAGTTGCTATCGGCGGCACGTGACTTTTTATCGGCGGCGAACTCGCAGCCGCACGGGGAGTATCGTGTGCTCGTTCTCTTTGATTCACCGCGCACTGTTTATCCAAAAAGCGCCGTATCAGATGTGGCCCCGCTGGTTCCGGGTCTTATTTTGCGGCGGTGGTAATTCCTGCCGGCGGCATTTCAAAAAGACATTTTAAACCGATACCGAACTTGTGCACAAAACTCTTCAATCATGTGACCAGTTCAGCTTTGGGCGATGCGTGGTGGAGAGCGGCAACGTTGGCAAAACATTCTCCGCCGTGGCTCTGAGCTTTCTAGCGCTGGAGCCAGCGCCATTTCTTTGACAATCTCAAACATCGGTTGCCTTGGCAAAAAGGCACAAACCGCTTAGAAGTCAGTTACGGTTCCGTGATCGCGGTTCAGCTCGGGGCCCCACCTCGCGACATGTGGGCACTGCAGGCGTATCACTCACTCCATTGGGAAGTGCGAGATGCATTTGGCATTAGAGGAGGCGATGGTGTGTGTGTTGTGGACGCCTTTGTTTCGCGATGAAATGTGACGCTGTGCTTCTGCGGGTGCATAGGGCTTCCCATGGTCTGGATTATCTTTCTCGAGCGACGTACGACTCAACCTCGCATGGGGTATGTGCAGTGTGCGTGGCTAAAAGCCATCTCGGCTTGTGCGCCATAGTTGACTCGCTGTTCGTCCCCGCAAACCGCGCACGAGGTGAGTGCCGAATTTACCAAGGGCAGGAGGAGGTAACCCATCGTCTGTCAATCGCCGTTCAGACTTGCAACGCATGTTGTGGCGTTGTGTTCGTTCGAAACACATCTCTGAATTGTTTTGAAGTCGAATCACAAGGTGTGCGTCAAATCCGGGGATTCGGCCCACGGCGTTCTCTGCGATTGCACGAAAGAAGTGCCACGGGGCTTCAACGCTTTATTTATGGAACATAGTCAGGTAAGAGAATATCTATGTCGTGTTATGGCCGTGTTGCATTCAATACAAACGGTTAAGCGTTTGTTTACACTTGTTTCGTTTGTCGTAAAATGTCCAAGCACTCCGGCAATACGCTGGCAGATGAGACGGCGAGCCGACGCTGAGCAGACGACTCATTTCTTTGCCGCCAGTGCGTAAAAACGTCGCCCAATAGCAGGATATCTAGCTCATGACGAACACCTGGGAATCGATGACGTAGACATGTGGAGATGGCGGCGTCCAAAAACACGAAGTGAAGGGTGACAAAAAAGCTTCATACTTTGCAACAAAAGTGTAAGCTTTCCGCTGCACGTAAAATAGTAATACTTGGCACAGATAACGTTGACGACCCAGTCTAACGACTGCGCTAGTTCATTTACTGTGCTCAAAACGCCTTTCAGGGCCCCTTTACTCTAGGTCCCGCCCACACAACTGAAAAGGAACATGTTAGTCGGGTCTGTGACGATCCCACCGCACCAGAAGCAATTACCGAGTACTCCCTTGAAAACGGACTCTACAAATTGGTGAAGCAGCCTGGCCGACTTCCCCGTTCAGTCTACAATGTGAACTGTCGGCAGCGTGCATTATTTTCAGTGTGAACCGCATTGTCTACAGTGTGAACTGTACATTTAAGTGTGAACATTGCGTTTTGCTACCACTGACTGACTTGAATGTGTTCCTTTTGCTATTAGGACACAAGGACTGCAACTGTGTTCATTGTGCAAGTTGTGACTTTCCCTTTTTCCGCTCATCCTTGCTGCCCCCAGCGTCCCGTGCCCTCTCATATAATGAAGTGTTGTACTCACTCAGATACGTATATTCTTTTCGCTGGGACTAATGAGTAGTGGCGCATGAGCTTGAAGTCACGGCAGTCGCAGCAAATATAAAACTAAGTAAAAAAAGTTATCTCCTTGGTGCACTATTTTTGCGATAGTGATCTATGAGTCCAAATAGCGGCAAAAAAATGTGACTTTTCGAGATCCACTTATGGGTATAGATGGGCATTTTGTGTCTGTTTCTTGCGACGAATTTTTAGCTACCACATATATAGATTTCTCTAGTGTCTGGCCTTTTAATCGCGCGCATTGCGTCACAGCTCGCGCCTCAACTGTAAGCCACACACACGCAAAAATGTGTAAAAATGTATAAACAAGAAATGGCAAGAATAAAAATATAAATAGTAGAACACAAGTTGCAAAACGCCGCCTCGCCTACTACAACGCTTCGTATCGATAAACATACCTTTGGCTTCGTTTCTGGACCTTTTGGACAATGCAGGTTGTGTTGGTGCACCCGCCCTACGTGTCCATGAAGGTGTTGACTGCTACTTCCTCAGGCAGGCTCGCGCGGAACACAGACTCATAATTTTTTGACGCGAGGTCATCTCTGACGGCCTCGAGCTGCTCGTGCTTATCCATGAAGCAGAAGTTATAAGCTTCGCGACCATCACGTGAATGCGCGGGGACGCGCGTGGCGCACACAATTATGAGAACGGACCTTTTGATGGGCAGTTCTGCGCGATTGCGAGGCACAGACGAGTATGGCAAATAACACGCTCGCTGATGTTCGCAGCAGACGAGTGTCCGACGTAAGCGTGTGCTTTCGACCGAATGAGAACAAACGTTCTGCGCTTCGGTAGGCAGTCCAAAGGACCACCCAAGACAAAAAAAAAACATTTTGCCTTCACTTTATTGGGAGTGCTTGCTTTCCAGAACGTAAACAATCACTACAAATGTACGTGCAAAAGCACCCATCCGCGCGCGCACTTTGAGCTACGCGCCGAATGCTAGCTTAACTAGGAACAGCATGGGAGACGAGCGACTGACGGCGCGCAAGAGAGCGCGGAGAGCGAGCTTCAACTTCCTAGCGCGTACGCCATGCTTGCGCTTGGAGCGAAACCATCGGCCGCCGTGAAGCAGCGCGATCACAAAAGATCAAAACAAATTTTTTCTTCATTTTTATTAGTGTTTGCTTTCCAGACCGTGTATAATTGCCACATGTACATGAAAGCGTCCATCCGCGCGCGCGCACTTCGAGCACCGAGCTGAGCGCTTATCAAAAAACACGATCGGAAGTCAGCGTCAACTTGTAAGCGCGCATGAAGAGCGCGGAGAGATGAAGGGCTCTGGTAGAAAATGTTAACATTTATCAAATGTGCGTTAGCTTCCCTAGCCCCGCAGGTCAGCCCCGCCCACGGAGCGAAACCATCGGCCGCCCGCAAAGCAGCCGAAACGAGGGGAGGGGAAAAAAAATCCACCACGCATGAAGTCCCGAACAAAGAGGGAGTGATGTCACGGTGCTGCGTCCAAGGAGGTTAAAAAATGGCAATTTTTTTAACCTCTTTGGCTGCGCCGCTGCTTAGGGGGTGTGGTCGGCCTGGGCCCGTACGGTATATGGTTCGGGAATACGCATACCGGTAGTCTGGGACTGCCGTGCGACCGCTGTAACACAATCACGTCGGCTTCTGGTCGAGGGCGTGAAAGTGTAGTCGAAGTTCGGCACCTTGTTGCAAAGGTTCCTGCATTTTCATTGGTAAACTAATGTTGTCTCCCCCACGTGATCTCTTTTTTAAGGTTTCTGCTCATCTTCGTCCGAAGTCGGGACCGCGCCAGTTCGCGACCGTCTGCATGATTTTACCCGCGCAACCCTTTTTTAAAGCCGCAAACCGGCTCATTACGGTCATTGCCGCCATCTTGGCGGATTCCCGAACGTTCTTGATTCACATGTCCTTCACCACCGTTTTTTATAGCTTGCAGGTCGGCTTGCTCGAAGCCGTAGTGTTCCGTAATTTGATTGATGGACACAAGGATGGCTGTGATGTCGCCCTCTTGCGCGGTTGCTGTTTCCGACTAGAGTGTGGCGCCACCGTCTCTTCGCCCACCGAAGTATCGGCGTCAATCTCCTCTTGGTTTTGGTGTGGCGACTTGAACAGGCTCGCCTCCCCTCGCATGATACGCCGCTAGGTTGGGTCCTTCGCGACCCTTTGTGCTTCGCGTTAGTGGCCCAGGACACTTCGTTTGGTGGGATTTCCCCAGCCGTGCCTCTAGCGCTAGCTAGCGCATTCATTTCCCCCATCAATGCCCTGATTTGCACGTTCTGCAGTTGGATCTGAGCGTTTTACTTTCCTATTAGCTTTCTGACTTCTGCACATTAGGGGCACTCTTTGTGAGTCTCGGCTTTTTGATTGATGGTTGCGCGAGGAGGTGCGGCAGTTATTTTAAGCATATGAAACTCCTTTTAGTAACGAACGCGACGGGAGACCTTTGGGTTAAGCCCACCTTTTTGTCGGCGTCTCTCCGTTGGATTGACGTGGCCCGGGTTCTCTGCCTGGACCTGGATCTCGAACGGGACTCCCGTCGTCACCTTCTCCTGCTCCGGCTGCTCATCTCCGCCACTCGCCACCGTCTCCCAGCGGCGGCCCCGGGTGCCGGCCGCTGGCATCCGGACAGCTCCCTTTGGGCCGTCAGGGGACCGGGACCGTTGGTGGCTCTGGTGTTTGCCCTAGCCGGCTGGTGTTGCGAGAGGATCCGCGAAGAGCTGCTACGTTGGGCCGTCCTGTTAAACCTCTCTTTCTTTGCTTCTCTTCGTCTTCCACCGGCGGCACTCCCAGTGCCGGCATCGTACGACGTATGGTTTTTGAATCGTGCATTGCAGGCTCGATCAGCGGTGAAGTGCTTGCGCCGAGAGGCCGCACATTTAGTTAGCGATACCACACCCCCGGCAGATGTGTTTTCGGGACTAGGGCACACGTCCAGGCGATGACAGACGCACCGGTAACAAACGTCCATCGGTTTGCGGTGTAAGGAGCACTCCTTTAACAGTTACCCATACCGGACGTATTTTGGACTTATGCCCCGTGAAAGCGAAGACGACGGACTTGGTCTTGCCTCGCCAGCTTGCCTGAACAGCTGTTGGGTTGTGCTCGCCGACCTACAGCTGTTGTATTTCTTGGGCCGTGTACGTTGGCGGGATGAGCCATATGACTCACTTGACTTCACCGTGGGGCGCCGTTTCGTACGCTGATGACGATGCGCTCCACCTGGGCGTACTTGTCAGCTCTCTCCCTCTTCGGTGTGCTTGCGATAACGATGTCCTGCTGATGATTTGGGCAAACGATGTCGTTCTTGGCTTCGGCCCTGTCGACTTGCGCTGAGGAGGTGATGGCTCGAGGGATCTCCAATCGGTACACTTGTCCTACGTAGAGACCGCCCGGGGTCTCATTACAATATTGATGTCTGTTTTCGGGAGGTCCGGCATTCGGCCGCCCACAGCAGCTTCCACTTATTTACGTTCTCCGGCTTCTAGTGACGTGGTTGTCGCAGGTGGCACCCTTGAGGGCTCCGCCACGTCAGCTGTCGACGTTGGTGGCTTCGGCGCATATTGGCCTGCTTGCTTACTTTGGCGTAAGGCTTAGCTTTCCGTCGCCTCTTTGCTGGAGTTTATCGCCGACTATTTTCCACTACAGCGCTTTGGATACTTGCTCTGGAGATACTTTTTCGCTGTCAACTTTGATTTTTATGATGGTGAACAATTTAAGTCAGTGTCCGCTCTTCCGAGTAGCGACTGGGTCAGTAAACGGAATACTTTGGCGAGCGAGACTCCGTGGAGCGGTCTTAGGCCTATCGCCTACCGCAGCTTAGCGGCGGGTGCTCCTGGTGGGCCACAAAATCCGCTCACATTGTTGAAAAACTGATCCCTTACCTCAGAATTGGGTATCCGGATTTATACATTTATTTATTGAGCTTACTACATTCGCCGAGAGAGCATTGTTGTGGAAGATACATAAAAAGTGTTCGGTGCAGAAAGGGAATTATGACAAACGGAAGCATCAATCCGGCATTATACAAAAATAAAAATCAACCAAGGCATCTTTTAAAAGCTTCAAGCAAGAGCATGGTACATCATCAAACGTAACTTCATGGTCCAGGTAATACATACACCCGGTCAATGCACTCTCATTAAGATCCAAGTTCATTAACCGGCGCAATTAGAAAAAAGACAGAGACCTCACGGAACCCGTCTGCAGCGGCCGAAGCGCTCTGCCTGAGATCGGGAAAACTGACATACAATGACTGGACGGGACACGCGTGCACCATCAGCTACCTCAACAGCAGGCGCTCGGCGCAAGGAATCCTGCCGATAGTTATCCCGCACCGCTCTCTTGGTTCGATTCTGCGTGCGACCGAGAGTAATATATATATATATATATATATATATATATATATATATATATATATATATATGTGTATATATATATATATATATACATATATAAGAAAAGAAAACTTTGAACAATGTAAAAGCACGATTGTTGCCAACGTTTCAGCAAAGAGACTTGCTTTCGTCAGGGCAATCTCTCGCCTGGCTGGCACGCTTTATATAGGGGTAGATCCCCACGTGAGAGGGGAGAAGGAAAGAATGAAGTGAAATTGAGAAAGCGGATTGGTTTGGGAGTATGTCGGGGGAAATATTGAGGGGCAAAGAAGGTTGTATAGTTTAACCCTCGAAGTAGGTCACAGGGAAGTCAGCCGGTGGTGGATATTCAGGGAATATTTCGAGAGAAAGGATGAGAGAGTGCTTGTTGACCCACCTCGGGGCATACGGAAAGGTTCTCAGAACAGCCGGAAGCACACCAGGCGGTGAGAGTTGGGTCCTTATCAGAAACTATCTGTAAGCCTCAGGTCAAAAAAAAAAAAATAGAGAAGAGGGGAAATAACTAGGTCAAGGAAAAAAGAAAAAAAGAGAAAAAAAAAACAGGGAGGGAAACCACACAAACCCACACACAAAAGAAAAAGCAAAGACCCGGCAACTGAAAAGGCACGTGTCACCCACGGCAACATTCCTAGAATAGCCCTGTCCTGAAACTCAAAACGAAAAGATAAAGTTAGACCGACGTACGGGGCACAACACCACGCGGAGTAAAAACATGAGAACAAAAATAAATAAAATGCAATTCCAAAAGCAAAGGTTGCAGGGAAGCGGGTGAGTATTAAGCGAGACGCTAAGGAATGAAGAATAAAAAAGAAATGAGGTGACCAGGCAAAGACCAGAGGGAGCGGTAATATTCTTTGGATAAGGTATATGCAAGACATTGCCTATTTCTGAATTCCAGGTGAATAACGCGTGGATTCCAAGTTGCCCCTAGACGCACTATTTTCATTAGTTTCTATGGAGTTGAATTTGTGAAATAAATAGGATTCTTGGTATTTCCTGTCCCTAGGAGTCCTGAAGTTTGACTGAAGTATATACAACTTAAGGTCATCAAAATTGTGGCCTGTGTATTGAAATGCTGCGCTACAGCTATGGAGTATTTGCTAAGAGTATCTGCCCTGTGACCACTAAGACGTAGGCTCATAGGTTGACTCGTTTCGCCTATATACTCTTTGTGGCACATTGAGCATTCCAACATATACACAATGTACGATGAAGTGCACGTAATACTTGAATAGTCTTCTGGACATAATTACTGGGTGTGCTTTTTACAATGCAGTCGGTCTGCAAATGCCTGAAAGTCTTGCATCTGGGGCGGGAGCAGCTGGCTATGACTGGTTGCTGTGAAGGCCCTGTTTTAGCATGCATTTAAATATCTTTTAGATTCCTGTTTCCCCGGTAGGCAACACTTGGGGCTTCCGGGAAAGTCTTTCTAAGTCGGTCGTTACTGGCTAAAACGGGGTAGTATTTGCGCAGTATATTGTGTACGTTTAGAAGGGCGTTTGAAAATTTAGTTATTAGGGGAGGCGGCCTGGCGCTTTCGTTTTGTCGCTGTTTATTAAGCACGTCATCCCTTTTGAGATTAGATGCACGTTGGTACGCCTGATCGAGCGAGCTTTTGGGGTGGTTCCTGTTAATATGGGTGGACTTCAGTTCATCTAGGTGCTCTACGTAGTCACTGTCATCACTGCATACACTTCTATGCCTGGTGGCTTGTTCTCCAAAGATCCCTTGCTCACAGTGTCTAGTGTGATGGCTTTTATGGTCTAGGTAATGCTGCCTGTCAGTTGGCTTTCTAAATAGCGTGATTTTAAGTTTACAGTTGTCTATAATGGTGGTAGTATCTAAAAAGTTCACTTTTTCAGAATACTGGCAGGAGAATTTAATATTCGGATGCGAAGAATTGAGATGAGATATAAACGTTTCTAGACTCGCGCGACCGTGTTCCGAAATCATGAAGATGTCGTCTATGTAGCGGAGGTAAACCTGAGGTTTATGCGGAAAAGAACTTAATAGAGTGGCTTCAAGTTGCCCCATGAAAATGTTGGCATAAGTCGGCGTGAATGGTGTACCCATGCTGGTTCCAAAAACTTGCAAAAAGTAAGAAGAGTCGAATTCAAAATAGTTGAGAGCTAAAACTGATTTTACACAGTTATGTACACTTCTGACGCATGGTTAAGCGGGTTCTCTGATAGAGCTCTTGAAATAGCTTCAATGCCTTCGACGAAAGGGATGTTTTTATATAATGCGGCAACGTCAAGAGTAACAAGGAGGGTTCCACTGGGTAGGCGCCCACCCTTATTTATCTCTTCTATTATGCGGAGGAAGTGGGGGGTGTCCTGAACGAATGAAGGAAGAAAAGTCGGAATGTCAGATAGGTAATGATTCAGAAAGAGAGATGTTGCTTCTGTTGGGATGTTGTTATTAGAAACTTTGGGTCTGCCAGGAATGTCGGCAGTGAACAATAATTCTACGGGGACTATGTGGACTTTTGGGAAGAGGTAAAAACGGGCTGCGTGCTTATTATTCGGTTTCATGAAATTTAAGTCAGTGGTCGTTATTAATTCTCTAGATCGCAGATCTGTGAGGCTCTGAAGGATTTTTAGGCTGTATGCCTGGCTTGAAACGTTATCTAAAGGCTCGTAGTGGCAAGGGTTATTGAGCTGCCTATAAGCTTCATCTTTGTATTTTCCCATAGGTAAAACAACTAAGCTACCACCTTTAACGGCTGGCTTTATGACTATGTCGGTTCTGGCTGGTAGGCTATTCAGGGTAATTTCTTCCGACGGTGTTAGGTTCTTGCGCTTGTTTGATGGCTTGGATGTGGCAAACATTTCTCTTGATACTGATATTAGGTACAGATCTAGTTCTGGAGATTGATCTACATCTGGGGTCCAAGTACAGGAGGGTGGAGGGTGCATTCGTTAATGTCATGTTGGTCCTGCTTTTCCGAAAAAACACTTGCTTAGTCTCATTCTCCGAGCAAATTCAGTGAGATCGTTTTGTAACTCGTATTCATTCACACGGTTTTTTGTGGGACAGAAAGTTTGACCTCGTTCTAGGATACCTTTTTCGTCGGCCGTTAGTGTTTTGGAAATGTTAATGACGTTGCTGGGCCGGTAGCGAGTGATCTCGTTTTTTTTCCATAGGAATATTGGCTGGGGTATGAGGTTCTACTAAAGCAATCTCTGTATCGAGGGGCAACATTGCATGACCTAATACTCCTTTGCCCGGGCTATGGAGAGGCTGATTTTTTACAGTGCAAGCTGTAATTCGGGAGGAAGCTGGTCACGTTGAAACGTAACCGCTTGCCTATTACTAAGACCATTTTCCTTAGGATTTATAAAAATATTGAGAGCTATTTTCTCCTGCTCAGTTAGCGAAAGAGCAATCTCGTCGTTGAAGAGGCTGAGTTGGTTAGTACAATGGTCTCTAAGAATTTTTCGGAGGGAAAGCGAAGCATTAGTGGGAATACCTTGCCACAAGGCAGCTAGTTCAGGAGGGAGGTCACCAAGGGCACTGCTAACTAACTTTTATGCGGAGGCCTTTTGGGATCTTTTTGCTTTAGAGTTACGAGGAGTACGTTTTCAGATGAAATCTGTAGTTCGTTTGTTTCCCGGATAGTTTTCGAGCTTTGAGGAAAGAGCGGGATTTAGGGGTTGGAGCATCCGGTCTAATCAGTGTTAGTCATTTGTGTTTGTTTCGTGCAGACTTCCGGGGTGACACTTTTTTACTTGGCGTGAGTTGTTTAGGGGGCTGCTTAGGGTAAGGTCCACATCGATTCCTGTTTGGGTGCCTGTTTGCGTTATACTGCGTGTTGGAGTCTGCGTGAACCATGACCGTGATGTCTTTGATGGGTCGGGATGTTGTTCAGCAGCGTGCTGTACAGCTGGGGTTGCGGCCACGTCCACGGTTTGTGTGCTGGCGTCACATGTGCTGTTCTTAGGTGAACATGACATTTCGCTACTGTTGGGGGTGTTTGGTTTGATAGTGTTGTTCTGATGTTTTTGTGCTGGCCGGAGACGGGAGGCTGATGCGTGAAGTTTGGAGCGTCACCTTAAATGAGTTCCTAAGCCTGCGCTTGATGTTTTCTGAAATAAGTCGGACGCCTCGAAAGTTAGGGTGTAGTCCGTCCTTGGCCAGGTGTCCTAGGGGGTCGTGGTGAATTTTTGCGCGGTGTATGATGTCAACGTTTCTTTCGTTGTGTCCACAGTAGATGAAGAAGTCTTAAATAATAGCTGACCTTTGTGAGTGAGCTAGAAGTCTGTGTGTCTGGGGTATGTCTGGCTTGTGCTTGTTTTCGATCTTGGGAAGAACTGTTGTGAGGGTTGTCGGTGCTTTGGGACTGTTGGTCTGAACGTCGTGAAAAAGAGTTTTAATGGCCTCGATGGTGCTTTCAGCAGTGTTCTTTAGGTCTTTATTGCCAAAGTGAAGAATGAAGTTTGTGATGTTGCGTGCGACGGCGTCAATGAGTTTTTTGATGGCATGGGTTGTGACACCACTTTGAAAGCTGATGTATGGTGAATGTCGTCCGGAAGGGAAATGGTCGTGAATGTACTTAAAGTGGCTATCACCGATAAGAGCTATGTGTGCCGGGGAGAGCAGAGGAAAAGATCCCCAGAAAGATCCCAAAAGGCCTCAGCCTAAAAGTTAGTTGTGCCCTTGGTGAGCTCACGACTGAACTAGCTGCCAGGTGGCAAGGTATCCTCAATAATGCTTCGCTTTCCCTCCTAGAAATTCTTAGAGATCACCTTACTAGCCAACTCAGCCTCTTCAACGACCAGATTGAAGCTCGTTGGCTAACTGAACAGGAGAAAATAGCTCTAAATATTTTTATAAATCGTAAGGAAATTATCTTAGTGATATGCATGCGGTTAAGTTTAAACGTGACCAGCTTCCCTCCCTAATTACAGCTTGCACTGTAGAAAATCAGGCTCTCAAAAGCCCAGACAATGGATTTTTAGAACATGCAATGTTGCCCCTCAATACAGAGATTGCTTTAGTAGAACCTCATCCATCAGCCAATACTCCTATAGAAAAAGCGAGCTCCCTCGCCACCGGCCCCAGCAACGTCATTGTCATTTCCCAAACACTACGGCCGACGAAAAAGGTATCCTGAACGAGGTGTAACATTCTGTCCCACAAATAACCGTGTGAATGAATACGAGTTACATAAAGATCTCACTCAATTTGCTCGAAGATTGAGACTAAGCGAGTTTTTTTTCGGAAAAGCAAGACCAACCTGACATTAATGAATGCACCGTCCACCCTCCTAGCACTTAGATTCCAGATGTAGATCAATCTCCAGATTTAGATCAGTACTTAAAACCATAATCAAGAGAAATATTGGCAACAACCAAGCGATCAAACAGGCGCAAGAACCTGACTCCGTTGGAAGAAGTTACCCTGAACAGCCTATTAGCCAGAACCGACATAGTCATAAAGCCAGCCGACAAAAGTGGTAGCGTAGTTGTTTTACCTATGGGAAAATACAAAGATGAAGCTTATAGGCAGCTCAATAACCCTTGCCACTACAAGCCCTTAGATAACGATGCGAGCCAGGAATACAGCCTAAAAATCCTTCAGAGCCTCGCAGATCTGCGATCTAGAGAAGTAATAACGACCACTGACTTCAATTTCATGAAACCGAATAATAAGCATGCAGGCCGTTTTTACCTCCTCCCAAAAGTCCAAAAAGTCTCCGTAGAATTATTGTTCACGGCCGACATTTCTGGAAGACCCATAGTTTCGAATAACAATACCCCAACAGAAGCATTATCTCTGTTTCTGAATCATTACCTATCTGACATTCCGACTCTTCTTCCTTCAATCGTTCAGGACACCCCCCCTCCTTCCTCCGCATAATAGAAAAGATAAATAAGGGTGGGCGCCTACCCAGTGAAACCCTCCTTGTTACTCTTGACGTTACCGCATTGTATACAAGCATCCCTTTCGTCGAAGGCATCGAAGCTATTTCAAAAGCTCTATCAGAGAACCCGCACCAACATGCGCCAGAAGTGTACATAACTTAGTTAAAACTAGTTTTAACTCTCAACTATTTTGAATTCGACTCTTCTTACATTTGCAAGTTTTTGGAACCAATAAGGGTACTCCATTTGCGCCGAACTATGCCAACATTTCCATGAGGCAACTTGAAGCCACTCTATTAAGCTCTTTTCCGCAAAAACCTCTCCGCGGTGTGGTGGTCATTTGTGGGCATACCTTACCACCACACCGCGCCGCCAGCACACCTTCAAACTATTCTGTTAATGTAAAGCGAAACTTTAACTGCGATTTTGCCATCGTCGTATACCTGCCGGAATGCACCCTCTGCGCACCCTCTGCGCAACAATACATCAGCCAGACTGAAACACCCTTTCGTTTGAGGTTTAACAATCACCGTTCTCATGCAAAAACCTGCCCTTCTTTGCCTCTATCAAAGCATGTTAACACTCCTCGTCATTCTTTTGAACAACTGAAAACCACAATTCTTGAATCTTGTTTTAAAACGCATCACGAGTGCGAGGTTCGCGAGTCCTACCTCATCTATAAGTTTAAGTCAGCGTCGTTTCGCATCATTGAAAGTTATGGGAAATTAACGTGTCTTTCCTCTGATTAAAATTACGGCTGCATTTCTCAGGCTGGTGTTACGGCTGTTCATTACTTTCCCTCTATAATATTCTCCTATCAGTTGGCGAGCTGCCGTAGATGGGAGTATGTTTGTGCTAGCACCGAGTTTTTTAGCACAATGGCTTCACTAAACTAAATCTTACAAACAAGTCTGGACATTGTGATCTGGGTAGATCGCTGCAGTACTACTGTTAGCTTTGATATTCTCACCTTGTAATCAATTTGTGTACGCGAGCGTGTTTGATTGCTTTCGTGTCCTCTTTCTTTGTATTGTTGTTTTCTAATATTCGTTGCGGACCGCCTCGGCGTTCCCTGAACTGGTACCATGCGCAGGCCAGATGCATACTACCTGCGGCCGCGTCATACGCGTACACCTGCCTGTTTTCTTTCTTTTAATGACTTGTTTCACCTTGCCTTTTTTCTGCTCTTTTTATACCAATGTAGACTCATTTCCTGTCGAAACTGCCTGTCCTACTGCTTTTGGGCGCGACCATTCCCTCCCACCAATAGAAGCCAAGTGTCTGATGTTTCAATGACCTTACCATGATTCTTAGAACGGGTCTGTATGGGCAGATGTTCGCCCTTTGTGTGCATAGGCCTATCTTTTTTGGACCTTCTTCGTTCCGCGTGACTAAAATTTTTTTGCCCTTGTCAAACACGTGCATCGGCATATCTTGTTTTGACCCCTCTTTCACCCCTGTTGCCACGGGGGAGGGGGGAATTACCTTGTTCATTTTTTTCTGTTTGGTTCTTCTCTCTTTCTTTCCCATATGCGTACTGCGTGACTATGTTTTCTTACTATCCTTTTTATAATTTTCTTTCCACTCGCTCTTCATTCTTTTTCTACCCACCAACCATGATCCATCTGTACAAACTCTCCCTTCTTTTACTTTGCTTCGCCCTTGCTACATTTTCTGTATATATATAACTCTGAAACTAACTTATTCTGTACTCTGAAGAAAGGAAGTCCTCTTCCTGAAGCGTGAGTAAACTTATTTCTATTTTCTACGTCTTTCTCGTCTGTCTTTGTCTCTACTAACCTAATATATATATATATATATATATATATATATATATATATATATATATATATATATATATTTATATATATATATATATATATATATATATATATATATATATATATATATTGTTACAGTGCAAAGGGTTTAATTAAAGCCGTGAATAGGAATAAGAGCGTTGAAGGAGGCGGCCACCGGTCCTGCGGTCAGTACGAGTGCGGTTCGTCCTCTACTTCCTCTTCTGCTCCACCCCTTGACGCATACCCCGCTTGGGGATTGGTCGCGACTAGTCTAGCGCTGTACAGTTTCGAGCGTGACATTTCCCCCTTCGCAGACGAAGCCCGTCGGGCGAGGCACGAGGAAGTCACAGGCGGGGGTGGAATGTCTTCAACCGGGCGACGTGGGCGAGTTCAGTCTTGCAGCTTCTCCGTCGAGGTGTCGTTACGCGCGAGATAACGTAGGTGACATCACTGAACCGATCGACGACAACGTATGGTCCCGTGTAATGCGACAAGAACTTGCTGTACAGTCCCCGTTTGCGTACAGGCGTCCACAACAATACCATGTCGCCTTTAGCGTACGAAACCGCACGGTGCCGACTGTCGTAAAGGCGTTTTGAGCGGCCCTGGGAGGCCAGGGTACGTAAACGAGCGAGGCGACGAGCTTCTTCAGCGAGACAGAGGGTGCGCGAAACGGATGGGTCGTGACCTAAAGAGAAGGGCAATATTGTATCCAGGGTGTTAGGAGGTGTACGGGCGTAGAGCAAATAGAACGGGCTGTAGCCAGTGGTCTCATGTTGGGCCGTGTTATAAGCGTATGTGATGAACGGCAAAATCTCATCCCAGTTTTTGTGGCGAGAGTCAACATACATCGCAATCATGTTGGTGAGAGTCCTGTTGGTACGCTCGGTCAAGCCGTTTGTCTGGGGATGATAGGGTGTCGAGTGACGAAAGTGAGTTGAACAAAGACGCAGCAAGTCTTCCACAACATCAGCGACGAACTGACGCCCACGGTCGCTGATAATCACGCGGGGAGCACCATGCCTAAGGATGACGAACCGGAGCAAAAATGTCGAAACGATGTCTGCCTTCGCGGCTGCAACAGCCGCAGTTTCTGCGTAACGCGTCAGGTGGTCGACGCAGACAATGATGTAGCGATTACCAGTCGAAGAGCGTGGAAACGGTCCGATTAAATCAATGCCGACTTGGTCAAAGGGGAAACAAGAAGGTGTTATAGGTTGGAGTAGCCCAGATGGAATGCTCGTAGGGCGTTTGTAGTGCTGACATCGGAGGCAACTCGAGACATATTGTTGAACTTCACGGCGCATTTTCGGCCAGGAGAATCTTTCTTGGGTACGGTGTAAAGTTCTTACGTAACCCATGTGACCGGCTGTAACATCGTCATGCATGGTGCGTAGAACTGTAGCACGCAAAGGTTTTGGCACGACAAGAAGAAAACGCGCTCCCGTAGGCATGTAGTTAATCTTGTAGAGTAGCCCATCATGCAACGAGTAGCGCCGGGGAGCCGTAGGATCAGCAGCAGCAGCGAAGAGGTGCTGGATGCTTGGGTCTTTCTGCTGTTCTGAACGGAATGTAGCAACATCGGGAAATTCCGTGTCTACAGCTGCCAAACAGTCGTCGAAATGGTCTTCTTCCGGATCAGTGCAAGCATTTGGCAGCCGGGAAAGACAATCAGCGTCTGCGTGCCGACGACCACTCTTGTAGGCAATAACAAAGTCGTACTCTTGGAGCTTTAAGGCCCACCTTGCTAGTCAGCCGTTAGGGTCACGGAGGCCGGTCAACCAGCACAGCGCGTGGTGGTCGGTGATGACTGTAAAGGGACGGCCGTACACGTATGAACGAAATTTGCTGATCGCGAAGATCACAGCCAGGCATTCTTGCTCGGTGACTGTGTAATTGCGCTCAGCTTTGCTGAGGCAACGACTGGCGTAAGCGATCACATGCTCAGCACTGTTATGCCGCTGGATGAGCACTGCACCAAGTCCAACACCACTAGCGTCCGCATGTATTTCGGTGGGAGCGCCAGGGTCAAAGTGGCGAAGGATAGGGCCCGACGTGAGGAGATATTTAAGGTGGGAGAACGAAGCTTCACACTCGGCGGTCCAGGTAAAGGCAGTATCTTTGTGCAAGAGGCTAGTGAGGGGAGACGCCAAATCTGCAAAGCGGGGCACAAAACGACGGAAGTATGAACAAAGCCCCAAGAAGCTACGGAGCTCTCGCACTGATTGGGGTGGCTTAAATCTCTCAACAGCGGCGATCTTTTGAGGGTCCGGTCTCACGCCATCCTTATCAACAAGGTGTCCTAAAACCAGCGTTTGACGCTCACCAAAATGACATTTCTTGGAGTTCAACACCAATCCGGCGCCTTTTAAGCAGCTGAGGACAGTCTCGAGTCGTGCGTTGTGCTCGTGAAAAGTTCGTCCGAAGACTACTATGTCGTCGAGGTAGCACAGACATATGTCCCATTTCAGGCCGCGCAGAATTGTGTCCATGAACCGTTCAAATGTCGCTGGCGCATTGCAGAGACCGAATGGCATCACGTTAAATTCAAAAAGACCGTCCGGAGTGACGAAGGCTGTTTTTTCTCGGTGGTCTGGGTCCATGGGGATCTGCCAATAGCCGGATTTTAAATCTATTGACGAAAAATAAGATGCAGAATGCAGGCAATCTATGACATCATCAATTCTGGGCAGCGGATAGACGTCTTTTTTGGTGATGGCGTTCAAACGTCGGTAGTCCACACAAAACCTCCAGGTACCATCTTTCTTTTGTACGAGGATCACAGGCGCTGCCCAGGGGCTGGCCGACTCACGTATGACACCTTTTTGTAACATCTCTGTTACTTGCTCAGAGATTACCTTTCGTTCAGATGGTGCCACCCTGTAAGGTTTCTGTCGAACGGGGTGCGCCGACCCGGTATCTATAGTGTGACGAGTGCGGGAGGCTGGAAGTGCCGCCTGAGAGACATCCGCAGCGAAGTCGAAGACAGAGGCATGTCGAGAAAGGATGTCGACCAACGCGTTTCGTTCATCCGAGGAGAGCGACTTATTAACCATGCTGAGAAGCTTCGAGTTCGGGAAAATAATGTCAGCAGGAGCCGCCTCACCAGCACACAAAGCGGCGACTGAAATGTGGTCGTTTGTCTCGTACTCGGCCAGTTTCATATCCTGCGGTAACACCACGCTCTGCGAAGAACAGTTGAGAGCGCACACATAGCTACGTCCCCGTTCAACAGATACAACACAACGGGGCACCAGAACGTCTTTCTTTGCACAGTTCGGGGAGAGTGGCTCCACTACAGCGTCAAATATGCCGGCGTCACTTATAGCACTCACTGGTACGATCGCCAGGGACCACGCAGGTATAACTGTGTCCTCAGAAACACGCAGAGTATCAGTATTTTCATTGATATGCGGCTCATCATCGAGTGCAGAGAACCATAAGCTGCTAACAGAAAGTTCGCCCGTCGCGCAATCGACAGTGGCACCGCAATCCCTCAAAAAGTCGATGCCCAAAATTACGTCATGGGTTGACTTGGCAAGAATTGCGAATTCCGCTTTGAACGTCCGTCCTCCGATACAAACATTGACTGTACACACACCAAGAGGGTGCAGCGGCTCCCCACCGACTCCACGAAACGAGGTTCCCTTGTCCCACTTGAACATCACTTTGCGTCCCAGGCGATCTTTAAACGCATTGCTCATAATTGAAACCGTTGCACCAGTGTCAACTAAAGCCACTGTAGAAACACCATCCACGAGCACTTGAACTTTGTTTGTCATCATAAATACTGGCAGAGGTTGTTTATCTATCGAAGGCTGTCCGGCGACCTCACCTCCATCGGTCGCGCCGGCTAGTTTCCCGGCGAAGGGGATGCAGCGCGGCGACCAGGCGATGGGGATCGGCGCTGTCGTCCAGCGGGTGGTGTTATGCTGCGATCGGAGGTGGCCGGAGAAGCATTGCGCTGCGAACTGGTCCGAAAATTGTTAGCGGAAAGCGGGAACTGAGACCAGTGACTTTCGACAGTGTGGTTAGGTCCTGAAGCAGCATACCGGGAATTCTGTGCTTGCTCTTCGCGACGACGACGGCAAAACCTTGCAATGTGGCCCGGAATCCCACACCAGTAGCAGGCAGGCTGCGGGCGGCGAATCCTGTCGGGCTGCGTGAACGTAGTGGGCTGTGTGTGAGGTCTGTAGGCCCGTCGACCTTCACCGTAATATTCGTCATCACGGCGTGAGTACACACCGCGTGGTGAGGACCAGGTATTCGTTTCAGCTTCTTCAAATGAGTAACGATGGCTGTCGCAGTTATCAGAGTTCCGGGAAGGGTGGACACGGTGATCGTCAAAGCTAGCAGTGTTCACGGACGGATGAAATTCTGTAGGGGCCCATGAACGTCGTGGAGCGTCATTTCGCGGAGCGTAGTAGCCGACCGGTACACGTCGCATCAGGGCATCGCATGGCGGATGGCAGTCGCAACTGGTGTTGATGCGATGCACCGATTCGTCATGTCGGCGCAGTTCTTCCCGAACTATTTGCCTTATCGTCGATGACAAGTCCATGGCCTGGGTGTCGTCTACGCTGGCTATAGTGGTGACGTTTGGCAAGCGAACAAACTTTGGTGCTATGCGACGGGTCTTCAGGGCTGCGAATGCCTGACAATGCAGTATGACGTTTTCTACTGTGTCCATGCTCTCCTTACTGATGAGGAAAGCATACACGTCTTCAGCGATACCCTTAAGAATGTGGCCAACCCGGTCTTCCTCGGACATTGCGGGATTCACAATCCGGCACAATTTCAATACTTCTTCGATGTAGGTCATGCAAGACTCCCCAGCCACTTGTGCTCGCTGATGTAGCGTCTGCTCTGCTAGCTTCTTTTTTGCCAACGAATCCCCAAAGCGCTTCTTCATATCCTCCACTAGCCGGTCCCAAGTGGTTAGCTTCGCCTCGTGGTTTTCAAACCACGTCAGCGCGGTGCCCGTCAAGAATACCTCGATGTTTGCCCGCTTGGCGGCCGCATCCCAGTGGTTAAACTTGCTCACCCGGTCGTAGTGCACGAGCCATTCGTCGACGTCGTCCCCTTCGTTCCCAGAGAACGAACGTGGCTCCCTGTACGGCTGCCAGTTGGCCATCGGCATGGCTTGGACTGTTTTTGCAGCCCCAGTCAGAGGTACACGCAGCGGGGAGAGACCGGCGACTCGGCGGCTTCGGCGAAGTTCCAGTGGCTCCGTCTTCCTTCCACGGTTACCCCGCACCTCCACCACAAACTGTTACAGTGCAAAGGGTTTAATTAAAGCCGTGAATAGGAATAAGAGCGTTGAAGGAGGCGGCCACCGGTCCTGCGGTCAGTACGAGTGCGGTTCGTCCTCTACTTCCTCTTCTGCTCCACCCCTTGACGCATACCCCGCTTGGGGATTGGTCGCGACTAGTCTAGCGCTGTACAGTTTCGAGCGTGACAATATATAGGGATTAGTAGAACTTTGAAGATGGTAGAGAACACAAGAGAAGAAAAACTTCGAACAAGGTAAAAGCACGATTGTGGCCTACGTTTCAGCAAAGAGAACTTGCTTTCCTCAGGGCAATCTCTCGCCTGGCAGGCAGGGTTTATATAGGGGTAGGACCCCAGGTGAAAGGAGAGGGAAAGATGGAAGGGAAATGGAGCAAGCTGATTGGTTTCGGAGTGTGTCGGGGGAGAGATTGAGGGGCCAAGAAGGTTGCCTAGTTTAAGCCGCGAAGTAGATCACACGGAAGTCAGCTGATGGTAATCACTGCATACTCTTCTAAGCCTGGTGGCTTGTCCTACAAAGATCCCTTGTTTGCAGTGTCTGGGGTGATGGCTTTTATAATCTAGGTACTGCTGCCTGTCTGTTGGCTTTCTAAAAAGCGTGGTTTTAAGTTTACCGTTGTCTAGAATGACGGTAGTATCTAGGAAGTTCACTTCTTTTTCAGAATACTGGCAGGAGAATTTAATCGTCGGATGCGAAGAATTGAGATGGGATATAAACGTTTCTAGAGTCGCGCCACCGTGTTCCCAAATCATAAAGATGTCGTCGATGTAGCGGAGATAAACCTGAGGTTTATGCGAAAAAGAGCTTAATAAGGTAGCTTCAAGTTGCCCCATGAAAATGTTGGCATAGGTCGGTGCGAATGGAGTACCCATGCTAGTTCCAAAAACTTGCAAGAAGTAAGAAGAGTCAAATTCAAAATAATTGAGAGTTAGAACTAATTTTAACAAAGTTATGTACACTTCCGATGCATGTTGGTGCGGGTTCACTGATAGAGATTTTGAAATCGCTTCAATTCCTTCGGCGAACGGAATGTTTGTATACAATGCAGCAACGTCAAGAGTAACAAGGAGGGTTCCACTGGGTAGGCCCCCGCCCATATTTATCTCTTCTATTATGCGGAGGGAGGGGGGGGGGTGTCCTGAACGAATGAAGGAAGAAGAGCCGGAATGTCGGATAGGTGATGATTCAGAAACAGAGATAGTGCTTCGGTTGGGGTATTGTTATTCGAAACTATGGGTCTGCCAGGAATGTCGGCAGTGAACAATAATTCTACGGGGACTTTATGGACTTTTGGGAGGAGGTAAAAACGTCCTGCATGCTTATTATTCGGTTTCATGAAATTTAAGTCAGTAGTCGATACTAATTCTCTAGATCGTAGATCGGTGAGGGTCTGGAGGATTTTTAGGCTGTATTCCTGGCTCGGATCGTTATCTAAGGGCTTGTAGTGGGAAGGGTTATTGAGCTGCCTGTAAGCTTCATCTTTGTATTTTTCCATAGGTAAAACAACTACACTACCACCTTTGTCGGCTGGCTTTATGACTATGTCGGTTCTGGCTGATAGGCTGTTCAGGGTAACTTCTTCCAACGGAGTCAGGTTCTTGCGCCTGTTTGATCGCTTGGTTGTTGCCAATATTTCTCTTGATTATGGTTTTAAGTACTGATCTAAATCTGGAGATTGATCTACATCTGGAGTCCAAGTGCTAGGAGGGTGGAGGGTGCATTCGTTAATGTCAGGTTGGTCCTGCTTTTCCGAAAAAAACTTGCTTAGTCATATTCTCCGAGAAAATTCAGTGAGATCTTTATGTAACTCGTAGTCATTCACACGGTTATTTGTGGGACAGAAAGTTAGACCTCGTTCTAGGATACCTTTTTCGTCTGTCAATGACGTTGCTGGGGCAGGTAGCGAGGGAGCTCGTTTTTTCTATAGGATTATTGGCTGAGGGAGGAGGTTCTATTAAAGCGATCTCTGTATCGAGGGGGGACATTACATGACCTAGTACTTCATAGTCGCGGCTATTGAGAGGCTGATCTCCTACAGTACATGCTGCATTTTGCGAGGGAAGTTGGTCACGCTGAAACTTAACCGCTTGTTTATATATATATATACATATATATATATATATATATATATATATATATATATATATATATATATATATATATATATATATATATATATATATATATATATATATATATATATATTATATATATATATATATTTATATATTTATATATCTATATATATATGTATATATATATATATATATATATAGGGGGCAGTTGAACTTTTGAAAATGGTAGAGAACGCAAGAAAAGAAAACTTTGAACAAGGTAAAAGCACAATTGTAAAAACAAAGAGACTTACTTTCGCCCCGACGAAAGCAAGTCTCTTTGCTGAAACGTTGGCAACACTCGTACTTTTACCTTGTTCAAAGTTTTCTTTTCTTATATATATATAGATATATATTTATGTATATAAATAAGGGGCTTCCTGAATTAAGACAGAAAAAGGGTCGCCAATGAAGAAAACATCGGAAAGCAAAGGGGGTAATGCGGTAGGTCATAGAAACAGATAAAGCATTTAAGAATTTTCCAACACTTTCCCTATGATTCAAAACCTTCATCTGTTTCTATGACCTACCGCATACCCCCCTTTGCTTTCCGAAGGTTTTCTTGACTGCCAAGCTTTATTCTCACTTAATTCATCGAGCCCCTCATTTCCCATTTCGGATTCGCCACATGCGCAGCGAGGGGGTCTGTTCTGGCATTCGTGGTGCCAAAGGTAGCTTAAAGGGATACTGAAGTGATTTGTAAACAATGCAAAATTACGAGCGCAAAGTGTAGTCCGGAGTACCTGGGCCCTGTTTCGACCACTCTGTGCGCGTTTACGCGAATTTATTTAGTAGAAAAATCAATTCAAAAATGCTGTCCTCCTCTCTTTACGCTCGCCCATTTTCTGTGGCGTTTTCTTGTGACGTCAGCAGGAGAGGAGCTGACAATTGGCTGCGCTACTGCACGGCTCGCCGACCTTCCGCGACCGAGTCAGTCGGCCCACCGTTTAGTCTGTCGGCCGCAGACGGGTCGTCGCAATTCGTTCGATCAGTTGGAATTAGGCCACAACACGTTTGGGAATGGAAGAATGCGCTTTCTTTACTTCGTTAGTTTGTACTCTGTATCGAGCTCCAAGTCAAGGTCGCTTCACACAAGCGCTGCACAAGCGCACACGCGACGCTTCGCTGACTGTTACGCCAGTAGGAAAATATAAGGCCTCTTGAAGGGGGAGAAGAGTGAGCGAAGTCAATATAGGTACTAAGGAATTAAAATCAACTGATATTTTTACCGTGCAGCGTAAAACTAGGGTGCGGGAAGCACTTTTTTGCGCTGGTTGTACACGCAGAGCGGTCAGGAGCACGCCTACGCATCTGCGAACGCTTTCCCGTCTACGAAATGCAATTGCTAGACGTGAGCTATTGTGGAAACTAGGGGGACGCTTACTGCACGAGCGCAATACAACAAATAGTCGCCTAAGCTGCTTGAAATACTAAAAGTAAATAAAAGTGTAAACTGGTTATACATTATATACCTGATATTTTCCACTGCCGCCAGCGGCCCCCGTGTGGCTTAGTCGTCTGGTGCGCTAGTTATGTCACCGCAAGTGTTTTGCCAGTCACAAGTTCGAATTGCCGCGGGTACATGCATTTTTTTTATGAGGTAACTTTTTCGTTTTTCGCCGATGTTTTCTATACTGAGTTCACCTTTTTTTTGGCCGCCACGTTCATTGCTCCACGAACTAGTCCACAGAACTCGCGCAGGCTGGCACTGCCGCGCTAGCGAGTTCTTGTTGGCGTGCTGTTGCCATAAGCACCGACTGCTTGCGGGCAGTGGGCACAGGCCAGAATAAACAGACCCTTGGCCTGGTGCGAACACGCTTTTTACGATACAGGCATGAGCGAGGCAAGCTCCAAATATGGGGGAAAAGCGCATGCATTTGAGCGTCTGCGGGGACGCGGAGGGCTTTCATGCACTGCGTAGACCTCAGATTGTGAATGCTACGATTCCAAGCCGTCCTTGGAGGCTTATCTTATGCATTTTACAGCCGACAACATGGCCGAAGCGCGGTACTACGATAACCGGGATATTGAGAATGCCCTTCCTACCATGCCATCGAATGTCAAACATGCGGTTTTACAGACCAAAACCGAAACCGAAACTTGTTTGATTGCTATCCTTGGGCATCGTCCAATCACGGCGCCCCCTCCTCCCAACGTCACAGCTTAGTTTGTGCGGCCACCGCTAACCGCGCATGGTAGTTTTTCTTCTTTCGCGATTTGTAAAATATTTACCGATTTGTCAACCAGATAAACGATGAAAAGTGTGCTAATTTGAGCCAGTGTACACAGTGAAACCAAAAACGGGAGCTTGACAAATTCAATTCAGTGTCCCTTTAAGAGGGTTCAATGCTGGTCGACCACTTTCGATATGTTGTAGACACTCGAGTCACGGCCTGGGGGTTAAAAAGAAGGACCCCTTCTACCCGAGTAGTCCGAGTGGCACAAACTACAACCTCTCAGTGCAAGAAACAAAAAATACCTTAACATTAATACCCGAGAAAGTGTTGGGAAAACAGCCCCGCCGGTAGCGTAGTGGTTATCGCACCAGACCAGTATTCTGGATGTGGTGGGTTGGGATTCTACCCGGTGGGCATTTTTTCCCCATTTTCGTTCTGACTCAAAAAAATTCATCTGTTTCTGTAACCTAACCCGGTCTTCTTTACTGCCAACCCTGAAACCTGTCTTAACTCAACGAGCTTCTAATTATATATATATATATATATATATATATATATATATATATATATATATATATATAAAATATGAAATGAGGGGCTCATGGGAAATAACACAGAAATCAGAGATGGCAGCCAAGAAAACCTCGGAAAGCAAAGGGGAGAATGTAGTACGTCGTTGAAACAGATAAAGAATTTGAAAAGAAAGAAAGTGGAGAAAAAAAAGCCCGCCAGGAGGGATCCCAACCCATGACCTCCAGAATACCGATCTGGTGCGATAACCATAACTATTTTCCCCTCCCCTTTCTGGGGTATTTATGTTTAAGCATTTTTGTTTCCTGTGCGTAGGGGACGTAGCCAGTGCCACTCGGACTACTCGTGGTGAAGGGGACCTTCTTTTTTACCCCCGGGTCGTGACTCGAGTGTCAACGACATGTCGAGAGTGCTCAACCAGCATTGAAACCTCTTAAGCTTCCCATTGCACCAAGACCTCCAGAACAGAGGCCCTCGGTATGCATGTAGCAAATCAGAATATGAAATGAGGGGCTCGTTGAAAATAACACAGAAACAAGAGTTGGCAGCCAAGAAAACCTCGGAAAGCAAAGAGGAGGATGTGGTAGGTCACTGACAGAGATAAAAAATTTGATAAGAAAGAAAGAAAGAAAGTGGAGAAAAAATTCCGCCAGGTGGGATCCGAACTCACGACCTCCACAATACCGGTCTGGTGCGACAACCCCTACGCTACCGGCGGGGCGATTTTCCCCTCCATTTTCTGGGTTATTTATGTTTAAGTAGTTTTGTTTCCTGTTCTTGGGGGTTGTAGCCAGCGCCACTCGGACTGCTCGGAGTGAAGGGGACCTTCTGTTTAACTCCTTCATTTTTTCTCCTAGTTTTTTCTCCACTTTCTTTTTTTCTTTCAATTTCTTTATCTGTTCAATGACCTACCACATCCTCCCCTTCGCTTCCCGAGCATTTCTTGGCTGCCAACTCCTACTTATTTGTTATTTTCAACAAGCCCCTCATTTCCTATTCTGATTCGCTACATGCATAGCGACGGCCTCTATGCTGGCAGTCTTCGTGCCATAGGAAGCTTAAGAGGGTTCAGTGCTGGTCGACCCCTCTCGACACGTCGTACACGCTCGAGTCACGGCCAGGCGGTTAAAAAACAGGCCCCTTCACCCCGAGTAGTCCGAGTGGCGCTGGCTTCCACCCCCAAGTACAGGAAACAAAAATACCTAAATATAAACACCCCAGAAAGTGGAGGGAGAAATCGACCGGCCGGTAGCGTAGTGGTTATCGTACCAGACCGGCCTTTCTGTAGGTCGTGAGTTCGAATCCCACCTGGCGGGTATTTTTTTCTCCACTTTCTTTCTAACTTTCCAAATTATTTATCTGTTTCAATGACCTACCACATCCTCCCGTTTGCTTTCCGGGGTTTTCTCGGCTGCCAACTCTTATTTCACCGAGAACCTCTCGCGGTATGTCGACTCTCTCATTCGCGACATTCCCCCCAGCTTTCCATCTTTCATTAAGGATACAAATGATTTTCTCTCAGATATCATGAAGATGGAAATTCCCAACAACTGTTTACTTGTTACCCTAGATGTCGTGTCGCTGTACACTAACATTCCGCATGCCGAAGGGATCACCGCTGTATCATGTGCGTATGAGGGGTCGGCGGGTGACAAACCTATCGATTCTCTCACCCTTGAAACTTTCCTTCAACTTATCCTTGAACTTAACAATTTTGAGTTTGACGGTGTCCATTACGTGCAAGTCAGCGGAACATCAATGGGAACCAAAATCGGGCCCAACTATGCGAACATCTTTATGGGATGTCTAGAGACAAACTTCCTCGCAACCCAAAGTTTGAAGCCATTGTACTACAAAAGGTATATAGATGATATATTCATGATTTGGAAGCACGGTGAAATGGCACTTCTTGCGTTTATTGAGGCTTTTAACCTTGCGCATCCTACCATCTCCCTCTCTCATTCCTACTCTACGCACAACATAAATTTCCTGGATGTTACTGTCAAAGTTTCTCAGGGCAGACTTCAGACTAATCTCTACAGGAAACCTACGGACACGCGCCAGTATTTGCACTTCCACAGCAGCCATGTCAGGCACTGCAAGACTGCAATACCTTACAGCCAATCTCACCGTTTTAGGCGAATCTGCACAAGCCAGGCGGATTTCGGTTCTAACTGCAGAGAACTTAAAACCGCACTCTTAAATCAAAAATACCCAGAGCAGGTGATCGATGACGCGATTGCACGAGCTAACCAGTTGAACCGCACCGAAAGTCTCCGAAAAAAAGCTGCAAAACCCAATCAACAAACCAACCTCGTTTTGACCCATTCGGCCTCTTCTCCGAAAGTTGCTTCCATACTAAGGAAACATCACAATATCCTCGCTCAAAGTGAACGCCTAAAGAGAATATTCCCCGAGCCACCACGTGTTGTTTATAGACGCAGCAAAAATTTGGGCGATGTTCTCACTAAATCCAGCATCAGCCGACCACAGACTACTGGTTGCATGCCCTGTAACAAACCACGGTGTAAGGTATGCCCACAAATGACCACCACACAGCGCGCCGCCAGCAAAGCTTCAAACTATTATGTTAACGTAAAAGGGAACTTTAACTGTGATTCCGCCAACGTCGTATACCTGCTGGAATGCACCCTCTGCGGCAAACAATACATTGGCCAGACTGAAACACCCTTTCGTTTGAGGTTTAACAATCACCGCTCCCATGCAAAAACCTGCCCTTCTTTGCCTCTATCAAAGCATGTTAACACTCCTGGTCATTCTTTTGAACAACTGAAGGCCACAATTCTTGAATCTAGTTTTAAAACGCATCACGATCGCGAGGTTCGTGAGTCTTACCTTATCTATAAGTTTAAATCAGCGTCGTTTGGCATAAATGAAAGTTATGGGAAATTAACCTGTCTTTCCTCCGATTAAAATTTCGGCTGCATTTCTCAGGCTAGTGTTATGCCTGTTCATTTCTTTCCCTGAATAATATTCTCCCATTAGTTGGCGAGCTCTCGTAGTTGGGTATAGTTTCGTGCTAGCACGACGTTTTTTAGCACAATGGCTTCACTGAAGCAAATTTGATGAACAAGCCTGGACATTGTGTTCTGGGTAGAAGGCTGCAGTACCATTTTTAGCTTTGATATTCTCACCTTGCAATTAATTTGTGAACGCGAGCGTGTGTGATTGTTTTCGTGTCCACTTTCTTTTTTGTATTGTTGTTTTCTAATATTCGTTGCTGACCGCCTCGGCATTCCCTGAACTGGCGCCATGCGCCGGGCAGATGAATACCACTTGCTGCCGCGTCATACGCGTGCACCTGCCTGTTTTTTTTGTTTTTTTTTAATGACCTTTTTTTTCATGACTTGCTTGACCTTGTCTTTTTCCCGTATCAATGTACACTCATTTCGAGTCGAAACTACCTATCCTACTGCTTTTGGGCGCGACCCGCGCCTCCCACCAAACAGAAGCCACATGTCTCACGTTTCAATTACCTTACCAGGATTCTTAGAACGGGTGTGTATGGGCAGATGTTCATCCTTTGTGTGCATTTGCATATCTTCGTTTCCTTGTTCCGCTTGACTAATCTTTTTGCCCATGTCAAACACGTGCATAGGCATATCTTGTTTTGACCCCTCTTTCACCCCCGTTGCCACAAGGGAGGGGAAAATTACTTAGTTATGTTTTATTTATTTTTTATTTTTTTTCGCTCTTTGTATACCAATGTACACTCTTTCCTGTCGAAACTGCCTGTCCTATTGCTTTTGGGCGCGACCCCCGCCTCCCACCAACAGAAGCCACGTGTCTCTCGTTTCAATGACCTTACTTGGATTCCTAGAACTTGTGTAAATGGGCAGATGTTCGCCCTTTGTGTGCATATCTTCTTTGGAACGTCTTCGTTCCGCGTGACTAATCTTTTTGCCCATGTCAAACACGGGCATGGACCTATCTTGTTTTGACCCCTCTTTCACCCCCGTTGCCACGGGGGAGGAAAATTACCTCGTTATTTATTATTATTTTTATTTTTTAATTATGTATTATTTTTTTTTCTGTGTTTGGTTCTTCTCTCTCTCTTTTTTTCCAAGTTCGTACCGCGTGACTGTGTGTTCTTATTATCCTTGTTTTCCCGCCCTCCCTTCATTCTTTTGCTACCCACCAACCATGAATCCATTTGTACAAACTCTCCCTCCTCTTACCTTGCCCTCGCGCTTGCTACATTTTCTGTATATATAGCTCTGAAACGAACTTATTTTGTACTCTGAAGAAAGGGAGTCCTCTCCCTGAAACGTCAGTAAACTTATTTTTATTTTCTAAGTCTTTCTCGTTTGTCTCTGTCTCTACTAACCTTATTTTTTTCGCGCTCTGTGAGTTTTTATCTTTTCAGTCTATATATATATATATATATATATATACATATATATATATATATATATATATATATATATAGGGTTTGGAAATGAGGGGCTCGTTAGGAAATACAGAAAGAAATGCCGGCAGTCTACAACGCCAAAGAAGGCATAGGGGAAGGTTAAACTATTTGTTTACCGTTAGTGACGTTACATTATTATTAATTTTTATTAAGGGGGTATGGTAGGGTAAACCGGCCAAAAAAGCGAATTTGCAATTTTGGCGCAGAAAAATCGAGTGCTGTATGAGGAACAACACCGTGGAAGCGCGTCGTCAAGTGCCCGCTCAAAATGGTTTAAATGCCGCGCAAATGGCGGACACAGCTGAGACATCGGTTCAGAGGACGGTATGTTTAGCGTTGTTTTTCGCGGTTCGCTGCATTATTTCACGTTTTTTTTTTGCTTGCGTCTGTGTTTCCTGTATATGTAGCGTATTAAATCATCGTACATTTTTGAAATTACTAACTTTAAGAGACTTGCCGCTAGTGGTGCTCTTGTAGTATGTACTATTTTTGTGATTGTTCCCACAATTACGGTCGTGGTCGCGTTGCCTCCGCTTCGAGTTTGAAACGCACTGCGATACCGGAAGATGGCGCGATCATCCAACAAATGGACCAAAAAGAGAACTTTTAAAGGTAATCGGTTTACGACCAAGCAAGACAGCAAGAAACCTGCTCGACGAAGCGCAAGCTTCGCGAAACTAGGTGAGAGGCATGGTGGTGCATCTTTTGACGTAGACGGCGCAAGTACAACTGGTTACCGCCTGATCGAACTCGCTCTTCTCCGTAGCTTTTTGCAAAACGTTGCTGTGTGTTAAAAGTGCAAAAGGGAGAAATTATTTTGGAAGAGGCTTTTGACAGGCGTAGCGGTTTGGCGTCCTCTATAAATGTCACCTGCAGCGAGTGCGATGCTTGCAATGTGCTCGAGACATCCAGGCGCACTTCTGGCAACATCTTTGAAGTGAATGAAAGATTCGTGTACGCCCTTCGTACCTGCGGAAAAGGATTGGCATCGGGTCGCACCATGTGTGCTGTGCTGAATCTACCACCACCACCAACAAAGTTTGCGTCGTACAACGCAAGGCTTCTTGACGCATCCACGACCACAGTGAGAAATAGTATGGCAAAAGCTGCCGAAGAACTGAAGAAAGTGGCCTTCTACTCTGATGGAGACCTGGAAACTGCGGTCACAGTGGATGGAACATGGATGAAGCCTGGTTATTCTTCACTACATGGTGTCGTAGCAGCAATATCGGCTGACAAAGGAAAGGTGTTGGACTTTGAAGTAGAATCCAAGTTTTGCCACATCTGTGCTCGCAACCTTCACACAGATGACAACATGAGTGAATGTAAAGTTGCCTACAATGGGCCATCTGGTGGAATGGAATGTGCTGGAGCTGTAAAAATTTTTGGACGCTCTGTTGAAACGCACCAGCTAATGTACACAAGTTACATTGGTGATGGAGACACTAAGGCATACATTTCTGTCAGAGACTCACAGCCCTACAAGAAGGCCATAGAAAAGCATGAATATGTGGGACACGTGCAGAAGCGAATGGGCACGGGGCTCAGGAACATCAAAAAAAAATTGGAAGGGGAAAAAGCTCGCCGATGGTCTGCCACTTTCAGGGAAAGGACACCTCTCAGAAAAGGACATCGACTCCCTTCAGGTTTACTATGGCAAAGCTATCCGGGAAAATGTAGATAGTTTAGATAACATGAGACGAGCTGTGTGGGCAATATACTTTCACAAGTTATCAACATATGCCAAGCCCCAGCACGGACTCTGCCCAAAAGGACCATCCTCATGGTGTGGGTATAATCGCAGCCTTGTTGAGGGAAGCGAAACCTACTCCCACAAACACAACATTCCTGAGGAAGTGATGGATGTCCTCAAGCCAGTGTTCAAGGCGTTGTCAGATCCAGCTCTTCTGAGGAAATGTCTCCATGGAAGAACCCAGAACACTAATGAGTCACTGAACCAACTCATCTGGTGCCGCTGCCCCAACACAACATTTGTCAGCGCTGACACGGTGAAAACAGCTACTAATGATGCTGTAGCATACTACAATGATGGCAATTCCGCATGGAAAGCAGTTCTGGAAGCCCTTGGAATTGTTCCAGGTGTGTTTTGTGACATTGCCTTCAACAGGCTATTAAAAAGCGTGTTGACCGGGCAGAATTCTACGGTTCCGTCGAAAGCAAAGAAAGACGACGGGTGAAAAGGAACACCAAGAAGGGTTTCAGAAACACCACTAAAAAAGCCAGCAGCAAAATGTATTCTCCTGGTTCATTTTAAGCATACTTGACCAATACGCAAACATAAAACTTCGTTTTTCTCAAATTGAGTTTTTTGTAACTTCTTCAACTTCAATATACCTTTTCTCGGAAAGTATTGATTTGATTACAGTGAAACTTTGCACACACGTTCTACAGCTAATCATAAATATTCTGAACTAAAACAATTACGTTAACATAAATATTACTACTGCAAAAAAAAGTTATACCTCAAGGCACCCTCTTACAGCTGTGTGCATGACGTGACATTATTTTTTTGCGCCCATACTCCAAGTAAAGTATAAAATGTCTTTAGTTCAGATAAAACCAATGGTTATTTAGAATAACACAGCGCAATATCACCACATTCCTCTTTTTTGTTCCAGAGAAAAGGTACATTCAATGAACAAACACACCTGAAATTTTGGGAGTGGGCCACAAGAAAGATACACAATCTAGACCCAGACAAAGTGCTTCATGTTTTACCCAGTGGCATCTTGTCTGCGCACAACAAATTTGATGCGGATATCTGCAAGCGTTTCGGAAATATAACGTTAAATTTAACATGTATCATTTACCCCACCATACCTCCTTAATTACGTGAGAAAGAAAGAAAGGAAAACACGCGCCCGGAGTGGGGACCGAACACTCTGGGCGCGTGTTTTTCTTTCTTTCTCACGTAATTATTAATAATAAATAATAATGTAACGTCACTAACGGTAAAAATATTCTAACCATTCCCCTATGCCTTCTTTGGCGTTGTAGACTGCCGGCATTTCTTCCTGTAAACATATATATATATATATATATATATATATATATATATATATATATATATATATGTATATATATATATATATATATATATATATATGTATATGTATATATGTATATATATATATATATATATATATATATATATATATATATATATATATATATATATATAAAAGTGTGTGACATAGTATGTAGATGTATATTTATGTATATATATGACGTATATATGACGGGCTGTATGACGTCGCGATTTTGGTGGTTGGGGGCTTATGTACATGGACAATATCAGAGAGAATGCGGTGGAACAGTTGGGTGAGTCGACTCGTCTGCATGTGGTAGCTACAAATTTTGTGGATGGTGTAGGCAGAACGTAGAACGTCTGCAACAATTTGTGATAGCAAGGTCTTGCCGCTGTCGCTGAGCAGATCAAGGGGCGCCCCATGTCGCACGATAATGTCGCACAAGAAAAAGTCGGGGAATTCGTGAGCACACCCAGACCATAGCGGAGCCGTCTCTGCGCTCCTAGTCAAGTGACTGACCACCCTAACGATCCAGCGGCACCCAGTCGATGTAAAAGTAATGGCCCATAGAGATCAATGCTTACTCTGTCAAATGGAACACAAGGGCAAGGAACCGGCTGCAACAAACCGGCAGGAGGTGATGTACATTGCTTGTGTCTGTGTACACATTGCGCAAGAGGAGATGTACTCTGAGACTCTTGTGGAGATTCTAGGACACAAATCTATACTCCGAACACGATCATTAGTCTTGTGGAACCCAAGGTGTCTAGGTGTTCCGTCATCGTTAATAGATTTAAGTATGCGAACCCGAAGCTGACGAGGAAAGAAGGGCACCCATTTATGGCCCGAAGGATATTGATTGGTGCAGTAGAGCATGCCATCCATAATCCACAAGTTGTTCAGTTGTTCAGTTGCCGTCGGAACCGGCTATTGGGTGGTCGTGCTAAGCCGCTCATTAAAGTTCTCCAGTAGGTATCGTTCCGCTGAAGCGAAGACAGCTTGGTGGCTGCCTCCACTGGAGCCTGGTTGAGGAGTTTATTGGTAAACGGCCGTAGATCGGAAGACGCAGCTTGTTGCAAGGAGGATATTGTGTCTCTCGAAAGGGCATACGGGCCCGAATGCCTTTCCCCTGACCTTAAAGTAATGGGGAATTCAAATTGCTGGAAACGCCGTATCCATCGGCCGTGGTGCCCAGATAAGTGTTTCATTGTGGATTCCCAACAGAGGGCGTGACGATTTGCAACGATGGTGAAGTGGAGACCGTAAAACTATGAGCGAAACTTTTGTGTAGAGCTGACTACAGCTAGGCGCTCCTGTTCTATGGTGGTGTCGTTCTTCTCAGCGGGCCTCAGTCAGCCACTAGCATGTGCTATGACTATGTTCCGGAGCTGAGCATCGCGCTGGACCCGAAAGGAACCAAATGCCACACGCATAGGCATCAGTGTGCAATATAATGGGCGCTCAGTCATGAAAACGACACAGGATGAGGTCAGAGCTAAGTGCATCCTTCAGAGCTTGAAATGCAGTCATCCGTCCAATTAAAGACACTTCAGCTCATAGGAGCTGATACAAGGCAGCCGCAAGGGTGGTGACGTTGCATATAAAACGCCCAAAATATGACGCCAGCCCAAGGAAACTCCGCAGGCCTTTTTCTTGAAGGGGTTCAAAGAAAATTAATAACGAAGGCTGTTTTGTCAGGAACCGGTGGCATTCCGTCTTTGGAGACGACTTTTCCGAGCACTATGAAAGTTTTGCTGGCAGAAAGACATTTTTTTTTGTGTTCAGGTAAAGTCCAGCGTTAAACAGGCAAGTAAGTGCCTCGTCAATCCGCTCAAGATGGTGTGAAGATGTGCAGAAAAAATAACATTATGCAGATAACAGGGGAAAAATATTTTAGGTCACGAAGCAAAGTGTCCATCTTACGTTCGAATGTTGCCGGAGCATTGCAAATGCCAAATGGTATTACATTACGTTCGTAAAGACCATCTGGCGTAGTATATGCGATGTTTCCTTTGTCAGCTTCATGCATCAAAATTTGCCAGTGCCGTGACCAGAGCTCCAGGCCTGAGAATAACTCGGTCCTTTGCAGGCAATCTAAGGCATCGCCTTTACAGAGCATAGATATACATCTTTTGAGTGATTTTTTTGAGTGCCCTGTAGTCGACGCAGAACCGTGCAAAACCCTCTACGGCGAGTAGAGGGTTTTGATCTGAGTAGAGGACCATGAGCTCGTCAGTGCCAGGAAAATATTGCGATTGTGCATGTTAACCATGTTATCTTCGCTGATTTACTATTCAGGCGAGCAGACGTGGTATGATGGACTGTGGCGAATCACGGCTGACCCATCTCTTTAATTTTGTGCTCCGCTGCAGATGTTTGTGGGAGCCTATGGAAGTTACAGGACATGATAGGAAGGGATAGGGAGCGCTTTGGTTGGTAGGACAACATCAGGACTCCAGGGTATTCAGAAATGGGCTAACGATAACGATACTTCATCATGCAAAACATCATCGCAGCTCAAATCGCAGTCTAAATGTAACGGCGTATAGTTCTTTGTGTGGTTGTGTGATGAGCAAATGCACGATGGCGCGGTTTCTTCTGCCGACATGGCAGTGCTCATGACCGCTCGAATAGAAGATCTCGTGCGGCCTCGGCATACCGCTTTTCCATACTTTCCCAAACTTTTGCCGTACTTTTTTCACATGCTTTTCTGCTCGGTCAGCTCGTATATCTTTCGTGGCCTCATTGTTAGCTTTGTTCAAGCGAGACCGATGGTGACGGGAAAATACAGGAGCGGGGGGATAAGAGCTGCTCTCTAAAGATGACATATACAAAAAACAGATGTGCCAATAGATACAAAATGTCACAGGAAAAAAACGTTCAGAACGAAAAATATTATTTTTCCGAACATAAGCTAGCATCTCGAATTGACGGTATGCTTTAGATAATACCGGTAAGGCATCTTCACGTGGCTTTCTCAGCGTATGACGGTAAGTAAGCTAAAAAAAAGTTCTCGCTGAGTAACACCTCAGAACAATATTTCAAGCATATTAATATTATTCCAGAGTTTAAGTGAAGGCGAGTCATCAATTAAAAGTTCCGTTGAATTCGGAAGAAGGCAGTGACAAGTAGGTTGGCGTCATTCATCTGATGATTAGCTATATGGCGTGTCTATAATAATGCAGCCATCAGGGCAAAGTGACACGATTGTAACTGGGATGTAAACAGACCTGTCGCTCTAAGGGAACCAAATATACACCGCAGGTAAAATATCAGCTGGGGTCTCGACGGCCTGGTACCAAGAAATCCTCTATCCTAAGCTGGGAAAGTCCGGCGTAAAAATACTGGTGGAGTGATGAGATAGGAACAGATACAATGTTTGTGAAGCATTACTCGATCTTTTCCAGTGAAATTGATGACAAATTGTTTAAGAAATTGCTAATTTCTCTGGCAAAGTCGCGCTTTTCTGAAATTAACACGCGGTGAAGTGTGAAGAAGAATACCCGCTTTTGCAATTTACATCTCACCCGGAAAGACTAGGCGGGGTGGGAGATATGAGTGTCTGAGGTAGCCTAAAAGCAAGACAAAAATATTTCTTGCAGCCTAATGCTTACATCACAAAAACGAGTAGCGCCTTTCGTGGGTTCTATTCGAAACACACCGAAAGAGAGATGAGAGAAGCATTGCCATGGTGTTATATAACGACAGTTTTGGTGTACGTTAGGTTTAAATATTTGCTCAACACTTGGACGTAATTGTGTTTATCTTATCCCTGTACAACAAGAAATCACCCTGCACAGCTACTTTGCAATTATGGGCATTATCACTGCCACACAAGGAGAGCAAAGCTTGCGTAGTCACGCTTGACACCTATTACAAAAAAGTCTCTGAAAAGAAGTGAGAGCACATACCGAAGACAATCTGCTAAAATAAATCTTGAAAATGTGACCGCTATGCACTCATAGCAAACACAATTACGCCTTTTTTTGGCGTCAGTAGTTTGGGACCGCTTTTCGCTTTAATGGGCTAGACTGCATGCATATAGCAATCATGGTCATTAGCATGAAGTTCATTGCTTCAGTACAAATACACAATGTCATACTTTGGGCGCGACAGCCCGCAAGGGCTGATGTATGTTAACCTACTCACGTTCTAGGATCAAAACCGTAATAATAAAAAGAAGGATTGCATGGGTTGCTGCCAATATATATTCATCTATGGAACTTCCAAAAATTGTGGAAACGAAATAAGAAAGCAAAATTTGTTGCCAGTAACAAAAGATTTTAATTTTTAGGATTTGTGCTGAGAAGAAGTGCACAATTTATACGTATTTCGAGAGGTTATCCTGCAAGTCACAGACTTTTGATATTGCACATCAGAGGTGAAAAAATACAACCATCCTTCCAGATGATGAAGGAATATTTTCTCATCCCGTCGAGTTTGCAGAACGGATATCGCGAATAGCGGACACATCGCCTTCAATGGCATTATGTATTTGCAATACTGGGATATAGAATGTAATCCCAGTTCACCGTAATGGTAGCCAGACTTCATGCCAATACAATACAAATGACGTGAAAAGCGTTTACCTTCGCTATTCGCTAGTCGGTAAGTGTACCACCGTCATAAAAGCTCTTCCGTTCGCAAGCGTGATGTGTGCATAACCTACAGTAGAGCTAGAAAATAAGGAGTGGGTCTGGCAAGAGACGATTCAGTCTAGTCTCTAACGGTGTTTTCCATTAAAAAAATGACTCCATAATGATCCATTCTATAGCAGTTGCGTGAGAAGACCTGGTATTTTGAGATGTTAAGGTATCGTACAAATTTGCAGTTCAGAAAGCACGTAATGTAGCCCGTTGCGAATTAAAACTGACAATTCGCTGAACCCCTTTGCTGCTTAGGCTTGTGCTGGTCTACAGTGTTTTGCATGATATTAGTTCGGGAGTCCTATGGGGAGACCCGTCCGCTTGAGAAAAAATTAATGCGAAATACTTTCTTTAGTGATAATACCCCGAGCTACAAATAACGTGCGCAGCTGTCCCAATTGACACCGTCGAAAAATTTCGTCAGGCTCGCGGTCCTTCTTCATATGATTCGCATGTGCTGCGCAAGAGACTGTGCAGTAAAGTGTGCCTGTACACATATTCTCCAAGTCCACACGTCTATAAGTCTGGAGGGAGGACACCACAAGGTATAGCTGATTTTTTTATTCTCGAAGTAGTGCAGCACAAAGGGAGCCCAGAAGACCTCATCATTTTAGGTGGCACGCGCTGCGCGGCAGAGCGTATGCAAGAAGTCCTACTCTGAAGCAACACGTACGACCAAAGACCATGGCACGCCTCCATCAAACAAGTTAATTAACTGAACACCGTAATCAGTGCATTTAGGATAACTATGCCTGTAGGATTACTGAAACATAAGATTTTGAAGGAAGTTCGCTCTATCACGTTTTCGTATGACACAAGTATTCTGGAAACAAGCTAGGTGAGTATAGTGGACTAAAGACTCGCTGCCTTGCTCCCCCACGCAGAAGACGACAAGCTTAGCAGCTACTTGCAAGGGTATTGGAAACGTGCAGCGTGCTACCGGCCAACACGTCGTGGATGCTGGTCGCTACAAACTTCTATGCCCTGGCGTCTTGTATAATCCAAGGGATATTGTGATGCTCTGCACCCAATCCCACGTCCTGGACTCATCGACGGGCATCTGCTACTGCATGTGGCACCATACTTTGTTCCGCGTGATGCTGGCCAACCTGTCACTCGATTCTTTGCGATGGTGCCAACGGGCACCTAAATGCACGCACGCAGACAGATCTTGATCACGTACCTCGCTTCGAGCCTGTTATATTACGTGATGGGAAGTATGGTGTTTGGACAGCCGTTTTATTTGTAATGAAGTTAAGAAAGGTGTGTTATGCCGCGAAGCTAACCTTCTGTTTAGTTCACCTTAGTTTGCATCTAATCTATGCTTCGGGGCACTTTGTACCTAACGTTGCGTTCCGTACAGAGCACGCATATCCTCATGTCGGACTCCGTATTGATCAGCTTGATAAAATGTGAAGCTTTTAGGCCACTCTCGCTGACTTATCTTGTGCTATTAACAGGGCTCTTGACATATACTGATGTTTTCACCACCTATGCAGAAACAGAAAATGAGTGGAAAGCAAACCCGCATCATTTGCTTTTGCCTATTTGTCTCTGCAAGTCACCTTGTTGACCACTCCTACGTCACTTCTATATTAAGTGCGAATGCACTTTATAAGCGACCCCAAACCATTCACCGCCGCCGGCGGCGGCGGCGGCGTCCCCAGTGCTCCTCTATATTTAAAAAAGAAAGAGCATCAAGCGCCAGGTTTAAATCCGAGGACTTTGCGGCCGCAGCGCGACGCTCTACCGACCAAGCCACGGACGCGACGGTGATATCAGTGTTAGTGACGCGCCTTATATCTTTAACGCATTCAAACTACGTCGTCAGCGGCGTGCGTTGGCGACTCAGCGGCGTTATAGCGGCTTGATAACTGCGTGGCGTACACGTGATACTACAAACCCGATGGAAGAGATGGAAGAGAAGGCGGCGAGGCGGTGGGCTGTGGGGGCCGAGCGCAAGCGCCGCAAGCGGGCCGACAACCGTGCATTCGCACTTTCACATTCTCCCCCTCGGGGAAATGCGGGGGAATTTTTGATGAAGTTTACACCAGAGGTCGTGCTTGCATCTATAAACGTTCTTTTCGACAGGAACAGTCCCTCCTCCTTTCTGGTTGGTAATATTCAGTTTGCTATATTAACTATATTAACTATAAATCAACTATATTAACTATGCTATATTAACTATATAGAGCACCGAAGAGAGCATCGTGAACGATTTGAAAATGACTCGATCCCAACCAGTACGTTTTTCTTATTCACGCGTTTTATTACACGCTCCATCTCTGCACACCAGACGGAGCATTCTCCTTGTAGGTGCCATGATTCATTTCAATTGACAGAACTTGGTGTCGGTGCGAGTGCCATTAGGTACTCGGGATGGGGGGGTTGATTTTAGTCTGTATGACTAAATGTCAGGAACACAACCATGACGGAGTAAGATTGCGAGAAGGCGGATAACACAGGCAAAGATGAGGAGTAGTTTATTTCATTTGAGGTAATTCTGTATGGGACATTTCTTGTTTCGTAGTATCTGTGTTAAAGTCACCCAGTATCTGCAGCTGTCATGGAGGAAACGAAAAGAGCAAGAGGAAGCGAAATGTAATGTTGGGTATGATGTGTCTTTCGTCGTAGCAGGACTTTGGGGAGCGTGGAAGATACTGCAAGGTATATCCCGGCGAGTCCACCAGGCGTGATTGCATCTTCTGCATAAAAGACGGTGTCGTGGTTTGATCGAGTGAGGTGTCACCGGTAGTTCAACTTTTGGACGAATCTATGGCAGAAAAGAAAATACCCGCCATCATCGTGCCTGGAAAAGTTAAAAGCAAACGGCGTAAAAAGGTAATGTACCTGTCGAAGTGTCACCAGAAACAGTAATGGAAATCACATTGGTGACCGGCCAATTGGGGTGGCATATAAAACTGTTTTGGGACCAAGCAGCACGCTTTTACGTGGTTGCAAAGGAGCGGAGGCTTCCATCCCCCCGGTCATAAAGACGTTTTGTTCACCATTGGCCAGTAGCTGGTAAAGAGCATCCCCATCTACCACAACGCCGCATAAGAAAAAGTCGTGGAAGCCTGTAGCAAAGCAGTTTGAAAGGACCCGGATGGTTGCATATTCTGTACAATATTCAGTGGCCACGAAAATTATGTTTGCACTGTTATAGGGTAATGGAACTTCTTCCTCTTCCTACATAAGAGACGACACGGATCATCATCATCTTCACCAGCAAAAAACGAGCGGTGGCGCGTGCTCGCGCTCCGACCACCCCAGTTTTATTAAAGCCCTAATTCTAATCAGACGTGCACTCTGCGCTCTCTCTCGACGGCTTGGCAGCCGGAGGACCTTAAACTTCATTACATGCCGTCGGAAACCCGGGACCTCGGGACAAGGCTTACCTCAGCGACGCCCGGAGCCGCGCAAGCCCTTAGAACCGACGCGGCAACGGCGACCTTGACCACAGAATCCCCCGGCGCCAGCTGACCACCATAGAATGGCTACTCCGATGTCGCCTGAGCATCTGCTCTGAGCTGGACAGCGTAATTCTCGAAGCGGAATCAGCGTTGCGAGGGCAAGCTAGACTTTCGGCGTCCGAGGTAAGCATTCTGCTTGAACGAATCGGATCACTCAACCAGCGAATTAGGAAGTTCGACGACCAAATTTTTGACGAGACGCCAGACGACCAGCCTGATAATGAGACGTCGGATACGGCGATGAGGTCGCGAACGCGACAGCGACCCTGCGTTTTGAGTTGCAGAACGCCATTGCATCCAGACTACCCACTCGACCGTTGAGCTGCCCGGTTCCGGCCACCAGCAAGTCTAAGCTGCCTCAGTTTGACCTAATCAAGTTTTATGGGAACCAGAAGAACTGGCAGCGCTTCTTGGTGCAGTTTTCATGGGCTGCGCACAACTACAGCGAAGTGAGCACAGCGGACAAATTCAACTATAGCAACACCCTCGTGACTGGAGCAGCCGCGTCAGCCATCTCTGGGCTTCAGGCGAGCAAGGGATGCTACACGTACACAGTTGACATCCTGAAGTGCTTCGGAGGTGAAAGAATCAACCTTCAAGTTCATCTCAGAAGCCTTCTGCACCTGAAACTGGTTTCGTAGTCTAGCAACACACATTAGCTTCGACGTCTCTACAATCAGATACCGGTGCATGTACGAAGTATGAAAGCCCTTGGTACCAGTCCCGCTAATTACTGCTTGATGCTACGGGAGGTTCTCTTTAGAACGCTGCCGCTCGGCATGGTCTTGAAGTACCAAGCACTTCAAGTCACCGACGTCTACTTCAACGACATCCATATCGACTCAAGCCGTAACTGATCAACAGAACGAGACGGCACAATCTGAACAAGAACTCCTGCAGCTTCTGGAGTTTTTCTATCCTCAATTTCGGTGTCGAGAAGCCGTGGAGCGTCAAACAGCTGTGACCACACCGGACGTCGCCGTGACACCACAAAAGCCACATAGACAAAAGAGACTGCAAAATTTACCAACTGTATCGGCTCTGCAAAACTCGGCGAACAACCCTAAATGGTGCTTTTTCTGCCAGTTCGTAAAGCATAGTTCCGAGGTTTGCGACAGCGATGAATGGAGCATGAAACGGAAGAAGCGGCTGCTCATCAAGGAAGGTCGATGCTTCCGGAGCCTCAAAAAATGACACTTGGCGAAAGCCTGCTGAGGCCGACTGCGGTGCGGCAAGTGCCCCAGAAGGCATGCCACTACCATGTGCGTGCCGGATGCCTTGAGCAGAAACAAAGTGACCTCTACGCCCTTTAGCCTGGTTTCTCGTCAAACTGGCCCCATTGTCCTGCTTCAGACTTTGACCACGACAGTCAAAGGTTCTGCGTCATCGGGACGCTACCGGATCCTCTCGACGGTTGGAAACCGGAGGACCTCAAGGTCTATTACAGGGTCTATGTACCGGAAAGAAGGCTTTCAATGAATGTAAAAGAATGGTTACACGGGTGTAATAGGTGGATATAGACGGCCTGTTAAAGAACCGAGGCGAGGACCGTGAGACGTAGGTGATTCTGTCTAATGGTGTATGGCACTCTACAATGATGGTGATAGTAGGAGGCAGCTGCCAAGCAACCCCTTTTTCCTCAAAAATTTTTAACATCCTCCCAGCCGCGCAATAATTGGAGGAAGATATTTACAATAAAGGGAAGAGTTCACTTGTCAGCAGTCATCCATTGCTTCTGCCTTTTCAGTAGACAACAGCAAAGCATTTTATTCGAAGGTCGCGTGGGTGGTCCATAATGATCCCAATCGGTGTCATGTTCGTAGTAGCCGCATCAGAGTATTCTATGCTTATGCTTCCAACGATGCTTTGAACGTTTGTGGAACCAGCGCATTGATGAATCCGTCCAGGATAAGTGGCTTGTCTGGACCGTCTTCCGTTTTTGATAATGACAATGTAGTGCCCGTCTAAGCTTCCTGTGACACGAGCGGGGGGTTGCCTGTGGTGTCCTAGAAGAATTCAGGTGTAGGCTGGTTTTTTTATGTGTTTACAGACTTTTCTACATAAGGCTAGTCCTTTCTTTCTTGAATTTGGGACAATCGGCAGGTTGACATGTATTTCCGACGATGGTTATTTAGGACAAACGTACATGCTTGTCGTAGGTGCTTCCGTATTCGCTGTGTTCGCAGTCTTTGTTTTGCGGTCGGAGCTATCGAATCCTTACATTTGGCCTCGGCAAACAGAATCAATTTGGTACTAGTGCTACTGCGAAGTCGACATAAATATGAAGGCTTGGTGGCTGAGTCCTAGGCTGCGTGGATGTGTCGGTGCTTGCGAGGGAGTCAACACTTTCTCTTTGCAGGCCTTCATGAGGTTGTTCGTGGTGAATTGTGTGTCATTTCGACTCAGGAAGACTACACGAAGCAGAAGGTTTCCAGGTGCACCCACTACGTTGTCGTTAATCCATTGAGAAATTTGAAGAAGTTCATTTTTGGGACTGAAATCGACTCTACCAAAAATAGAAGCGACTGCCTCATCAGGTGATGCCTTAATTCCTTGCTTGAATGAAGCCCTTCATTGCATTACGGCGTCTCTTGACGAGCGTCTTTCATAGGTGTCACCAAATCGCTGTTTTTGTTAGAGCGGCCACGGTGCTGAATCTTTGTTCTTTATAGTGCTCTTTTCTTGTTCGGAGGCTATGGGTAAATTGTCGTTACTAGGGTAATTTTGTAACTCCGGGAACAATCGGTCAATTCTTAATTTTGTCTTCAGGACAGAATCTTCGAATTTATGCGATGCTTCACATCCTGTCTCTAAATCAACCAGTTTGACTGTCCAGATTCGTCAGAATTTCATATTTTTTCCATTAGGCTGTTCTAGAGGGAAATTACCTGACCGATTGATGGTGTCTCGGGTCTCATCTGTGATTTTATGTCATTGATCAGTGCAGTTACGTTCTTTCGGATGACGTTTCTTCGTTAGCAAAGGGTCTCCATGTCGATGCTCGGCGTCGTTATTATCTGTAGGTCGCCCAGAAGAGTCATGTAGGCGATAAACAGCAGCTGTTCCTTAGGTTGTTCGCCGCAGGAGTCCATTTGGTAGCGTTGGTGAGGGCATCTGATTGTTAGTTGCTTGGCGAGCCCTCAATTGATCCGTGGGTAGTCACGTCCGCCTGCGGTCCGTGATCAGCGGTCACAGTTCAGTCCCATCACAGCCGTGCACACACATCATCGTTGATGGCGGTCCGTACACTGCGTTCTTCAACTTTGTAGATCTTCCCATCCTGGTCACGGTACAATTTTGCTAAAGAACCGAGGCGAGGACCGCGGGACCTGAGTGATTCTTTTTAATGGTGTATGGCACTCTACAATGATGGTAAAAGTAGGAGGCAGCTGCCAAGCTACCCCTTATTTCTCCAATATTTTTAACACGGCCGAAGGAAAGCACTGTAGGGTGTTTCTTATATGTCAGGTATACTTGCGAACGCAAAGGAGAATGAAGTGGTAAATGACGAGCTAGAAAAAATGCTCAACGACACAGTGAAATTTTTAGAAAACCGGTATCAGTCCAGCAGGTGGTGCGCATTATCCCTGTTGCAGACATCGAGGGTGCAGCATCCTGTTGATTGTCATAGTCCTGTGTTTCACGCACATTTTTTGTACAAATATTACACCAACTGGATGGACATGATCCGGCTGCTTAGCGAGGATAATTGCAAGCTCCACCTAGACGACGCCTCGTTCACCACAACACACACCTTACACGAGCCCCTAGTAATGTCTGGCATAGCTTAACAATACACCACGGTGTAACTTCGCTTGAAAGGTTTGCCACCTAGTGTAAAATGTTCGTAAATTATAAGAAAACATCGCTGAGGTTCCTTGCTTTCACTTGTGATCAGCGGAAGGCCTATCACATTTTTTTAAGTGGTCTTTGACGGAGGTGTGCTCTGGGGTGCGCCTCGAAGGCGGCCTCAATAGGGCCTCGAAGGCAGCCATCGCTGCGGTAATAAATGGAACGTGAACATTTACTGATTAGACGGCCCTTAGCGGGCTTGAACTCTCGTCATCAGGGTAAGATCAAGTCTGCCGTACGGCAGAGTTAGAGCATTGTAGGCATTGGCTTCCGAAACTTACCTGCCTTCGTCCACTTTGGGTATTTTTATCAACTTTGTGGCAGAGAGCCGGATCACTGGGTATATGTGGTCGGGCTCAGGGCGGATCTCTGTGGCGGACAATTCGGCGGAGCTCGGTGAATGTCTTCGCATTGGAAGCAGGGTTCCTCTTCACAAAATTCTGAACACCTTGTGGCTGGCCAGAAAGGTCACTGAATTTTGAAGCCATAGCTATCTCGCAAGCCAAGTTCTTCTTGGCGTTAATTCCAGCGCCTTGCCCCATCCATAAAGGAAACATGAGTGGAAACGAGCATACGGATGCTATCTTAGCAATTCTGTGGTTCTCGAGGCGCACAGGCTTACGCATAGCAACCAACGCCAAAGTAGTCGGTTACGCAGAAGCCATAAGGGACGCGTGCTTGGGGTGTTATTACTTCTGGTGGAGACACTTGTTGGCTAGCATGCAGCGCCTTAGGGCACACAGACAATAAGACCTGCTCAAAACATCCGCAATACTAGCCCCCCAATGCAGCAGTGACAATCGATCAATATCGGTTTGCCAATGGTGGCATAGGATGTGCTTGATGCAGCAACGACTACCACATGATAGTAAGTAGAGCGGTATTTAGAGTCCCTATGTAAATGTTGGTATATAGATCGGACACATTTTGCAGGAGAGCTTCGTGCAGAGCAAGGGACAACGTACCTGAGTAAGCTCGTCATCAATCAATTATTTTTTCTTACTTTTAGATTTTATGTAACAAAGCACGAGCTGGGGGTGGTCTTTGCAGTGCCCGTTAAACGGCAGACTAAGAAATATTGGTAGTGGCTGCAGGTGGATATTTGTTGATTTCCGTCTAGCCACTAAAATCCGCAATTTTGAAACACTGTAAGATAGCAGTAGAAGCATAGATATTTTTATTTTGAGCTTCTCTGCACTATTTTTGCATTTTCATTCCGTTCACTAGTCACAGCAATCATGAAAAAGATACGATAATGATTTTATATGATAATAAACGCCTGGCGGGAGAAAGAACAGCCACAACCCAAATGGGGCCGTGTTCCTTGCTGCTCAATGCTATTTCGATTTGCGCCTGCGCCTTCTCAACCAAAGAGCTCTAGAAAACACTTTCATCTCGCTTGTATGCAATATTCTTAACCCTGTGTATGTGATACAAGCAACACGCTGCATTGCTAAGAGAACTAACCGATTACCCATCTCCAATAAAGAAAATCTACCCGCTTTTGTACATATCTTTCAAGAACAAAACTCCATAAGCGTCAGTGCTCTCTATTGACAAGACGCTGCCTCTAAATTGTAGCGCGTTTTTATCTTCCAAAAAGAATTCTGCCTTTTGTGTATATGATGTAGAGCTATCCTACTTGAAAGCATGAACAGAACGGACATTTCGAAGTTTGTGCGCTAGCTTCCTAGGGCAGCTTTATGTACACACAACAAAATTGCTGTCTTTTTATTGCGAACATGAGACGGTGGCGTGTGCATGGGAGGAGAGAATAGCTTTTCCGTTTTGGCGGAAGTTTGTTGCATGGTGTAAATTTTAGCGCTTCAAGTCTGCAACGTTTCAAACAAAACAGTTTACTTGCCGTTATCATCTTTCGCGAAACGCCTGCTAGTCCAACGTGTGCATGAATTATTACAGTGTCGCCAAGGGCACCCGATACTGAAAGCTGTCGCTTGTATTGTGGCATTTACGGGTTCCAAGCACTGGCTTCATTGCGGTAATTTCGCAGTTGGCTATGTCATCAGGACACGTATGTTTGAGTATAAGGTAATAATTATATCGGTGGTTGTGTTATAATGCCCCGAAATTGCCAATCCCTATACTTTCTTGACTAAGTAGGTACCTTGGTTACGGAGTATTATTGTTTACAAAAAAAATAAAGTTCTCCTGGGCGCAAGAACAGCTTTATTTCCGGCTAAAAACATGGTCATTGTAATGGGCAGTCATAGTAGTTTTGAAACTCACAAGAATAATTTAGATCCGTCAGAAGTTTCGTCTGCCCAACTGAATGCGTAGAAACACTTATTCTTTGAACCTCGCACAACAAAGTTTATTTCGACGCGCTTGTTAACATCTTGCTTTTGACAACCAGACCAGCGGCCTCTCAACCGCGTGAAGGGTATTAAACTCTTCGTGCGTCAGCATAACAGACGCCTACTACTTGTGATAGCTCCATTTGGAACAGTGAGTATCACGTCATTTGCCATTACCAAGAGGTTTTTTTATTTAAGGTTAGCTAAAGGCCACTTGGCTTTTTCATAGACACTGAATCCTCCAGCTTTTCTTTCCAAAGCAAAAAAAAAACATTTAGCCTATAGGGTGTAACTCGCTTAGGTACAAGCTCTGTTGTGGTGAAAAAGTGTGTTTTCGATTTTTGCAGTTCCAGCAGGTCCATTTATGATTTTGCAGCAAAATAGTTCACGGGAACTGTTCGTTTTGAAGAGAAAATTACATTTTATGTCACTCTCAGTGTTATACATGTGTTTGCCAGTCGAAAAACAAAACAAAAAATTCTCTCGCAAAATAGAAATGTCTGTTGTACAACAGAAATGTCTGTCGTAGAACACGGATCTCTCTTGTGGATAAAGAATGATGTGTTGTGCAACAGGAATATATTGTGTGGAACTGCAGAATGCCTGCCGCACGACGGCGGTTTCGGTTCTACGAGCTGCAGAATGTCCCTTTTCGTGACAGGGTAATCCTGCTGTATATTCAGTTGTGTTTTTGTATGGGTTGCGGCCTAAATGAATCATTTTTCTATTGCGAATGAGCTAGCATTGACGATTTTGTTGGTCTCGGAAATGCACTCAACTGATTTGAACATTCATCGTCATGTTATTATACAAGCAGGTACATTCCTCCAAGTTCTTCGAATTTGAATTTGTTGGATCCTGTGTATTCATCGGCACATGTGTTGAGCTAGTGCTTGAAGGGTACAATCAGGACTTAGCCATTTCAGAGTAAGGGTAGAGGCTTTTTTTACATTTACATTTCTTCTGTTTCCTAAAGGAAAAGGCTAATTTCCTATTGTAACATACTTCAGGCCCATTCTTTCCCATGAATAAGTTGAATGACCTTAAAGTACAATTGTTTGACCGAATGTAACCTTGTCTACCGCTGTTTTCTGTTCAAAAGGATGAAGACACCCTCGTCTAATAAAATTTCAATAGCTTAGAGCGAAAATGTGGGACCGGTAAAACAGCTGCGAGAGCGTTTTTGAACAGCGAGAATGGCTACAACATGGTGATTGGCGTCATCTACTAGGACAATTGATGGGAACGAAGTCACCGCATACATGTTCTGGTAATATAGGGAATATAGGAAATTGGCTCCAGCCACTGTGACAAATAACACGTAGTTACTATTAGCAGTTGTGAAATGCATACCGTTCTTTGGGTGTTCTTTTTGTTACTGCAATATTTTACTCCTTTTAGTGTGGTAACATACAAGCATTTATCTGTTCTGAGTTCAGAAGAAAGGTTTTGAACGTATGTAAGTTGTGGTGTCAACTCGCCAAGAAGAAATATCAAGTGTGCGATATTTGGGTAGTTGGGCCTGCGATGCGAAGTGCGTCATGTGCCGGAAGGCTTAGTCTTGAAGGGACGTGACGCCAGCAAAACCAGCGAGGACGACGCGTGTGACCCGAAATGCGCCTTCTGTGGTATAGATGACGAGTCCGGCCACAAGGCCGGCCACCAGCGCTTCAAGCAATCTTTCCTCCTCAAGCACAGACCGTCGAAAAATAGAAAATAACAACAATGATAGCAGCAAAAGCAAAGTCAGCAGATTCATCAAAGGTCTTGTAGACTACAGACGGAACATGGCGGCCAATTGAGAAGTCGCACGGGAATATTCTTAGAAGGAAAAATTAAAAAACACCCATCCAAAGAGGACTAAAAGGATGGAGGTAATAAAAGTCGTACTGAGAATCGGTCCAGTTTCTTCTTTCGCCTGTTTCACCACAGTGACAGACATATGCGCGGCTACAGAAGGCCGACATCGCTCCCGGATCAAGTATCTACGCAACTAGGTGGCGAGTAAAGACGGCATTCCGGCTAGAGATCCCAGAGCTCCCTAGTGACCGGAATTCCCGGCCATGGTTACCGTTCGTCCATTGGAGGAACTAGACGTGAAGTCAATGGCAACCCGATGAGCTGGGCAGAGACGTTCTCCCGCTACGAACTCTCGTTGGTGTATAAAACGATGGTCCGGGACAGGCCAGACACCACGGCCCAAACGACTGGGTACCACAGACACTAATGCGAATCGCACAGATGTTGTAACACGGTATGTGTAAAATGTTCTCCCCAAGGAGGAAATACATCATCTAAAGCACAACCACGCCGACCAAGCGGGTGAACAAAAGCAGTTAGAACACTCTCCCGCTTGCGAACTAGAAAATGAGAAAAAAAATGATTATCAACTGTGACAAAGAACAAATCACGAACAACTGTTCCGGAACACACAAAAAATGTGGTTGATTCCTGTGTCATAGGAATCGTGATAGGGAACATGAAATTGATTGAAATCCGAAGCGAAACTACAGATGACCATGATTTGCAGGTCGGAGGTGGTCATGTGCGTGTGCTTGTGGGTGAGCGATGTTCTGCTGACGGGTTGCTTTGCGAAAGGTGTACTGGCGTCATTTACGTCACAGATAGGAGGTCAGTGAAGTCTTGGCCTATCCGAAATAAAACTTTTCTATGTTAAAATATTGTAGCAGCTATGCCGCTGTAGACGAGGGCTGTAGCCCCACCGGAGCAGTGCATGCCCTGACTGCTGATCGTCATCAGCCGCGAGCCACGCGGCACGAGTTACGCGGCCTGCAGTTGGAATGGAGACACCGAACCCGACAGCACCACGCTCGCACTCTGCCACGCAGTACCACCACCGGCGCCGTGGCTTGCCCATCTCCACCGCTGTTCGCATTTTGGTATTCGCTCGGCACTCCCCAATAAATGAAGGCGCAACGTATCCCCACATCCCCTTCATAATTCATAATCCCCTTCATGACCCGGAAACCTAGCGCGCACCACAGTTCAAGCCATTCAGGGCAGATATTTCAGCGGCATCACCAACGCTACGTCAGCGTTGCGACTGTGCCCCAGGACACGTCAGCCATGGCCTTATATTACGCCTGTCAGGATTCCGTCGCTCAATTTTCTAGCCTCACAATCTCATGCTTCTGGGACTATAGAAGTTCTACGATAAAGACCCTCCTGGGCGTTTCGTGCTGCTTGAGACCATGTTTTCATCCGAGAAATCAACAACCACGCATAGCCCTACAATATCGCCAGCAGGGCTGTACAAGAGCGCATCGTGCCACAACGTCGGTGGCCGCTGCAGACCCATGATCTGAACAATGCCTTCAGAAAGGCTGTCTTTGCTCATTTCAGCTGAACCAGCCTTTTTCATTGTCAGCAAGCTTCTCCTGCCCCAACCACCCCAGAACAATGGGGCTGCCACTGTGGAGGTGACACGTTCACTTCCGTCCTCCGCATCACAAGAACAATCGGCGGCCTCACCTTACGCCGATACGGACGTGACCGTTACCCAAGTCCACGAAACCATCGATACCTCCACGAAGCTCAAAACTTTCGCTGAGCTTTTTCATGCTGTGCATGATAAGCCTGACGTTTTAGGCGCAATGCAATTTCTTCTTTCAACTACACCCATTTTACGCTAAAGATGTGGAGGAATGGCTGGCTCAGGCCGAAGCTTTTTCCACAGTCAACGGCATTACCGATGACGTCTTAAAGTGCAAACTGGTGATTCGAAACCGGCCAACCAACCGCCTCTCCTTCATTCGCTACAAGCTGCTAGCTGCTCTGTCAGTCCAATACTCCCTGCCGAAGCAAGGTATCCTCTCGCCTACCAGCACTCATCAGCATGACTAGGCACCTTGCCCAGCGACCTCATCCTCGCCTATGACACTAGAAGCTCTGACTACCCCTGAAGGCGTACCTGTTTAATCTGGTTTGCCCTCACTAGTCGACTCCGCCACCGGAGTAAGTCAGACGTGCAGTCCCAAATCTGCCCCGAATACACCCACGGGCGAGTTTTCTTCACCTAAACCCTCACCATATGGAGACACAACCAAGCCAGGTTCGCTACCGGCCTCGTAACTGGCACCCGACAACAAGCCCCATGCCTGTCTCAATTTTGACTGCGTTCCTTCGCTGACGTCGGAGACACTTAAATCACTTTTATGCCCCACATCACCTGCGCATTACCTAATCGTTGCAAAAGCTGCGACGTACGCTCAGGACAGTATATCCGATGATGCACGAGAGGGCAAGATGTCTTACACCGAAGAGAGAGGCATTTTGAGCTAGGGCACTTCGAATCCACCTCCACGCAAATCACTTCAACGAGCAAGCAGCCCGTCGCAAGTTCCACCTCAGCAGTTAGAGGCAGCTGGTGGAGCAGACGTTACTGAGGGCAAGTCTACACCCAGAACTACACCCAGAACTACGCCCAGAACTACGCCCAGAAACAAATACCGGACTATTGTGTCTGGAAGAACGACGGCCAACCCAGCGCACCGGCGGGTAATCTGTCACCGTCGGAAACGTGAAATGCCACGAATCTTCTATCATCATGTTCAACGCCAACGTAGGACCAAGCGGCAATACGTAAGGCGCTGCGGCCATACGAAGCCCCTTCAAATCGGATGCTCTGAACTCAGAGTTCACGTGAGTGCGTACCGATGTACACCCCGACGTGGGTTTTAATCAGGAGCATTCTTCCATTGGTGCAGCCGGCGCTCGGACCATAAAGAGCAATGTTCCATCAACATGGCAATTTTAGGTGTTCCGTGCAACACCACGACGTATCGGAAGTACCTCTTCCCTCAACCTACTCTACATGTCTTGCGTCCCGTGACTCGTCCACCACTCAGTGCCCTGGGAAGACCACCCGAACTAGAGGTAAACCACCGTAGAGCTATAACCGCCTAACTAGAACAAAACACAACTTCTAAATAGTTTGCACCTATGTGTACAACGAATGTGTATAGTATAGCGTACAGTGCACATAAGATTTTTGTTGTTCATTGTTTGGTTGTTCGTTCTCTCCCGCCGCAACACCGCGAGACAACCGGAGAGTGGTAGATGTAGTAGTAGTAAAATCCTTTAATGAGAAGGGACGGCCGGTTCGCTAGAGGGGAAATGGGAATAGCAGGGAGGCAGGATTGCCACATCTCCAAGGGCCGTAGAGGCAACTTCAACTGAGTTCTTGATTGTCCAGTTTGAGGGACCAAGTGGATTTTAAACCGCGGCTCACACTACTCGAGCCCGAGCGCTCTCCTGTGTTTGAGAGAGTGATGTTATTTTTGTGAAAATTAGCCACACGAGAATTATATTTTAAGAGATTTCCGGGAAATTCAGCACAATTTTATAACAAAGGAAAAACATAAGAGCCGTGAAAACTCCGAGCCATCTCAATGATTTGTGGCTTGAATTTGCGCTTTGTTTCTGTCGATAATTGTGTGGGAAAAAACAACGGTCAACGTAACCTAAAGTTGGTGGAGCGTGCTAGCACTTCGAAACGCTACGTGTCCTGATCCCATCTAGAATATGAGAATGGTTGGCGCTCAGAACGTAAGGAAATTGTTTTACACATGCAATTAAGGAATTTTATCTCAGAAAGAATGGCAGATGCTCAGACATGAATGGGTTTATAAGCACCTGGTCCTTTGTGGATGGTGGCGGATCAGTCCTGGCCCCATCGAAATAAGCTCAACATTCGTAGTAGTGGCGCCCAAGCTCTTAACTGTGGAGATGCTTTGAGCTGAGAGCGCAAACTAAGCACAAAAATCTGCATAGTCACGTTAAAGTGTAGTGCGGGGAAACTATTTATGGCTGTGACGCTTTTCCCATCTGCAATGCTGTTAGTGCCGGCGGCGAGTGTATTTTTGGTGGCTTTCCGCCCTTAGCCGAGTTTTTAAGGGTGTAACAGCGGGCCCTTGTAGAAGAGGCGCAATCGGTAACCACTGCTGGAAGACGCCACTGCAAAAAGAATAAAGATCTTAACCGGCGATATTTACTCGTTTTCTGTGTAGAACAACCTCCTTCCCTCTTCAGATAACCGATGAATCTCAAAGACTGCACAGGGAAGTACAATGATTCTGTACAAAAGATTGAGCTCTTTTGCATTGCAGAAACAGATGACCACAAAAGCTGTTGGAATAAGACCTTTCAGGAACCGTTCACTAAAGCGATTATCAATATTACGCAGCACGGAACATTCTCTGCAACACATTCATTTATTGCCAGGTTTGCAACTGCTCTGAAGTTTAGTTGGCGCGGTAATTGGCGACTGTCAGGTGAAAATTTTGGAGATACTCATTCCTATAAGCTCCGTTTCTGGTTGCCTCTTCTTTTCAAACGTGGTGCATCGTGCCATCCGGCGGTATACCAGTGATGTGCGGGGGACTGTTAAGGGGTTCGTAGCGTCATCTGAAACCTTTGGTGGGTAAAATTTACCCGTGGTTGTCCCATGGGCACGTCTTTGAGCCTTATTGGCATGTGCGACGCTGTTTCCCCTTTATTTTTTTTACTTTGTGTTTTTATTGCGCTAGCAATCGATAGGGCACTAGGGTATTAGTTTTCGCCGTTCCTTTGCCGAAACAGCGAGTTAGGAGGACACAAACCAAAGCAGTTCGTGTTCAGAGCGCTTACGTAGGTGGCGTTGGCTGCAGTGTCGTAGCGTGGGGCTCTGAGGGCTCGGCCTATATGGCGAATTTGAGGTGGCGGTGCACCCCTCGCGCAAAAGCCTATGTAGGAGCGCCCCTGGCAAATTAAAGTGGCAGGTAAGGTGCAGAAAGAGGTGAGGTGAGGTGCAAATTTTCAGGAGTGCCGGAGCACTGCTGTGAACAAACTGTCACTCGGCAGGGCTTGGCGTTGAAATGGTGGCAGTCGGAGAAATAGTGCCTGATGATAGCACAAGGGCGTTTCGATAGTATCGGGATTTTAGCCGGACACCAGAGCAGTGAATCTGGTGGGCTGGTCATCAGGTGTTGTCCATTCACGGATGATGTGGCTTTCGCAAAGGGGAAGTAATCCCAGTATTGTGGTGCTCGAGTCCCCATAAAAGTAGGATTTACCTCTTCGCAAAGATCACAGCGCCCCTAGGCTCACACAGAGTGATTGCCCATGTTTTTAATCATCCTTAACAGAGGCTTAGACTCGTTAATAGCAGAAACATTGCAGATCGTGAGGACGATGTGGAAGACTGACTGGGGCCATATTCGTGATTTCAAGGTGCACCATCTCCGTGTGGCTCCCAGACACCACCAACGTGGGCTGTGATTGATACAACCTGGTGATAATGATAATCGCCGCAAACATTCACACACTGTGAGGGTGTCTCGTAGTGTGGTATGCGATACGGCGACATTGGTGTCGCCAATGCGTCCTCCTTATCCTAACAGCTACTCGAAAGGGGCCCGGCCTCAGAAAATCAGCAAATGCAATGTGTCATCTACAACGCCCCACAGTACATCACCACCTCCTTGGCAACTGGCATTTTAAAAAGAACCCTCAATAAAAGCACCAAGACGCCAACGATGCAAAATACCTGTGTAACCGACTGCTTCACGCATACTTGTGCTCGGTTATCGGCAAGCTGTTGATGCACCCAGTTGACAAACTAATGGCCGAGCTTCCCTTTAAAGACAGCCCTACTGGGGTATACACGGTTTGTGTGATTCTACCACTCGCGCAATGACACATCGAGATGGAAATTACACTTGTTAGCAATACATTCCCAACCTGTCTAACATGATCTAATAAAATATCGAAACATTTTTATGTATTCTTCCGTGTCAACTTTGCGTTACGGACTAAGAGCATTGGACTGAAGTCTTTACCCCGACGACCGGTGCCGCATCAAATTCAGAATTACTTGTGGGATGCATGGTTCGGAGACTAAAGTGCCGCCCACTCTGAATGTCATTGGCGGGATTAATTTATCCGGCGGGAGGTATTGGTATTTGCAGGCATTCCATTCAGCTTATGTAGCGGCTAGTTTTCGGGAAAATTGCTTTCAAGGACGCCCCTTTCGGTTGATATCCCCTTGATTCGTTTAGTGCTAAAGCTCAGTGAAAGAAAAAGGAAGGCAGTACACTCAAGGACAAACTGAAGTCTTGGGGACCTCATGGACCGAAGTACTGGTTTGATGACATCGTTGTTAGTCTAAAAATACTTTTACTAGCAACCTTATTTTTTAAGCAGGCTCACTAATTTTCAGTTTTTAGAAAAACAAGAAAAGCAATTTTTCCTGGTGCAAATTAATTTTTATTGCCTGGCAAACTTAGTATATGATATGCTTCTAAATCGGTTATTACTTGCATCACCAGCTCAATTTTTCATTTGTAAGCGTACAGTGCCTAATGAGTGCAGAAAACAGACAAAGAAACGTGCTCGACAGACAGGAGAAATTTAGGGTTAAAAGGTAGAAGTCCATCTGGAAATAAGCACAACCTTGCTTCAGCAGCTAACAAAAATAAAACATGATGTAGACTGTGGCAGTTCCTAAACCAGCTTCCCGTTCTTCCCGGTAGTTAACAGGACGTCATGCTAGAGTTATTCGATGAGTGAGCGAGGAACAGGAATCTGTTGAATGGTGAACTGTAGTATCGTAATCAACTCGATAAAGATATTTTTGTGGGTGCTTTCACGCTCCTTTGGTGAGACATCTTATGGTGGACGGCGAATTAGGCTAGAACCGTCGGTTTCTAATGGGTGGTTGGGCGCTGATGTCGTAGTAACGTGGATGATGAATATTGTTTTTTTTTTCTCCAGAAATGTCGAAAATGTTCTATGACTCTGGGTTGAGGTCACGATTGATGATGGCCCGAATGGGAAATATTGGTGGCTTAGAGCTGACGTAATAATCTGAAAGAGTAGCATATCCTCATGAAAGGGCATATTTATTCCTGAACATATTTAGTGCTGGCGCCTTGGGCTAGAAAATAGCCTTTGCTTTAGTATTATCTGCGGCCCGAAGACGACTTCCTTAAGAAATACGACTCAGACCTAGGTGTGGAACTATAAAATAAAGGGGGGATTGCCTGTTGGAGCGGTGAGTTATACGGGGTCGAACATGTTGTATGAAGTAATCTAAGGTATGTTTTCATTGCAATTGGCGCAGTTTCCTCCTCATAAAATGTCATCCCTTGTTTCCCCTGCGCGGGTGACAACCTACGTTGCGCGTGTGATAGGCCAGGACGAGAGGCGGTGGAAGGAAAATGAGAAACCCTCTCACGGGGCGGCAGCTGTTGTGATCGTCCAAACAACTTGAAAGTGATTAAAATATATTCAAGCAAGATACCTGATGCGAATAGTTTTGTAGGACGGTTCACTATTGCCTGGTCATACGCCGGAATATGCGACAATCAGTTTTTGCTGGTGCCTAAGTCATAAACAAGTGCTATTCTCAAGGATTTCACAATCGAGGCAAGTTGAGGGCAAAGGCAGCCAAGGAGGATAGGCCTACGCAAACTGTGTAGAACCAGGAGGAGACTCAGGAGGACCAGCAGGAAACACTGGGGGAGTTTAAATACGGTTGGTACATGAAGAGGACAAAGTCAGCATACAAAATGAGAGATGTATTGACTGCGGTGCTTTAACACGCCGAGCCACAGTTGGGCTGTGAGGCGCGCCGTAGCAGAGGGGTACGGATGATTGTTTTGCCATCCCGTGATTTTTAACGTGCATAAAAATCTCGATAGAAGGGTGTGTTATCTTCCGCCTCCACAAGAACAGCGCTCATCTAACCAGCATCCGAAAATCAGAGAGACATCGGAATCACAGGACACGGAATATTAGGCAGGAGCTTATATGGTGTGTGCAGAGATCTCGTATACCCGTTCTGGATGGGGACGCAGGCGTATGGAAGGGCAGTTCTTGTTAATTAACTCGGACAGACCCGGGACGAAGTTATTACGTCATGGTGGTGAAAAGGAAATCATTTTCCTTATTCGTAATTTTTGGCCGATAATTCGCCAAAACATAACGTTCTTCTCTGGTCCGCCCATCCAAGCACCAGTGTCCAACTGGATTAGCTGCTTACGGAGCTTCTAAGAGTCTTCGACGCGATAGGACATCCTGATGATCTAGATAGCGTTTGTGGATTTTGTGCCGCCGTCCCCTTCAGCGCGAAAAGTGAGTGCCTGTTTGGACTTTGCGGACTAGGCTTTCCTCAGTCGTGTTTTTGTGGCGGGGCGGATGAGTACCAGGACGTCGAAAATTTTGTAAAGAATTTACTCTCCCGTCTTTCTACGCATTCGACTACTTTCTGGTGGTGGTTGGTAAATGCGTTGACATTCATACCGCCAAGGACAGCTCATCATTACATTGCTGCAGTCCGTCCATTCATGCACAATGGTGAGGCGCCGTATTTTGCACATAAATTATGTAACACGAGATGTTGAGACCTAAAACAATAGGCCCACTGATTGAACGAGTTGACGCAGTAATAATTATCCTGGAGTTCTTTCACATGGTCACCGCAGGGCAGGGATTTAGGTAGGGCAATTAGGCAGGGTGTTTAAACTTGCCGAAGGATCTATTTACGATGAAATGTAATGCATATAGATCCTAAAACAGTCCGAATGGCCGAGTAAACAATGACAGTTACGAACATACAGATAAACATAGAAAAACGTATGCGTGCTAATGTGGGTACTGGGTGCACAGTGCTTTTTTCAGCTGCACAGCAGCCCACTGATTTGGATATTTCTCTGGACGATTTGGGTAAGCGACATTGTTTTACTTGACCCTTTTGGTCAATTTACCCAATGTTTAACGACACAATTACTTTCTATTGCAAGAGAAACAATCCAGGAGAAAATACGGCCATAAACAAAGCAATGGCGGACAACGGTCGCTGGCTGATTATAGTAGCGCTATCTGTGAGGAGTGACGGCAAGCAAGGCTGCAGAGCCTAATGACGCGCTCGCAGTTTCTTTGAATACCCGCCCTCATGTCTTAATAGCACACGTCATGAAAACAAACGATATGGAGGGAGAGTGAAAATTTCCCCCTAAATTGGTTTTTTTTTCTTGGTGAACACGGTGTCGTTGCCTGCCGGACAATCGCTGGGGCCCTATAAAACACCAGATGTTTCGCATAAAACAAGGTGGTGTACAGTCTGCATGGCCCCATTAGGCGGAGCTACAGACGTAAGCCAAGAATCGGGCTGCGCATGACGGCAGAGATTTACGGCAGGAACCTATGGGTTACAGGCCAGTAATCTTTTAGAACTGGTTTGAGATGGAAGCTTTGTTGGAACGATAAGTTTGCGAGCTAGGAGGAGCGCGGAGATTACCAAATAATCCGATAATTATGCAGTGTACGATGAGGGCTAGGGCAAATTACGCCAGTGGCATTAGTGGCTTGGTTTGGGGTTGGCCTAAAACATCATTTTTACCGCTTGTTCAACGCTCGCAATGACCTAAATTCTCTCTTCGCCATGAAAGCATGCCAATATCTAGTGAAAGGGCTTCTCGTCCGGAATAGGAATGCATTTAGCGGCTACAGGGATTTATATCTTACCGGCTTCCCTCGTGATTCTGGAGTTTTAATAATTTCCCCACGCGTGATGCACGCGAAAGCAAAGCCCCTAAGGAAGTGTATATGAACTCTTCACATATCATTTTTTGGCATACTCGACGTCTTGGGACAGCGTTCCCGAATTTCGTTTTCAGTCTCAGCGCAGGTATTGCAATTTTTTAACATTACCCAGGGTTATGTCGTGCCCACCATTCGCGAACTGCCATTGAAAAGGTCGTCGGGTTGCGACACCGCTTCTAGCTTCATCGCGAAATGTTCTCTTAATATGGTCACCCCTTTTTTCTGCCGCAGCATGCGTATATAACTTGACAAGCAACATTTTAGAATAAACTTGAAATTAGGCGCAATCTGACCTGTGCAGAAGACAGGATGAGCCACAACGACAGAGAAACTATAGACCAATCTCTCTTCTGGCTTCACTTTTGGACGGCTTTGATAAAGTCATACATCGACACGTTTCCGCGAGCATCAGCTCTCTTTAGCTCATGAAATCTACGCAAGACGTATCCACCATTACCCATATTTACCACCGTGGCAGCTGTAAGTGTTGGGCTGAATATCTCTAAGAAAGCAGAGCGATAAAAGTAGTTGGTAAACAAGAAAACGATATGACACCGCAGCCAAAATAACGGTAGTCAATTTCCACACGCGCTCAACTTCCGCAGATATCTTAAGTGTACCCACGCGTCAGTAGTCGGGTGTGCTCGGAAGTAATACCAGAGGACATATGGTCGCCGTCCTCTCTTGATACGCGTCACAATAACAAACCGCCTATATCGCTGGAACTTATCATACTGGTAAAACCTTATCCAACTAACATCAAAAAGCGGTCAGATGGAGCACTAGAACTGGAAAAATAAAATGAAACATTTATTCTGGCGTAAAAGTAAACTCTGTCAAAGTAAGAAATACACCAAGATAGAAATTTTAACAGATATTTTTGTATTACCTTTGGGATCTCATTTGGCCATTCTAGCTCTAGCTTCCAACCGATGATATATGGCGTCGCAAGGCAAAACGGTCATTGGGCCTTGCTCAAATAATAGAAGCTATCACCTTCGCGCATTTCTTCCTGCGCATTCCGAAACCGCATAATATCACACACACACAAACATCTTACGCCACACAAGCGGTACTGTCCTGTTTCATTTTTTGTATTGAAAAAGGCCGAGCCATCCCCTTAACCGCTAGAGTTATTTATCGTGATTCGAGCATTTAACGTCATCTTGGGCCCAGTTTCCTTTACTACCGTAGAAGTTGTTCCTAGGTGTGTTCCTAACGAGAAAAGGCTGTTATTCTATTAATATTGCTTCTAGTAATATAAACGTCCAATTTGCCATGAATACCGCAAACGAGTATCGACCGCGCATGCAGTGTTACTAGTTTATTGCTATCTTGCACAGATACACTCCGGTTCAATAATTGTTATTGGTACAAACGCCCTTATTGACTAATAGACAACCAAATTTATCGCTTTGAATGCCCCAATAGAGGCTATCGGCTATTTACGCTTCTGCTTCTGCTTCCGTACGTGTGACACCGGGTACACCGCCCTCTCACCGCTAGGCAACAGCTACCGTGTCCTCGGGGAGCTATCCGTCTACGCCATAATGGTTTGTGTCGGCATAACCAGCTCGGTTGTAAAAAAAGAAAACAAAAACCGGCGCTTCACCGAGTAAAAGATTGGTATAAGTAACGTGGCCTTGCTTCTTTGGCACGTATCTGAAAGGAATGAGTGTCAGGGAAGGATTGGGTGATGAGGGTGCAACGTAGAGCAGTTTTTTACTTCACAGCGAAATCTTTCCTGTCCTTACTGCTTATTTTCAACGCCACGTTCACCATAAGGACTGGCGCTATAAAAGGAGTATTTATCGACGACTTTGGATGTCATATATGCCCTGTCTGCTTTGGGGATCAAATTGTATTTTTTTCGGCTTTTATTTTGCGGTTGTATTGTCTTAATCATTTTTAGATGCGACGCTGAGAGGAGCATCTCTTACCGGTGGCCCGGTTCTGCGTGCATCCGTCGTCCGCGTCCGCAAAGCTGCGTCTCTCCTCCGCTCGCCTCTCCTCCTCTCTCCGATAGCGAACACTCACTTCCACATCTGCGGTCGCGCTGCGCGCGGTGCTGCGCTCACCTGCGCACTGTGCGCATGTGCAGTGCTCTCTCCGCGGTCTCCTCTCTTTCGGGCGCTCCCCCCGGTTTCAGTCGACAGTCGTCCGCACTTGCGCCTGCGCTTGCTCTCTTGAGGTACCCGACGATTGCTTGATGCGACGGTACCTCCTAAACAACGCCTAAACGACTTTCATTTGCATGTATGCATGGTCAAAACAGAAAATTACGCCCACCTCCCCTCGCGGGAAACCAACGATGTGATGGATACGCAATGGTCATTCACTGCGCGTTTCACGCAGTTCGACTAATCGACCAATGGAAACGCCAACAGAACCCTTTTTATCGTCGCATCACACCAGGGCTCCCGCGAGGGGAGGTGGGCGTAATTTTTCTTAGATGCGAAGGCATCTCATTCACTCGCCTTGTCTCTGCATTCGACGTCGTCGCAGGCCTCCGCCCCTCTCCCAATCTCCTCTCCGTGACAGCTGCGCTCTCCGCCACTCACGCCCTCTCCTCTCCGATAGCGAACACTCTCTCGCGAGGGGCATTGGATTGGATTCGATTGGATTGGCTTGACTTGGATATGGATTGGAATTAAGTGGATTGTGTTGCGTCATAGCCGCGGCAGACGCACTAGTGCCGGCGCGTCCCCTCACCGTTATGCGCGCTATAAAACGCGGTGCCTGTGCCGCTCCGCTCCATCGTTCAAGCGCCGTTCCTTCGCTGTCCAACGCTGCAACGTGAACACCCTATGCGTCGCATCTACAGAGGGGTTCTTGCGAGGGGAGGTGGGAGATTTTTTTTGCTTTTGAATTGTTGATTTCCCAAGTTTCGCTTGTGTTGCTCAACCTCCAAACGTGAACCGTTTTTATTGTTTCCGTCCGTCGACACGGCACGTGAGAATATTTGTGGAGCCTTGCAGGCTTTACACACTGCTTTTTATACAGCCCTAAATCTGTAATGGCGCAAGAAGAAAGCGGTCGCCGAATTTTGGACGAAGGCGAGAAAATTGGACAAAGGAGAGTTATTCGTCCTCGCGAGCTTAGACGAACAACTAGTTTGTGGTAGAAAAAATGGTCTACAGCTACTGATATTGATTGCTTTTAGGGATATGCTGGCCTTACTGACCTATCAGAAGCGCTGCAGTTGTCGAGAGTGCGTGTTAACTCGCAGCGGGATTTCGTGGGGACGATAGTTTCCTAAACCGATCGAGGTAAGGAAAACGCACGCGTGCTTATGCTAGAGAAAGAAACATCACCTCTTGGAACTGAGAGCTCGCGAGAGGCTTTTTACCTAACAGGGGAGCTAAACAAAGACAAATAGACAAGGCACTCTGCCTTGAAGGGGCCTATGATCAAGCTGTGAAAAATCTAGGTGATGCGCTTCCAGTCGCAGAGGATAAAAAAAAAAAAACTTCCAAGCATTTCCCCGAGGGTGAACATGGTTAAGTGCGAATGCACGGGGTGATGCTATGAGGGGGAGTAAAGTTAAAATCCGTTGGCATTCGCCCGTGAGCGCGCGCGAGCCGACCCACGGAGGTCTGGCAGTTTATCGCTGCATATATAGGGGGGTACGCCGCGCCGTTCGCGCCGAGCCAGGTGGCTGAGAGAGGAGGCGAGCGCAAGGGGAGAGGGACAGCGGCGCACGGCAGCTGCAGCCGAGCGAGGGGGAGAGGAGAGAGTGTGACGTCACGGTGGAGAGAGAGGCGCGCGGCAGCTGCTGGGGAGAGGAGGCGCGCTGTGACGTCATACCATGACGTCACGGCGCGAGGATCGGTGCGGGGAGCGGCGCGCACCCGCGCAGCCACGGCGAGGAGGCGGAGCGAGCGCGGTCACGTGGTGAAGTGACGTCACCGCGCCGTTGCTACTGACGCTCCTCTCCGCTCCACGCCGTTGCTAGGGAGAGGAGGACTGCGGACGCCGCCGCCGCTGGCGGTGGAAGGTTTGGGGTCGCTTATAAAGTGCATTCGCACTTAAAAAACGTTCGAAACTGACCAAATCTGTGAATACGCATGGGAAACCTGTACGCGAGACTATAGCGTCGTATTGGTTACTAACGCGCAGGATTTTTTGCTTTGGTAGCAATGAGTCCGCTGCTGCTATCGTATATCGAGAACAGTTAGCATGTTCTCGCCTGTGCGAGAATTGGGCGGTACCCGCAATAATGCTAAATTCATTGAAACAGAATCTGCAGTCGAAAAGTCATCGTTAAGATAATGAGCCGCAAAAACACCGAAGACTCCCTAAAGCTCGACAGCATTACGATTGATTTTGTGTGTCTTTGTAGCGGAATTAGCGTAGACCTACTGCCTACGGAAGGGAGCAGTATCCTAAGGGTCGACTGAGCACTGCCCGTGGTTTAACTCTACTCAAGTGAGTGCTCTAAAAGGAAAGGCTAAAAGTTCAGAAAATTTACAAAGATGTCTTAGAATAAAGGGCAAGATTTGGTAGAACGTAGAGCAAAAGGGGAACGTGTGAAAGGGTTTTGACCTCAAAAACGCCACTACACAGTCAAGCGTGAGAAGAAAGAAACGACGTTGACAAAAGGTTGTCCCAGTCAAAGCATCGTGAAGGTTTGGCGAGAGAGAATGAAGAACGGTTGGGTATGATAACAGAGACGCACAGTCAAAGACTTAGAGGAGAGAATAAAAACCAGTCTTGTTTAAGGGAGATAAAATTACCTCTAAGGGAAATTTATTCAGTGAGGTTAGAGTTAAAAACAAAGACTCCTACACCCAAGTCCTTTAATTAGATTGAAAAAACAACCTCGGAAGACGTGTGAGGAACTAGTACCAAAAAAGTGGTGCGTAACCAGAGTTTAGGATACCATTGGTTATAGCGTCTTCGGAATGTGCGTCTCCCAAGACATAGCAGGTTGTTTTTGTGATGGATGCTCACCGATTTATTTTTAGGTTCGTATTGCGGAAGGTTTCGACTGCCGCGGCTAACTGGGGCAAAAACGCTTGAGTAAACGTGGTATCAGAATCTATTAGGGAACAGCGCCCATTTGTAAACTTTTGTAAGCGGCCCGAAATGATTAGATTGTTGCGCTGTAGACTCAACAACCAGTACTTTGTAGGAAGGGTGTCTCAGAATGCAAGATCAATTGTAATGGACGGTAGCAGCCTTTTAGTGAAGGAACATCACCTCAGAACGGGCAATGTAAGAAGAAGCGGGCAGTCTCAGTAGAAGAGTGGGGAAAACCAAATAAGACATAGGGAAAACAACGGCCACACCCTAAGATGCGCATTTCAAACTTCCATCGGAAAACCGGCAAAATCATCCGACGCCCTTAAATAAACCGCTAGACATTTGAAGTGAAGCCAAGTGCTTTCAGAAACCACAACGGGACCCAAACTTAAAATGTTCACTAAAAAAAGGCAAGTATATCAGAGAAGAGTTTTAGGCTGAAACGGAGGCCAAGGAGAGCACAAAAAAGAAACGCCTGAAGAAGGAGCAAAATTTGCCCACATAAACGCGATAAGGCAACGTAATGACCCCGTATTCCTGGCCGGCATCCAGCCAATTTCCCACCAATGCAGTCTTCCCAGCGCACAACCAACCTAGCATGGGTGGGCCCCACGGCGTTGCTTCCGTCACTATAGGGTTCTTGGTGCCATACCGCGGCTGTCACGCCTGTACTCATACGGCGCACACTTCAGAGGTCGGCCGCACGAGTCAAATGTCCGTCTCTCCCATCCCTTCGCTACAACAGAAACCCTGTACCCACGCTGTGATGTTCACGCCATGACATCACAAACATGACAGCAGTAAATTGGGCAGACGTAGTGCTAAAGATAATTGTTTGATGCCTAGACGATTTGCCTCACATCTGTTTTAAGGGCTGAACTGTTATTTTTAACTATGGCTTGTTTTGTCATGTTCGGTATGGTTTCCTTGATTCATATTAACAGCGCTATTGACATAGACAAAAAGAAGAGGGCACAAACACGGCGCTGACTAACAACTGAGTTTTATTGCTTAGGCCAGTGGTTTTTTATACACACATGGGCAAAAACAACAAAAAGGAAAAAAGAGAAGGAAACACTAAATTAACACGTGAATATATTTGAGCTCGCGAGAGTGGTATCATACTGACTTTACGTTTATTCACACGTTAATCTACTTAAGGGGGCAAGAAGTACAATCAACACAAAACACAAGCCTTTTTTGTAATCAGTTTGGAAACAAGACAAAGATTACCAAGGTAAGCTTACTGCGCTAGGAATCCACACTCTTTTTCTGTGAGGGAAATTTCGATGCTTTTATGTCGCCACTGCTTCTGACCCAGGAAGAGCCATCAAATGGATCCATCAAGTTTCTGGATTTGAGACTCCGGCTGCTAGACCACCTCGTATGCTGGCAGTACGACCCGCCTGGCAACAAGCCGCCCTTTCTTATGCGTCGGCTCACACGAAACTGGTGAAAAAAGCAATTGTCAAGACTTGTCTTGGCAATGCGCTACGAAACTCATGCCCCCATGCCGTTCAGAGCAGTTTTGAGGCACAAACAAAGCGCCTATTCCTCGGGGTACCAAACGTGTGTGCAGTCAGCCGTAGCAGAGTCCATGTTGAATGAACTAAAGAAGAAAGAAAAGGAGCAGGAACAGCCTCAGTACAGCTCCCAAAAGAAGGAACCCATTGCATTGGTGCTGTACTTGCATCGAATTGCTCATGGCCTGAAAAAAGTAGGAAATGGCGGAAATGTAAAAGTTGTATTTTTAGCTCCCCTGAAACTGTCGCAAATGTCTCGTAAAGTTAACACTCGTCTCACTATCCGTAACAAGTGCACAACCAACGCCGCCTGTATAAACAGTGCCTAACGCGTGAGCGAAAAATGGCCAAACAGCCACTATCCTTTTGCTTTCTCCTACCCTTCCCCGCTCCGTAGCCTTCCAGCGTGCTTTCGTGTCCGCCAGCCAGCGCCGCTTCTCGGAAACTATGCAAAATAGTGGAAAGTTTGTTTAGCGTTCCCGATGCGGCGCTCCTACGCCTTTTTGTTTTTCACCATGCCTGTCTATCTTGGTCTGTCACAGATAAAACTTCCTTTGTCACGAAGCAAAATCCCTTGCGCTGCCGCAGGCTGATGCCGGCTTTGCGCGCTTATCTACTCGGATCACAGGCCCTGAAATTTTCTGAGTGGGGCATCCCCCCTCTATCCCCTCCGCATTTAGGTATTGTTTTCACCCCCCTGTTCGCACTCCGCATTGGTACGCACTTCTAAAATTGAGGACTGTACTGTAAAAGCGCCCGGACAGCGTGGCGGGATCCAAGCTGCTTATCCTTTTGTTTCCTATAATTTTCTGAAGTTTACAAGCACGTGATATTATTGGAAAGTAATCGTAGAAGTGAGCGCCTGAACAAAAAACGTGCACGCAATTTTTTATTCTCTAAATGCTCCAGAAAGAAAAATATCAGTAAAATAAAGGCTGCCCCATCCGAAAATATCGTTTTTCTGTTAGCTATATGTCTACCCGACAATCAGTATGTTCTTAGACTGTTTCAGTCCGCCTCCGTCTTTATCTTTGGAAAAATGCATCAAGTATGAAGCGAGGGACACGTTGAACGAGATCTCCAATGCGCCACAGAACTAGCGCCCCGTCACGGCTAAGATGTAAGCGAAACGGCCCTTGAAGCCCAACAGGCAAGCTGACAGACACACGTCGTAGAAGTGGGTGCAGCGTTCGCGACTCGCGAGCAGTGACGTAAGGCGAGATGTCCGCCGGCACGCGCCACATAGCGGATCAGTGCCTGAACTAAGCGTCCCTACCCTTCCCATTGAAAAGCGCGCGATGCGTCAGGCAATGTTAATACAGGCGGTGTTGGCACAACGAAGAATTACAAACAGTTTGTTGCCTGCGCAGAAAAAGTTGTTTATTCTGTGCCTCTCTCGTGTGGCAAGAAATACGTCGGCCAAACTGGCCGGTGCCTGAATGATAGGCTGAGGGAACAACATTACAATGTTTCAAAAACGTTCAGTGGTCACCTCGCCCAGCATTGTCGTGATTGCGTTAGCAAATGCCAGCCCCTTTTGGACCTGAGCGTAGTGATAGGCGAGCATGGCAGCCAAATCGTGCGAGAAATCTTAGAGGCCACAGAAATCAACAAGTTAGGTGATAAATGCATAAGCACCCCATTTATTGCCCCCACAGAAAAAGAGTGTAGATTCCTGTCATAGTAAGCCCACCCTGGTAATCTTTGTCTTGTTTCCAAACTGATTACAAAATGGGCTTGGGTTTTGTGTTGATTGTACTTCTTGCCCCCTTAAGTAGATTAACGTGTGAATAAACGTAAAGTCAGTATGATGCCACTCTCGCGCTTTCTCTTATGTTCACGTGTTAATTGAGTGTTTCCTTCTCTTTTTTGCTTTTTGTTGTTTTTGCCCATGCGTGTATAAAAACCACTGGCCTAAGCAATAAAACTCAGTTGTCAGTAAGCGCCGTGTTTGTGCCCTCTTCTTTGTCTGTGTCGGTAGCACTGTTAATATGAACAAGTACCAACTCGCCCAGTGTTCCGTTTTAGCCTCATTCCTTGATTCGATTGCCTGTGATTTTTTTGGTTTTTAATGCATGTGGTTTCTGTGTAAGTATATTCGCCGCGTATCGAAATGTACGTGGCGACAGCGTAGCGCTGCTCGTGTGGATGCTCCGCTGAGCGGGCTGGCCGAACGCACAGTGTGGGCGCGCTGCATGCCTTTTTTGCGCCGTAAATGCGCACGAAATGCGCAGACTAGAGTGGCTTGCCGTAGTTCGGTTCCTCAACGTTCGAAGAATAGAATGGAGGAGGCAGTAAGTTTTCATTACTACACCAAAAAAGCGGCGAGCCATCGGGATTCTCATAACGGCCGCAATAATGACAATGAACTTGTACGCCGTGGCTCGTAGCAAGCTCGATCTTTACAGACTACGGCTCTGAGCCTACGATAAAAGCATAAATAGAAACAAATCAAGAAGCCTCGACCTCTGGAATGCAGCTTCCAAGAGCAGTTTCGATCACGTTCGCTGGTAGCATGACGTATTCTTGCATTTGTGTGGTGCCCTGAAATGGTAACACCACTTATCTTCCCTTACATTTTTTCTAAGAGCTTACGACAGGCAACTTAAAATTGCTCAATTTTAACCAGCGCAGAGAACTAATGCAATTGGTCTAACGGTTGTTTTGCGCGCAGCTTTAGCTAAATAAAATTTTAGCGACTCTGAAAGCAGGCTTGATGGTTAACGGTGTCAGATCACTTATTGAAAATAAGGCTTTCGGAACAAGTAAACTTGCGAATTAAATTGCTAAGGTGCGCAGTACAGTCAACATCGCGTGTTTAGCTAGACTTTTAAAGTGACAAGCAGATTTGCAGTGTGTACACCAAGTACCTTTGTACGTCTATTGGCGGATGTCATTTGGACTTGTAAATCCGTGTCTAGATGTCCGCTGTATAAGTGCGAAACTGTACATCCAAACATGGACGTACAGTGGCCGTCCAAGCTGGCAGTTGGATGTTCGTCTGTATTTCGGACGTCCGACGGGCTTACGTAGTTGCATGGGTTTTGGGACCTCGCAGTGAGCATAGATATTCTGTTACGGCTGCACTCTGGACCATTTGCCTTCCTTTTAACATGTAACAGGTGCCTATAGAACAGCCAGGTGTGTTTGCATTCTTGCGTAATGTCGCTAACGAACTATAAAAATGGCAAATAAGGTTGCCCTCTTGCAGATGTAGTAACACGTTCTTTTTTATTTCTCGTTTCGAAACAGCGCAACGAGCTACCGGTAACTAGGTTGTGTTGCAAACTGAACCTCGCTTTTTCCTTGGCTTTTCTTTCCTGAGGATGTGTTAAAAAATGCACGGATAAAAGTTTTCTGTACAGTCTGTTTTTGTTTTCCTTCTATTAATTGCAGGGTGGGGGGTGGAGGTTTTGCCAACGTTCCAAGCGCAGCGAGAAGAGTACGCATGTAACGCGAAAAGCTAGACGTTGGTTAGCAGTATTACATGCAATTGAAAGTACGCTAGGCGTCGTGTTCCGTAGCGATGAAAAAGCAGTACTTCAACGACTAGACACCAATATTTTTAAAACTGATCAACCCCTCTTTTGGACTAAGATTGTCCAGGAATTGTCGCTCACCTTTTTTTTTCAAAGTTGTATTGAAAGCGAGAGTTGTGTGAAAAACAAAAAAAATTCAGCAAGTCATTGCACACACCCTCCACACATGTGGGAAACAACCTGCATTAGGTTACGCCATTTTTCCTCGTTCCTCAAACTTAGGCTAACCTTAAGAGGTTAAGACGTCGCCATATTAGGCATATGGCCATGCTGACTGATACATATATCTGCACAAGGTGATTAATGTGGGTATTTGAAAACGGGATATACAAAAATGACTCACGAAATGCCACAGGACAGAGGCAAACTCACAACTGCCTAATTTTACCGAGAAATCCACCTGAAGTACTCTTGCGCATTCACAGAAACGTATTTTAAATCACACGTAAAATTAGGAACACATTATAAGCAATGACTGTGCAAAAATGGTATTTATTTTTGAAAAGGTGCGGGAAGAATTCGATCGCACGGGCATTTGCGGTTGTAAAATACGTCCCCGGTAACGTATGGGCGATAGCGCAGAGGTCCTGTGCAGTGTAGTTGTTTTAGATGCGAAGCATCTCATGGACGGGGCTATGTCCCTCCCGTCGCCGTGCGGCGCCCGCAACCCCACTGCGCATACTCGGCTTGCTGAACGCCACGTGGTGTCTTACCCTTTAATGGCTCCGCGAGCGACAGTGTTGCCGATGTCTACCTGGGCCGGCACGAGACGAGCACGGTTCCAGTTTATGGGATCCTGGAGCGACAGTGTTGCCGGTGTGTTCCTGGGCCGGCACAACACGAGCACGCTACACGCGCCTTCGACGTTTCATCGTCATCGCGGCGGCCTGCGTCAGAGTCTCGGCGGGCCGTGATTGCAAGCAGCCCACAACCATCCGAGGAACGTGCATCGACCTCATCATCAACAACTTTAGGGTTCATCCACTAGAAGAGCCCTTGACTACATTTCACAGACCATTAAGTGGTCATAATGAAAGTGAAACGCCAACCACAGCTCCACGTCACCTACAACGAACATGGTGATGATAATGCCTAAATAGACAAATTCATGCCACGTACAACGTATCTCTCTCTCTCTTTCTCTAATACCTCTCCACTCTAACCCCCCCCCAATAAAAATACACCATCTTCCCATAGGAGAACCATGAGTAGCATGCGAAGCAGCCATGGGTTTATCGCCGTTTCCCATTTCGTAGTTCCCGTAAGTGAAAACTTTGGTAGTTATCATTAAAACCAAACTGTAAATATAGCTGTAGCTACGTACCTCAACCTAACTTAAACGACGAACTGAAAACAAAATGGGCACTTGAATCGACGCCATGGCTGCTTTACATACTACTCAGAGTTACCCTACGGGGTGATGCTGTTTTTTTTTCTTCTTTCTATGAGGACCCAGCGCATTTCTACGATGGTGTGGCAAATGCACGGGTATGCACAGGTCTTGTCGCTTCTTACCCGTTTCGTGTAATAAATATTTAGCCTTTAAATAACAACAACGCTATCTTCAAATAGCCCCCGTTGATGTTCGAGAAACGGCACACGACTGCACTCACAAAGAAGAACTGTGCAATGTGTCGAAACAATGTTTATAACACGCTTCACACTCAAGCAGTGACGACTGCGAAGATATTTTGTGGAATTAAACCAGCGCATTAACCCTCGACGCCCGCTGAATATTGCGTCTCTAGAGAAAATAAGCCAGCCCAGGTAACTACGTCATTGCTTACTGCCAAACAAGCACGCATGTTGGTTGTTTTATCGTGTGCAGCATCAGTCTTGCGCCTCGCGCAACGTGAACGAGCAGAAGACGCGAGGGCGCTATCCACACGAGGATCAGGTCGTCCCGCCTCCGCCAGGGGCTGGCTGTGTTCGATCTGGGGGTACATTGCTTGCCGTTGAAGCATTGGGCGATACCCTTGCCCCAAAATATACACTCATATCTCATTAGCGCCCGACGTATGCGTTGTATACCCGGAGATTGTTCAATCCATAAATTCAAGTAACCGCACTTGCTTGTCAGGAATCGCTTTGATATCGTTTCCTAAACATGTCAAACCTCTTGCCCTCAAACGAAGCAAACCATCATTTTGGGCACTAAATTTTCATGCACCTAATGAGTTATGAAGTCCAACGCACAGCGTTATGACTGCGAACCTATACCCATATCTTCATGTCAGTACCACGTGTATTGAAATGGTGGCAATCGTCTTGAAGATACCGGCGCTGTGAAACCTCCTGCCTGTGTCAGTTCTCGTGGTTTTCGATACACAAAAAGAGACGTGTTTAGCTTGAGAAAATAAAGCGGCCCAAGCCCTATTTAATTTATTACTGATTGAAATTCGCAAACCCTTTTTTATTTCAATGAACCGCAATTAACAGCCCCCCCGGCGCTGGCATGGGAGCTGGATATTAAACGCTACCAGGCTATTTCATCTCAGCGAGTGCCCCAAGAATAAGTAGTCTGTACGTACAACCCTGTGTCATGGTAAAAAATCGCCATATTTTGTTTTGGACTACTGAATTTTTCCCCTATGAACGAAGTAAGAGACACCAAGTTATACTCCAATCCTCCTGTACGATGAGTACACAAAATGTCGATCTGACCTTATGGAAATTTTTGGCCCATGATGGAATATGTTGAACGATGGAAGACTTGTAGGCCTATGGCCCGTGCAGGAGGACAGACCACCACAAGCAACGGTGCAATATCTACTTTATTTTTCCTCTTATTTACGGAACTGGAGGCCCGTTATCTCAGTAAAGATGTCGGACATGACCTGCATATAGCGGGGCTCCTCTCTCCCTTTTAAACTACCAAACTCTTAGGTTTTCACCCTAAGGTACCGCCTATGAAAGTGACCTCACAAAGAGACACTGAGGAGCACCAATTAATGACACCAACGAGGCCATTCATTGAGCACACTAGCAATCACCGGTGAGTACTCAATACTGTAAATGGCCAACTATCACACAAACTCCGAAACTCCAATGTGTTCAGTAAAACATAATCCGCACCGAAGGAAATGTCGAATAAAGGAAGACTCTGTACTTTGACTATAGCAGACGTCCGGCCCGTCTAAAGTATTTTTGTTATGGTAGGAGAGCATAGTTGTTCACCGTGCCAACAGAAATTTATTCTCATGTGAACCCGTAATGCGAATTACAAAGCCGGACTGCCTACCCATGGATGTATCAAAGTTACCGAGTCAACACTGTCAGGCATGCAACAAAAAGGAACTTCGCTTGCGACCTTTGAGCCAACGGATATAGCATGTCTGGTGTCCTCTTTATACCGTTGACCCCTCTAATCGTAATTCGAGTGCGTCGCGTTCATTCCACTGGCGGAAATTACAATCGTTTAACTGAGCAGATGCATTCTCTGACCAGGTTATCAAAACGACAATATGGTAGAGAACAACGTCGGTTTGTTGGGCCGGACGCGGGTTGAATGCTCCCAAGACACGGAAGGATTACTACATGAGTACATGAGTGCTTCAAAGCCTTAAGGGTTCACAGATAAGACTAAACTGGGTAGCCAAAAAAATGTTTCGCAGCATCCACTAGTGGTCCAAGGCTGGACAAACAGCAAAGCTGTTGGCTCCTCTGACGTCGTCTAAGATGAGGCTAATGCTCCTATTATTGATTTCCGCACTTCCCGCTGAAAGGTGCTCATAAGTGGCAGGCGCGGATCGATTTCTCTGCAGGCCTTCACTATTCTCACAACTTAAACCATGTTAGCATGCGCTAAAGCCAGCGACAACTCCATTCACGTAATCGACGTGAAATGGCGACGAGAACGGTGCGATAGATCACTCCACGAATGCTGAACAGGGTGTCCTCGAAGGTGGACATGGATGACGCGAGCGCCCGTCCCGAGGCGAAGAGCACCTGCTCTCGCTTTTTTTTCTGTTTCCGTGCCACTCAAGTGCCGAAAGCCCATTTGCATGCCTCGACTACACCAGGTGCTCCTCAAAAAAGAACGCTCATGTGAGCTCGCCATTTTCTTCGCTCTTAATTTTTTCATTTATCTTTGCGAGAGCCTCGCGTTGCGCAACCCTACGCTGGAGCCTGGACGAGGCCGAGCGCTCCTCACGACAGGCGGGCTCATGTGCATCAGGTTTTTTCTTGGTATTATTTCTCAGCATGGATGGCACAACAAAGAGCTTAAACAGCTCTGGTATTTAAGCTCTTTGTATATACTTGTATGTACCAAATATATATATATATATATATATATATATATATATATATATATATATTTATATATACATACACATATATATATACATATACATACACATATATATATATATATATATATATAAATATACATATATATATATATATATATATATATATATATATATATATATATATATATATATATATACACACTTTGATATCAATATATATCAAGTGCTTCACAATCCTCGCAACTTTGTTGCACAAAAATGCTTGAATATCGTTTCCATTGAAATATGAAAAGAAGGTATCATATTAGGAGCTTCCCCGTGCAAGTAATACCAAGCACCCAGTAGCGAGCCTCTACAATATGACAACGTGTAGATTACAAAAAATGTAGTTCTTCACAGGCATTTCGGAAGAATGAAGATTTTTTTTGTATATTTTCCGTTCAGTTCATCAGAATGCATTAACTAATATTGCGAAACAATATGTTTTGCTCTGACTACAAGCTTAAAAAGGTAGCATAAATATGTTTTAAATTGAAGCTCAGTAACTGCAAATATCGAAAGGATGTTTGTGAAACAGCATTGAGTCATAAACATGTATGTGCAAATATCATTAAAATTCTCTCGTAGGCAGCGCACCTCCATTTTGAAAGTTTTCTGATACCAATGTAGGCCTACAAGAGTATACACTAAGCTATCAGCATACTGGAAAAATACACTTGATGCGACATATTTTAGTTGATGCCTTTCAGGTCATACGTGATTGCTTCCGCAGTGTTACTGTTCACTTACTGCTTTAACTATTGCGAAAACATCTGATGCATCGGTGCATTCAGGGATACCTGTCGTGGTTAAAAAATTTCCCCTCCAACCAAGAACACCGTGAACGCGCGCGCTGATTGCTGCGGATCTTCTGTAGAATATTGTAAAAAGCAAAAGTTAAGAAGCTGACTCCGGAGGCTTGAAATAAAATTAGCGACAAATGTTCACAAATCCAACCTTCTCATGTAAAATGTTTTTTTCTCTTTACTAGTCACCGATGAACAGCAGATGTGTCCAGAATAAACTAGGAGCATGCCAAATTTAAAAATGCATAAATCTGGCATTTTTAACATTTCTTTCGTTAATTCAATTTTTAGATCAAAAGGTTTAATGTTTTTCTTGGACCATATATAAACCCAGTGGTATGCCGATATTCTAGCACGTGCAGCTTTTCTTCAGAAATATGTACGCGCGAACTTTCTTTTTCCTTCTAGCGCTATTAGGTAAGTAAAATGTGGCTAACGTAACTAAACCGGCAAAGGTAATTTAAAATTTTAGTCAACATAAATTACTTTTCTACACACGAGTGCTTTTATACAAATTCCCAAATTAGGTTACCAAAGTTACGAAAGATACCGTATCCTTTTCCAGTTATTGCGGTACTGTATTGGGCTGCAGCACCTTTTCCGGCTCCGCAATGTAACGGTTGCTGTTTTTTACCCTGTTTAGAATTTTAAGCTCCTAGGATATCCTCCTTTACCCTCGAATTATTGCCCTATAGGACACAACCATACCATCGTATGTTGGAAACCTAATGTGACCTGCATTGCTGCGTGTTACAACAGCAAGTGAAGGTTGTTAACGTGAAAACGTGTTTCGTGTTACACGCACATTTCATTAATACACTACACTCTCGAGACGAGTATTAAAACAGGCCGTTCCACATTTTCTTCGTTTCTTTTTATAGAGTGCACAGTTATTCGCTGCTGTACTTAACAAACGCTGCAATGCTGGCTCACCCCACTTCTAACTTCCACGAAACTCCTCTGCCTAGGAAGAAGCAGTGTCCTCTGAAGATTATAAATCATCAAACGCGGTTTTAACGTCTTAGTTTCACATTAATGAATCGTTAGTCAAATAGCACAGGAGCCACTTCGGAATAAATTTCTGGATTTTTATACACGGCCGCTTTTTTAACCCATGCTATCAAAATTGTATCATCATGGCCATTTTGAAAATTTCAATACTATACAAATGTATTTTTATTTGTAAAACGGAGTGACGAGGTGTTAATTTTGAATTGCTGGTGCCGAAGACGGAACTTAGAAGGCAGCTCCGGAATTCGGGTCTTGTTTTGTTTATTTTCCTGTTTTGTTTATTCCCTTCTTTTTTCGCGTCTTGTTTCGTTTACTGTCAGCGTCGTTATTGAAACATTATCAGAAAGGCAATCTCACATATTCAGGATAACAGCGGAAATGTTTTAGATGCAAAACATCTCTTGCCCTCGCTATTTCGTCCGTCATCCGTCCGTCTTCCGTCGTCCGTCCACACCTATCCTTCTCTCCTTCCAGCTGTGCGATAGCGCGCGCTTCTCGTCCACTCCCTCTCTCCACGCCAGCTGTGCATAGCGCGCGCGCTGCTGCTCCTCTCTCCCTCTCTACGCCAGCTGTGCGATAGCGCGCGCACTGCTCATCACTGCAGCTGCGCGATTAGCGCGCATGCGCGTCTCCTCTCTCATCTCCTTTTCCCCACTCCATCTGCTTTATATAATAAACCCGGTCCGCGCGCCGCTCCATCAGTTGCTGCTTCGGTTGAGTCACGCCGCGCCGTCCGATAAGTTGAATGAACGCCAACAAATCTGTCATTTTGGGTTATTTGGATAATCAATCTTGTTAACATTTCGGAACCTCTGAGATGCTTCGCATTAACTCAGGGTTCCCTCGCGGGAAAGTGGTGTCATTTTTTTGTAGATCCTGACGCTTGCCATGTCGCGGCTCTGCCCATACTCGTTATGCGAGAAATCCCGGAGCGCCTGCCTTGTGAATATTTCTATTCAGCGGGTAAAGAGCGTCCCTTGCTGGGTCTTTGGAACGGCCGCTTTTCCTGGAAATTCAACCGAAGGCCGTCCTAGGTACATGTGCTTGCTTTAAGGGCCAGAAAAGCTGCTACCGCGCACATGAAATGCACAGGCCTCGTCGAGTCTCTGTAAATAATGTAACGTATCTCTGCACATCAATCTCTTGAGCGTCATCCCCATCGTCTTTATCACGTCATGACCTGGTGTAGCAAGTTAGCCATTTTAGCCCGGCTAACAACGTCCGATTTCAGTAAAGATCTTCCTGCTTCTCAATTCCCACCTCGGGTGCTCACCACGAAACACCCAGAGCTTCGCGAAGCAGCGGCGTGGGGTGTTCTGTGCCGAAAACAAAAAAGCGCCACTCTAAAGTGCGGTAGAAATTGCCAAATGGCGTCCATGTTTCCGATAAGCGAAAATCATTTATAGTTTTTCTAAATGAGTGGGTAAGCGTGGTTATTTTGTTGGTGATAAACACAGCACACGGCAGTATGCGACCTTCTTGTAATGTTTGGGCGAGAAATGAAGGCGCGGTGAGTTGAGGAAAATTATTTAAAAACTCCATATTATTTGATTTACCGCCGCATACATACAGCAATGTTGTCTCAATAACACCAAACTCCCGGTAACTAAACTCGGGCACATAATATCCTCAGAATAGCTTCGTTGCAAGATTTTCTCCGCAATTTTGGTATTATAAACCGTCCAAATTTGTGCCGTCTAAATTTGTTTGCATATATTTCTCCTTATTTTTGTGAAGCCTATTTCCATATTTTTGTGAATACTTTCCGCTTGCGGGAAACAGCAAATGGTTACAATGGGATTGCCCCTTGTAAGTGTAACCACCCAGAAAAACGTTTGGCCATCTTGTGGGGCGCACAGCCGACTAGCTTGTAGCGAACATGGCGGAAGCTGGATGGCATATCTGGAGTGGGGCGCTGAAGGCAAAAAAAGATGGCAAATCAAAAATAGTGTACCAAATTTAAATATAGTCACAAAATTGGAATAAAAATCCTAGAATACAAAGTGGAAGGCACAAACTACAACGTCGGCCATCAGATAACGGGTCACAAGCTGGGAGGGATGCCCTGACACGATTGCGAAAGCCGAATACTGCTGCCCTGCCCTAAGCCGACGGCTGGCCCCTGGTTGAGGGCCCCTGACATAAACGGTGGCGCGGATCCGCGCCTCCACGTCGACATTCCCCAATTGACTATCTGGTGTCGTACCATTATCTGCACTGTAAGGAAATTGTTCGTCCTATAATGAGTGTACTCTAATACGCCTTTGATTGCAGCTGTCGCCGGTGAAGCCCCGAATCTGACCCAGTGCCTCCAATATAAATATAGCAGTTGCTTTTAATGTTTCCACAGATGAAAAGCACAACACAATTGTTTTATTTGTGCCTATTGTAATACTGTCTTCATAGTGTAGTTACTGCAAATTTATCTCTCAGATTTTCTCGGCCGCGATGCTACACCGCGAATGCTCACCCAGATAATCTCGGCGGTGGAGTGTATTCAACGTCACAGTATCTCTACGTCACACTTCAAAGCGCAAGTACCTTACGCCAGCACCTCTCCAAGTCAGAGTGAATTACTGGTTCTTGCCCTCTGGGCTTTTCATTCGCACCGGCCGACAAATACCCTTCCCCGCTGTTTACACATTTTTCTTGCACCTATTTCCTTCGGCTATTAGGACCCGTGCAACAACACAACTCACAGGACTATTTTAAACCTTTACAAAATTGTTGAAACATCTACGTACGGTCGCATAATGCTTGTCAATACCTTGTGTGGTATTCAGATCGAAGACAACATAAAACTACGAAAAATAATTACGACCTTTCCATTCGCAATGGCAAAGTTGCTGCCTCGCTGCAATAGAATGGTGTCGGTTCTTTTGTTTTGTTTGTTCAATATTGGTATAAGCCTTTAGCTTTGCTACTTTTCCTGCAATTTATTTACCGGCCATAGCTTTTGCAGTCGTTAAAACTTTCTAAGTCTTTTGGTTGCGGTCGTCACGGTGTGACTGCTTTATTCAGAGAGATTGCGGCATGACATGGTCAGGAGTCGACGGAATGCCACGAGCATGTATGCAGCTATAGACGGCAGCCCTGTGCGCATGATAATAACTGCAACCCATTTAATCTGTTTCGATACGGCGCATGCTCTACTATTTAAACGCTCGTGGTTATGTCCCCTGACAACAAGTTCAATGGCCAGCAGCACCTGCAGTGGTGTCATTGTGAGTCAGTGTCACGTCAATTCACCAAGTAGACCGGACGCACAGAAAAAACCGTTTAATAGATGGCGATGGTATTAAGGCACAAGACAAAAAACGGTAAATAGTCATGGGAGCGTTCTCGCGGTTTGAGTTCGCGTTTAAGTCTTCAGGTGTGACGTAGCCTCACGTTACTGTCGATGCGCCTCGTCGCGTCTCGTAGAGGCTTGCAGGAAGCTGGCCCACCCGACGCCGCCGACAGCCAAGGGAGCGTAGCCCTAGTTTTGATGTCGCACTGACGTCGCAGCGTAGCCCGAGCGTCGCCGCCTGTAGCCCAGCTGCATCCCGTTTCAGGAGTTGCCCACGGTGCGTTGCCGCGGGGTCTCCCTCCAGGATTGTCGCCTGGACCTCCGGTCGGTAGGCCTGAGGCGTCGTCAGACCCCGATGACGCTGGGGTCGGCTCCAGGAGCATAGCCTGGTCTTCTCCTCTTCTTCCTTCTCCCAGCCTTTGCCTCACTCCTCTTCTTCCTCACGTCTCTAAGTTCACTTCAATGCTGGCACATTTCACGCCCGTCTATTGGGCACATGCCCCCTCGGGGGTTTTGACACATTCCCCTTCGGGAGGTTGCTCATGACATTACCGCCCCCTTTTAAGCGTTTTTTTCTTAAAAAACGGCTCATTCACACCCAAAAGATTGGCCGCCGGATTGATCTTGTAGAATCTACTAGCTTGGCTCGCACTGTCGTTTCTCACACTCACGGTATCACCACAAAGTCCTAATAGTCTGTAAGAAACTAAGTTCACACAAAGTTCGCCATGCCATTCTTAAGTTCACAAGTGTGCATAGTTCCCAGTCTTTAACGAATGTAACTAAATACAGCAATAACTGTCTATGAAGCACGTCGAACGTTCTGAATCATTTTTACTTCCATAGTTTTCCCTTCTTGTAAACAAGTGCTCTTTGCGCTCTGTATTCTCAACTATTTCCACGCCAGCTGAACTTAAACGGCCACCTGGGGAACTTCTCCCGTGCTTTGTTACTCCATTTCCGTTGGACATTGTTTGCAATCGCCCTTTGGACTGGCAACATAGCATTCGACTGTCCTCTACGTAGTGGATTTCCCGAGGGGTCCTTAAAAAAGGCTTGCCTGTAAACTTGGCATGATTTCACATAACGCCATGTGTCACTCTGCATGTTAGGCCAAAAGAACTCCTCGGTGATCCTCCTAAGAGTTTGATTTACCCGTAGGTGCCCCGCCACCACGTTTTGATGCGTTGTTGCCAAAATTGCATCTCGTAGCTCTTGAGGTACGACCAGCTGCATGGCTTCTCTACCACAATTGAATTGGCGCCTTCTGTACAGCAGTCTATTTACTATTTGGAACTCGTAGAGTATACGATTTCGTCTCCACTGATTTCCTACTTGCTGATAGTAGCCCCGTAGCGATGGATCTTGCTTTTGCCGTTCTTCCATTTCAGTAGGAGTTAGTGCTAATTGCCGGAAGGACGGAATCCAGAGCATCGACTTTTCCTCCTGTAGTTGCTCAATCGCTGAGCAAACACTCTTAATTCAGCTTTATCTTCTTCACCTTTCACATAGTTTTGCTGCAGACCTGCTTTTCGTATTTTTGTATCCAAAATACTCCCCGCCTTGCCTTTCGACCTAATACTGCCGTCTTCGGTCCTGTGTTCCCTTTTGGAGCAAACGTTGCACACAAGGTCTGCTTTGCCACCCGCATTATTAGTGTGGGAGTCTTCGGGCAGATGTCCGACGCCATCACACAGGGAACATTTTCTCGGCCGAAGCGAACCTGTTGGACACTTTGTTGTTTCTGGAGTGTTGTAATCGAGCTAGGGCTTTTTGTCTCTCTCGGCTTTCATTTCAGCCAAACTCCCTAAACCCTGCGCTTCAATGTATGCATCTCTTGACTCAGCCAGGTCGTCGACAGCCTGAAGTTGTCTCGCTTTTAAAAACTCCAATAAATCGGTATTACAGCCATCCAGAAATTGCTCCGCGACTATCCTATTTCGGATTGCGTCGTAGGTTCTTTCTGTGCCAGAGAGCTCCATCCATCTATCAAAGTAGTTGCTAAGCCGGGCAGCAAACTGTCGGCCGGTCTCGGCATCTTCTGGCTTGCACTATAGGAACTTTTGTTTAAAGTTTTCTGCACTTGGGCGAAATAATTTGAGGAGAACAATCTTTACTTTGTCATAGTCGTTATAGTCTGACGCTGGCATTCGTTCGAAAATACTCAATGCCTCTCCTTCCAAGAGCAAGCTCAACGCCATAGTCAATTCTGACCTTTCCCATCCCTGGCATGCGGCTATCCTTTCAAATTGTCGAAGGTACGCGTCTACATCGTCCCGGCTCTCGTCGAACGGTGCCATCAATTTATTTGGATTGATGTTTAGGGCTCGGTCTGACACAGAACCTGCCCTCTCACTTGGCTCTGTTATCGGTCCATGCGAAGCGTATTCCGCAAGCTGCTCCTTAAGTTCTTGGATTTTCTGCTCTCTCTCTTCCTTCTGCCGTTCTCGTTCATCTCTCTTCTGCTTCTCTGGGGCTGCTCTTTGCGATATAGCCATGGCCTCCTCCTTCGTCAATCTCAGTGCCTCGGTAAGGGCTAACAGTTTTTCTGGATCCATAGTTCACATGGGTGAATTGACAGTGACAATACAAAATTATGGATCCTGGCAGGCTCGTCAAAATTGTCACCTCAATTCACCAAGTAGACCGGACGCACAGAAAAAACCGTTTATTAGATGGCGACGGAATTAAGGCACAAGACAAAAAACGGTAAATAGTCATGGGAGCGTTCTCGCGGTTTGAGTTCGCGTTTAAGTCTTCAGGTGTGACGTAGCCTCACGTTACTGTCGATGCGCCTCGTCGCGTCTCGTAGAGGCTTGCAGGAAGCTGGCCCACCCGACGCCGCCGACAGCCAAGGGAGCGTAGCCCTAGTTTTGATGTCGCACTGACGTCGCAGCGTAGCCCGAGCGTCGCCGCCTGTAGCCCAGCTGCATCCCGTTTCAGGAGTTGCCCACGGTGCGTTGCCGCGGGGTCTCCCTCCAGGATTGTCGCCTGGACCTCCGGTCGGTAGGCCTGAGGCGTCGTCAGGCCCCGATGACGCTGGGGTCGGCTACAGGAGCGTAGCCTGTTGTTGTTGTTGTTTCTTCACACAATCTCTCCTCTTCTTCCTTCTCCCAGCGCTTGCCTCACTCCTCTTCTTCCTCACGTCTCTAAGTTCACTTCAATGCTGGCACATTTCACGCCCGTCTATTGGGAACATGCCCCTTCGGGGATTTTGACACATACCCCTTCGGGAGGTTGCTCATGACAGTCAGCCCGTAGTCAAGTGTTTAACGCAGCTTTATATTGTAACTATGCTGAAAGCGTTGCTATAGTTAACAGCCTTTTTATTGTTTGGAAGTTCTGTATATGCAGGGATAATTTTCGTTCCTTGCGACATTGAACGACTTCAATTTAAAAATTGTTCCAATCTCGGGTCGGGCCGCATTTGGCGCTAAAAGGGTTGCATATGAAGTGTTATAGAAAACCGAGAGGTTTTATCGCCCAGCCCACGTATAAAAGCTGCACTGGTTCTTCTTTTAACATCTGATCCTCTTCCAGTTCTCCGTCGTCCGATGTGTTGAGTCGTGACGTTAATAAAAACCTCGTTGCCCAGAGCAGCACGAGGAACACGTAAAAAATTCAATTTCTCAAAAAACCAATCCCTCCGTCCGGCCTTTCGAACTGAGCACGGATCGTTGAAAGTAACCCGGCGCAGGACATCTACTCGCGGACGACATAGTACCGTTGGGGATATACTTCCTCATCAACATATCCTCATAAATGTAACACCACAAATGAAAGCGCACCCTTACTGCAGGTGGCAATTAAATTTGGAGTTTATCTTTGCAGAAACGGGGGTCTAGGATGACAGACCGACAGTTTATAAGAGAACTTCACGCGATGGCGAAGAATGACCCAATTTCATGGTAATGGAAGGTGACCTCATGCACGTATCCGGAACATAAAAACCGCTTATCAGCCATTCGCAATTTTTCGGTATTGTAAAAACATCAAGCCAAGCGGCCCTAGCAATGGCATATATTATCTAATAAAGGAGAAGTGTTTTTCATTGAGGTATCCCCGATGACACCATAATCTTTCCAACTCAACGATACTGAGGCAGGCTATATTTAGAGAGACAGGAAAAACACATCGAACAGTAGAGGAGTACACCTCGCTGTCTGTGTTGGAGATCTTTCAATGTCCATTTTGTGTCATAGTTGGTCTGTGATTTACAGGTTAAAATGATTTAATTGGGGGGATAGTAAATATTATTTTTTTTGTAATGCTGCCAGTCACCGCTTGAGATCATTGCAGCTGATCAAAACGAAAAGAATGCACCAATGTGCTTCTGGAATGCAAGTAACGGAGGCAGTAATGTGGTGCGTTGGAACAATATTGTTTCATTATGGCAAGGAACCACTATCATTTCGTTCTGCGAAAGAACGCCTGCATGAAGTCTATAGGTGCAATATTTTCAAGACAGCACATCAAAAGATTCATTAAAATTGGACATGAGTCAGGATATACAATTGAAAAAAAGATAAAAAAGAATACGGCCCATTTCTGATGTCAACACGGTAGTATTTCCCGAGTACTAAGTTAAACAGAAACAAAGACGGATAAAAATCCCAGGTTCACTAGCCAACAATACATCCGTCGGTTCTTAGTAAGACAGGCTTCAAATACGAACCAACAATAGGTCGTCCGTATGTGTGCGGGAGGTACGTAACCATTTTCGACTGCTATTCCAGGATATAAGCTAAGACATAGTTTTGTCGCGGCACGTAATGACGAAATCATGACCTTTACAAGGGCTAGCCGGGTTGCTTTATAGCAACATGAAATTGCGGAACTCTAATTTGAAAAATATTCAGTTCATGGCTCCAGGCGTACGTCTTTATTCCTTCAATAAAAACCAGATTTATGTCTTGAAAAATGTGACAAATTCAGCCCAGAGAACCAGGGCGGTCCCAAAGTGTCTGGAAGCTACACAGCAGGGTTCTCTGTTTTTATGTTGTTACATCACAAAAAAACCTAAATATAATGTCGAAGATCTGGTAGCACGCGTACTGTGAAAGGAAACCCTAACGAAGTCTGTACGCAGCTCACTGACCATCGCGTTGATGCAACTGCACTCTCAATAAGTGCTCTACATTTGATGAAAATTCAGCCGTACAAGGATTTATATGACATTTATATGTGATAAATACGCGCGCCTATGTGTTTGTGTAATCATTATCAATGAGTTAAGGTTCCAGTGAAATATATACAGTTACGTAGTTACGGCAATTGTTTCACTGCTCAGATGGGTAAAGAACTGAGACGTTTTTCATAACTAATATAGAATACGTATTAGGCCGCATGAAGACCGCAATATAAAATGAATAAAAGTAACACATCCAGCATATAGCGAACACGCGTGCGAAAGGCTATCGAACAAAACGAAACAACCACATTGATGTGTGTTCGTAGGAGCTTCTGGTGCTTTCTAAGAAAAGGGCGATGAATCAAGCTGGGCATACAAATATAATACCTTGTTATGACCATGTTGCCCCTTAAAAACTAAAATTACACATGTTCGTAGGAAATACGCCCTAAATTACAACCACCCAATAGTGCGTAACCTTCGGGGAAACATGCCCAGGTGTCTTGTGATGCGCTGAATGTGCAGTTATTTAGAACGGTTGCACAGATTCTCAATGTTTATTTTCATAAGGAATATAAAGTAGCCATGCCATAAAAAAGAAAAAAAAACATGGTGAATCCGCAAAGTTATTCACTCTATAAAAGACTTTGCGTGGAATAGAAATGCAGTGAACATATAGAAATTAACACGTATGAAAGTCAAGGGCAAGTACGTACCTGGAGAGATAGCAGTCTTTGCTGCGTTGCCAGTAAAGTAGCAGTTTTTCTTGCAGAATATCCTCGAGCGTGTGGTAATTAAAATGAACTTTAAATAACCAAATGACATTTCTATCAAGTGTCTGTGCGAGATGGGAGAGGTGTATATCCAATAGTCAAACGATACGCAATATCTGAGGCTAACATTTCTTATTTGCATCCACATTTAGGCTTTGCCTGTAGCAAGACAAATGGCTACAAGCACCAGAGTCTTTATTCTGACAACCATGAGTCCGCGAATAAATCCGGTAAGTTTCAAAACATTTTTCTTATATACCGAATTCCGCCCCACAGTGTTATGTAGAGTAGTCAGACATTTAAAAATGGCTCTTGTTGTATTATGAACCGAATGTCTTGCATATATTGGGATATTGTGTTCTATACAAAACAAAATTCCCCCGCACCTCCCCGAAGGGAATCGTGCAGAAATGCGAATTCATTGGGTGCACCGATGAGTGTGTTGCGAGTAATGACGTAATTAATGACGAGAGTGTGACCGTAATCATTTATTAATCAGCACCTGTTTGTGTTATCGTTGTACCTGACGGCCACAATCACTGCTTGTGATCGCTAAAGTGCACGGTCAAAGGGTCTTTGAGAAGCATACGCGCGTCACAGTTTCGCGTAAAGACCAGATCAATGCAACTCCCGTGAATGGTAGTGGGGCACGTGTCGAAGCCGGCAGATAGACAATGCATAGAGTGCCTGGTCTGCATGTACTCGACCAGCCACTCGCCACTCTTCTTGCGCACGTCAACGTTGAAGTCGCCAACCAAGACAATGGGGTCAGAGGGTTTGGAGCGCACGCGCACACTTTCCATAGCCGCGTCCAGCTGCGCGGCAACGGCGCCTCGAGCGAGGTTGGGCGCGGGGTACACGGTCACCACAAAGACTGCGTCTCCGGTGTAGGCAATGGTGTACAAGTCCTTCTACGGAGACGTGTCTCGAACGGGAGACGTGGCAATAGCGTGCGATATCAAGTTCCCATACACGTTAGACACGAGACTAACACCGCAGTACTTGCCGTTCTTGCCGCTTCGAGCAAACTAGTACAGCTCGCTTCAAGCGCATGCGTTCGGCATTGAGCGCGGAGAGATAACACCTGCGGGCGCACGCTGACGGAGCACGACAACCCCCGACTAAGAAATGCATTCGCACTTACGACGACGACGACGACGAAGGCAGAACTACGAGGCGCGCGCTCACGTGCGCTCGCACTGGAGGAATGCAGGCGCACGCCAGCCAACGGAGCAAGACAACCCCCGGCTAATAAATGCATTCGCATTTAAAAGAAAAACGGAGAGAAGCCAGTCGTTGCTTGCATGGCGGTATTATGCGCATACGTAACAAACGCAAGGGTATGCTGCTGAGCACGATGTCACGGGTTAGATTTCGGGCCGCGGTGGGCGCTTTTGTGATGGAGGGAAAAACCAAAAACGCCCCTGTGTACGACATTTTGGCGGACGGTAAACATCCCTAGGTGGGCAAACAAATCCTGAGCCCTCCACTACGGCCCGCCTCATCGCCTTCGTTGGTCGGCGCGTTAAACCCCACAATCAATCAACAAACGGAATGATGGTGTCCCAATAAAAATTCTCTTATTCCACGTACATTGCGAGCATATCCTCCAGCGTTCGGTTGAAATGTTTGGTCAGACCATTGGTCTGTGCGTGGTACGCCGTGGTGGTGCGATGGATTGTGCGGCATGCTGCGATAAGGGTTTCTATAACTCCAGAAAGAAAAAACCCTTCCTCTGTGACTGAGAACTTCTCAACGCGCTCCATGACGTAGAATGAAATGGCAAAGGAGGAAAGAGGCAACTTCACGCACAGTTCGAGCCGGCAGTGCTGCCGTCTCGGCATATCGGGTCAGGTGGTCAACAGCGACAATGACCCACCTGTTTCCAGTTGCCGTGCAAGGGAGAGGCTCACAGATGTTGATGCCGACGTGGTCTAAGGGCCGTTTTGGACATAACTTTCATTGTAAAGGCTTTCTAGGTCCAATTTCTTGGCGAATTGGAGATTTGTGGCGTTGGCAGTGAACACAGCAACGAACGAACAGACGGACGAAAGGGTACATGCCGTGCTAGTAGAATCGCAGGCGCAAGCGTTGGTGAGCGCAATGAGGCTCTTTATCAAAATGAAGAGCCTCATGAGCGCTTGAGCGCAATGAGGCTCTTCATCAAAATAGGCGTGTATTTCGGCTTTTATGCGGCGCAGATTTGCTATGAGCCACTTGCGACCTTGGAGTTGGTAGTTACGCCGAAAGAGCCAACCTTTGAGAATTGCGAAGTGCGACGCTTGCCGGCATAGATTTTGAGATACACCTTTCGGCGATGAGCCTGAGAGAAATTGAAAGATTGAGGAAACACAGTAATTTTAGTTTTGCTCAAACGACATAGAGTGGATCTTTATTGTAACAGATAGCAATCGGTACTCGAGTTTCGGTCACTTTCATGCGGCCACGGGGAAGGACAAAGGGCATCAGCGTTTTGGTGCTCCCGCCTGACCGATATGTGACGCGAATACCATATTCCTGGAGTCAGGAAGGCAAGCGTGCTTGGCGACCGGGCACATTTTTTTAGTGAGGAGAGCCAGCAAAGCCGTAGATATACGGTCGGAACTTTGCAAGCGCCCAAACAACAGCTAAGCATTCTCGCTCTGTCATAGAATAGTTGGCCTCAGCTTTTGTTTGCGTAGTACGTAAGTAGGAGACCACACACGTCTCACAACCTGCTTGCGTTGAGCGAGAACTTCCAGCAAAGATACTCCGCTCGCATCGCCGTAAATCTTGGTAGGGGCGGAAGAATCGAAATAGCGCAGCTTTGGCGGAGATATCAGGAGATGATGCAATTTAGTAAAAGCGTCGTCGCAAGCCGTTGGCCACTCAGAGGTGCCGCCTTTCTTGCTGAGGAGCTGTGTCAGAGGCACGATGACGGATTCAAAGTTGGTTAAGAATCGGCGAAAGTACCAACAATAAAGTTGCGAAGGGCCTTCACTGATTTCGGCTTCGGGAACTCCGTCATAGTGCACAGCATGACAGGATCCGGAAGGATACCAGCTTTAGAGACGAAGTGGTGAAGGGTAGTAAGCTCCGGGCAGCAAACCGGCACTTCATGAGGTTTAGCGGTAATGCTGGGGAAGAGTAACACTTCAAAATTTGCTCAAGTTGAATAAGATGGGTTGAAAAATCTGGGAAAAGACCACGATATCAGCCAGGTAACAAAGTCACGTCTACATTTGAGTCCACGAAGAATGTTGTTCATGGTCCGCTCGAAGGTTGCATGCGGATTGCATAGCGCAAGCGGCATAGCGTGAAACTCCTATAGGCCATTCGGAGTAACAAAGGGCATTTTTGCGCTATGGACCTCCGATATGGGGCGTGAAAATAACATGAGCTTCAGTCAATCCGCCTCTTTCACAACCCCACTGCGCATGCGCAATCCCCTAGCGGCCAAGTCCCTAAGCAGTCCAGTAGGGGCAGCAGACGACATTCCCCACAGCTCCCGCACAAGCGGGAAGGGGTCGTGGTTGTATTTACATCGTTCGATTTTTTGTGTGTGCTCGTTGTGCGCGGAACAATGCCCACAACTTGTGCTGCGTTGCGCTGTAACTCGGAGTGCCGAAAAGGGAGCGGTGTCGGCTTCTATCGCTTCCCGTCGGCCGCACGCGATCGGCTACGGCGGTTTGCGTCGCTCGCGTCGGCTCGGGTGATGGGAACTACAGTCGAACACGGATATATCGAACTCCAAGGGGATCGCGAAATAGTTCGATATAGGAAAAATTCGATATAAAAAATATGGGCTCTGAGACCTCACCTGTGGCGGACGACCACTTACCGATCGGCGCATTCAAGAATGACAACTAAGTCTGCACTAACGACGCAACAGGATGCTTTATTTGCGTGAAAAAAATCGCTGATCTTGGCCTGCTTCTTCGTCCTGTATATGGAATTAAAGACGCTGGTCTCGATCTTCTCGAGGATATCCAGGTGCGACAGCCCAATTCCTTCCATGTCGCCGCAACTACGTCGAATGAAGCTGAACGCAGCCGCCAGTTCCCCGGTGCAATACGATCGTGTAGCCTCATCCCCGTCCGGATGATCTCCGCCACTCGAGCTATGAGCCTGGGTTCCTGCAACCGCAGCTACGATATCCTCCTCACCGGCTCTCGGAACAGCTTTTACATTCCTGTCAGCGTTCGCGAAGTTGCCGGTAGACACTCCGGCTGGAACAGCAGCCGGGAAAACGGACGACAGCTCGCGAAAGGTGTCGTCTATGCCCTCTTCGTCGTCGTCGCCGTCTTCGCAAGCTTCCTAAAATTCAGACGTCACGAAGCCTGCCTTCCGGAAGCAGTTGGCCACGCTCTGCTTTACGCTGTTCCAGGCACCCGTCATCATGTGTATGGCCCCCAGCTGGTCAACTTTAAGCTAGGTGCCCACGCGGAGGTTCATCAAAAGCCTACCGAGGAGTCGCCTCCTGTACCCAACGTTGAACGACTTAGTCGAGCGGTCGAGCGGCTGCAGCCTGGCTGTTGTGTTTGGAGGCAGAAACTTGAGCTCGATGTTGTCGAGCTCGCAGGTGGTTTGGTTGGCCGAGCAGTTATGAATGAGAAAGCAAGCGTGACGCTCCGAGGCCCGGGCTTCTGTCCCTGTAGGGTTTCGGCGAAGGCACTAAGCGACCGCGGAAATCGGGGGGTGCAGCGACCGCCGAAGAGCACCTTCCAGCTCGCGCGGCGTTCGATATACCCAATGTCGGGAAAAATACCGTTCGATATAAACGTACGAATTCCTATACTTTTACACAGAATTTTCGAGGGGATAATTCATGAGTTCGATATAGACAATAATTCGATATACCCGTGTTCGATATATCCGTGTTCGACTGTATAGGCTTAGCATCCTGGCGGATACTTGATGGCTGCTATCTGTGCAACTGCGAATGACAATCCGCAACACAACTTTTCACTACACTATCATCCCCTTTCTCGCATGTGGAACTCTATTAAGTTATAACTGCCGTTTGAGCGATCGGTGACCAAGACATCTGCGTAGCCTGTTTCGATGCTTCCGCGCAGGTATCGCCATCTCTCGACCGCTCGGCGCACCGCGCGCCGCGGCGACCGGTCAGCGTAGGCGGCTTGCATCGCGGCAGATATATCTGATCGCCGCTTTTAAAATAAGCCGTGACAACAATCCCTAGCACAATTTTTCACCACACTAACACCTACTTTCTCGCATGTGGAACTTTTTAGCGATCAGATTGATTCAGAAGAGCAGCGACAAGCGCGGTTGCTACCGTGGTCTGCGTCGGTTCGAGCCGCTGAGTGTGCCGAGCTGGCAGGCGCGGCCGGCGTGTGCGCGGACTGTTTCCGAGGGCAGAAAACGCTTCACGATTGCTTGCTTTATCCATTTCTTGCGAACAAACGCGCAGAATCTACAAATTCAGCTCAGCGATCATCGTAGTTGACCATGGAGCAAAAACAGTGGGCGGAGCGACGCCGACGACGCATCTCATGCGCGCATCGGGCCGTCTCAAATTCACGCGTACGACTAGTCGTGGCGACAGTCGTAACGATCAGTCGCATGCGAATCGCGTGTACCAATCGTACATGTGTCCAGCGCTTAAAGGCATTTTGCGAACTGCCGGCCTTTGTTGAGCTGGCGATCGCACTTCATGCCAGACGACTCCAAGTACAGCTCGCTCTGCTGCTCGGACGGCACACGGATCTGTCCGAGATTTCTCTGCCAGCCCTCGTTCAGTGATAAGAAGCCGCCTGGTATTATGTGATGACCAGGGGCTGTCATCTTAAGGCGTTATAACACCAATACAGAAGAAAATCTTCGGCTGCTCCTCGCCGTAATGTGGGATTGCCGTGCATACAACGAGAACGCAGCCGGAGGAAACGCCGGCAAACCCTACGGCTTCAACTTCCGCTAGGCACGCTAGGTGGCAGCACACCGCAATGAAAGAGGCGGATTGAACGAAAAACGGTACGCCTTCGAGACAATTCAGGGCGTCATGAATTCGCTGCAAAGGATGTACGTCCTTCCAAGTTATCTTGTTGAGCCTTCGGTAATCGACGCGAAACCGAATACAACCGTCCTTCTTCATTACCAACACTACCGATGACGCCCAGGGACTTGTGGACGGTGGAATCACACCACGTTGAGGTTGTCCTTTACTTCAGGGGTTCTCAAGCATGTTGGTCCCAGGGAACCCTGCTAAGTTCCGTTAAGTCCCAAGGAACCCCCCCCCTCCTACCGCCATTTTTCATTCCGTTCATGCTACGTTAACGTGCAATAAATTCAAAAGCAAGCAAGGGTGTCGTTTTTTTCCCGTCGAATTTACGCGAATGCGTACGCTAGCGGCACCTATCTCCAAACAGGAGAAATGCGTATGGGGGTAATATAAGACCGAGATTCAAGTGCAATAGTTGAACCACGTGGCGCGTTTCGGAGTCTGGCTGGCTACAAGCTGCTGGCGAGATTTATTACGCAGCTCGCGCGTTTATGTTATGCGCCGAGATGTGCTTACTGACCCTCGGGCGTGAGTAATGGAGGTTCCTTAGATCGATCGCACCTCATGTTCACCATATAAGACTTTACGACTGCGCAACCAGGGAAAATTTATCAGTGGCTCACGGAACCCTCAGGAGGGGCCTGCGAAACCCCTAGGTTCCGCGGAACCCACTTTGAGAAACCATGCTCTACTTGATAATCAATAACGCTGCGTTCAGTTGGAGAAACACGGTAGTGACGTTGTCGTAGGATGCGTGACGCCGGTATCGATGGTGTGTTCAACAGTGTTACGCTCCAGTGGTACGCTCAAAACCAGTCTCGACAGAATCAAAAGACGCCCGATATTGGGGCAGCAGTGCAAAAAGTTTGTCTCGTTCCGTCGACGAAAGCTTGCCATCAATAACGCAAAGAAAGACATCTGCAGACGTTGGGGGTGTCGCTTCTGCAGTAGTGCAGTGCCCACTGACTTCAAGGGTTGTTAAATCGTCAGGAAAACATAGAGCGAGAACAGAACCTACGGTTTCGACGTCGCCGACACACTCTCCGCGTTGCAAGGTGCAGGGACACGAGCTGTAGTTAAAAACGAGAAGTGTAGTTTGGCTGTTATGGATGGGAAGCAGGGAGAAAGGAAGCCGGAGATTACGTCGCTTGTGAAACAGGTTAGAGGGCGTACTGAGTACTGTCGCATTGGACAGAGATGGGCAGGATAAAGACGCAAAAACGGCGGAATCAGGAGGATTGCTAACCTTTTCCGTAAAGACCACCTTTGCTGCAGACGTAGCGGGGGTTCATCAGTGCTATGGTCCATGAAGGGGAAGAGCTCTACTTCGGCACGTCCACAGTCGATTACAGCTCCATGTTGAGAAATGAAATCCCACCCAAGCATGACATCCTGGGAGCACGAAGGCAGGACAACGAGCAGAATAACATACCTGATGTCTTGAATAACGACACGGGCAGTGCACACGCCAAGTGGATCAATGGGGTCCGCCATACTAGTCTGTAATCAGAACCCAAGGTGTGGCGTCGCGACCTTCTTCAAGCGGCGGCAGAATTTAGCCTCCATGACAGAAATTAGCGGGTCCAGTATCGATCGACAAGGTCTAAGATTTTGGCACCAATTCTGGCAATACTAATGACGTTTACGGCAGAGCATGAGGTCTTGGGCAGAAAGACAACGACGCAGTTTTTGCCTCCGGAACTGCGGTACCTAATTTTCCGCTTCCATGGTACACGACGACGATGGATAAGAGACAACGTGCGTCGTCGCGCAAATGAAGATCGGCGGCTTTAGAAGTCACGGCTTTCGGAGGGCATAGATGTCAGCGGCGAATAAGCGGTTTCCTCGCGAATGAGTTGCGATGGGGCGTAGGAAGAAGCCATGGGAGGGTTGCGTCCATTCGTCATACTGCAGCGGCAATGGTGAGCCACATGGCCAGGATTCTGCAGGCAAAGCAAATTGGACGATTGTCCACCGTCCTCGAAGGGTTAGTGAGCTGTGGACGAGGCATACGAGGGGACGTACAGGTTGGCGGGTCGGAATGAGGGAGGTCCGACGTATGTATCGGGCTGCGACTTTAGCATAAGGTTGTCCTGGGACAGATTCAACATAGGTCGGTAGAGCTGCCATCGGCATGAAGGGTATGGCATCGGCACAAACTAGAGTTGTGGTGACCAGGTCTGTCGGCGTACGCCCGGAATAAGGCACGCGGCTGACAACAGGAGTTATCTGCAGTGCAGCTCAAAGGGAGAAAGCAACTTGTTGTTGGAAAATGGTCCCCTGGTCTAGAGTGAGACAAGATTTATGCTCCGGAATGGTAGGGATTAGGACAACTGACGACCCACTCCCTCGCGCGGAAACTGCTGAATTCGCGGAAACTGCTGAACGCGGTATCGTCCCTGTCGTCAGCACCCATACTGGGGATAAACTGAACTTGTGCGATGGGTCGCCGAGTGAGAGCCAGCTGCTTGCACAGATCGCCAAAACTCTTCCAGAGTTTGAGGGTTCTTCAGGACGAGTATTTGGACGGCGTCATCTTCGATGGGTTTCAAGTTTTAATTCCTCTTGTCCGTTTTGGACATGGCGCTGTCGATCCTCCTGCACAGATCTACGACGTCTTCGATGTACGAAATGAAATTATCAACCCTTTGGTCTGCACGTTCACGCAAGCGCTGCTCCGACCATTATTTTAGTAAAGCGGGACAGCCAAATACTGTTTGGAAGTCGGCTTTAAATTCTGGTCACGTTTCAAGACGGGCTGCGTTGTTCCGGATCCATTGCTCCGCGATCCTAGTTAAGAAAATTCCTCATTATTGAGCTCGACGCGGCCGCCCAATTGTTATGGTTGCTGACCAGTTCAAACACAGCAAGCCAGTCGTCGATGTCTTGCTCATCGGTGCCGTTGTACTTGCGAGGGTCCCGCTCACTTATATATATAAATAAATAAATATATATATGTATATATATATATATATTGTAATGTGGTAACTTGCGCTGCAATAATTAGGAACTGCGGACAATCCCTTGTAATGGCTATGTGCCATCGGTCATCGCCATGTTGCTAGCAGACAACCAGCCGCTCGTGTGAACGAAGAAGAAGCTCGGTCTGCACGGCTTTGGGTGTGACCGTTCGTCGGCTCTCTCACTCTCTGTGGTTCTGGACCTCTGCGACCGTCTGCATCTACCAGCCAATAAACTCCCTTTCATGTTGGTGGAGGTTAGCGGTTCTTCAGCTACGCCCGTCTGGGTTCTTGAAGCCATCCCCTCAAGTCTCAAGTATCGCATCGGTCCGCGTCGGTCGGCCTCCCTTACCAAGCCCTGGAACTACGCAGCCGCACCATACCAACGGCCATGCCTGGCGGTAACGACACGCCCCATGTGCCTCCGAGCCCAGCTATCATCTGCGCTGGCGCTCTCCGTGAACGTGAACCTGCCAAGTTCAACGGCAATGAGGAGCAAGACGTTGAGGACTGGTTGGCGTCCTTCGAACGTGTGAGTACGCATAACAGATGGGATGACGCCATGAAACTCAATAACGTCAGCTTTTCTTTCACCGGTCTCGCCGAAGTGTGGTTCAACAACCACGGATCCGGCATAACCGCGTGGCCGGCCTTCAAGACGGAATTAACTGCTGCTTTTGGCCGTTTCGCTGTGCGGAAACTGCTCGCCGAACAACGCTTGCACGGCCGCGTCCAGAAGACCGGCGAGACGTTCACGAGCTACATCGAGGATGTTTTGGACCTCTGCAAGCGTCTGAATCCATCTATGACCGACCCTGAGAAAATCAAGCACGTCATGAAAGGCATCGACGAGGGTGCCTTCCAGATGCTCTTGGCGAGAGGCCCGGGCTCCATTGCTGAGCTGGTGAACCTTTGCCAGAGTTACGACGAGCTTCGTTGACAGCGAGTGAGCACACGACGCACCTCTGTCCAATACGAGGCCATAGCGAGCTTGGTCCGTGACCCCGACAACTCTTCTCTGCTGTTGCAGATCAAGCAGATAGTGCGGGAAGAAGTCGCCCGTCAGCTCTCCCTGCTGCCATACACCCCGGAGCCTTCGTCTACTTTGGCGCCAACACTCCGCAGTGTAATTCAAGAGCAAGTTGCTGACGCCATTTCGCCGACTCCCACTGCGCCTCCTCGCCATAACTTGACCGTTACCACCCCGCTGCCGTTTGCCGAAAGCGTCGCAAGGACTCCGGTACCGATCGTCACGTACGCTGACGCCGTGGGTGTCCCCCCTCAGCGGGTCCCCATGTCTTACCAACACCCTTTACCGATGAGGCCGCCGCCCGTGTCTCGGCCTCCGCCGCAATCTAGTAGTGCCTGGCGAACGTGGGACAGCCGTCCCATCTGTTTCAATTGCCGCTGTGCCGGACATGTCGCCCGATACTGCCGCCGACGCCTGACGCCCACCAACGACGATATCGGGGCCCCTAGTTATGGCCCTCGCAGCCAATCGCCAAGCGAAGTCGCCTACAGGTCCGACTTCAACGCTGCACCTTCTGACTCAGGCACTTTCGCTACCCGTCGCTCGTCCTCCCCTCGTCGTCGGTCTCTTTCTCCCATGCGCCGCCGACCAACCGTTACCGAAGAGGAAAACTAGTTGACGCAGTTCAGGAGGCAAGAACTGCGTTACCAGCGAACTGTCCAAGGCCTCATTTTTCGCCCTCAAATGTTATAGACGTATTTGTGGAAGATCGACGTGCATTGGCGTTAGTCGATACGGGCGCTGCCGTTTCAGTTATTCATGCCGACCTTTGCCGTGACCTTAGAAAAGTGACGACGCCGTTGGATTGCTTTGCCCTACGTACTGCAAACGCACAGCACGTCCATGCGTCTGCAGCGTGCACGGTGCGAGTGACGATCCAGGATGTTTTGTACATTGTAGAGTTCATCGTGCTTCCTACTTGTTCCCATGACCTCATATTGGGTTGGGATTTTCTCGCTCGTCACCACGCCGTCATCGATTGTGCGCGTGCGGAAGTTGAATTTGCACCAGATTGCGACCCGCACCATAATGAGGCAACTGCTGCTAAATTGGTCGTCAGCGAAGATGCAAAAATTTCGCCGCACTGTTCGGTTTCCGTGCCCCTGTGCTGTGCGTGCACTGCTGACACAACCGTGCTTTTTACGCCGTCCGACCTCTTCATCCGACGGAGACGTCTTCCGCTGCCGTCCGCTCTCTTAACGACCCATGCTGGTACGAGCCGCATGATTGTTAGTAACTGGTCCTCGGATGAAATTTCGCTGCTACAGGGCGAGACTATCGGGTGGATTGAGCCTGTCGAGCCAAGTGCTGTCATCGATGTTCCCGACGATACTCCCATTATCACTCATGTCGCGGAATTGAGTGCTACATCCGAAGCAAAGGTTTTGCCATCCGACGTTTTCAATCAGGCTATCGATGGAGATCTCACGCCCACACAACGAGATCAACTGCTGGCCCTCCTCCATCGGTTTCGCTTGTCTTTTGACTGCTTGAAGGCTCCGCTAAGTCAAACATCAACAGTCGAACACACGATTGACACTGGCTCGCACCCGCCGCTACGACAACGACCTTATCGTGTTTCCCACAAAGAACGACGTACCATCGATGAAAACGTGGACGAGATTCTTGAGCGAGGCGTCACTAGGCCCTCCAACAGTCCCTGAGCGTCTCCAGTAGTCCTTGTGACCAAGAAGGACGGTTCGATACGCTTTTGCGTCGACTATCGGCGCCTCAATAAGATAACTAGAAAGGATGTATACCCTCTCCCGCGTATAGATGACGCCCTCGACTGTCTGCAGGGTGCGGAATATTTCTCGTCGCTCGACTTGCGCTCCGGGTACTGGCAGGTACCTATGGCCGAGGCTGATCGCGCAAAGACGGCTTTCATAACACCTGACGGCCTGTATGAGTTTAATGTGATGCCGTTCGGCCTTTGTAATGCACCTGCCACTTTCGAGCGCATGATGGACAGCATTTTGCGCAAACTAAAATGGAAAGCATGCCTGTGCTACCTTGACGACATCGTCGTTTTTCCTCCGGATTTCGAGACACATCTACGCCGATTAGAACAAGTTTTAACTTGTCTTGCCGACACAAAGCTGCAGCTCAACCTCAAGAAATGTCGCTTCGCCGCTCGCAAGCTCACTATTTTGGGCCACGTCGTTTCGAAGGATGGAGTTCTACCCGACACGTCTAAGCTGAAGGCAGTTGCGGAGTTCCCGAAGCCGACATCTATGAAGGCCCTCAGGAGCTTCCTCGGACTGTGTTCTTACTTCAGGCGCTTCGTACGCAACTTTGCGACCATCGTTGCACTATTGACGCAGCTTCTGTCCGGTACCTCTAAAGACCTCACTTCGTGGTCCCCTGCTTGTGAAAACGCGTTCACGACATTGCGGAAGCTTCTTACGTCGCCACCTATCCTGCGGCATTTCGACCCGAACGCCCCCACTGAGGTTCACACTGATGCTAGCGGCGTTGGCCTTGGGGCTGTGCTTGCTCAGCGAAAATCGGGCTTTGACGAGTACGTTGTCGCCTACGCTAGCCGTACCCTTACAAAGGCAGAGGCAAACTACTCCGTCACGGAAAAAGAGTGTTTGGCCATAGTTTGGGCACTAGATAAGTTCCGACCTTACTTGTACGGCCGCCCTTTCGACGTCGTCACAGACCATCATGCGCTATGCTGGTCGTCTACACTAAAAGATCCGTCTGGACGGCTAGCTCGCTGGGCTCTACGGCTACAAGAGTACGACATACGTGTCATATATCGGTCTGGCCGCAAACATTCCGACGCTGATGTCTTATCCCGTTCTCCAGTGTCACCAGAGAATGCCTGCATCCTGCCTGACGACGCTGTTGTGTCCCCTCTCTCTTTCACTGACATGCCCTCTGAACAACGCAAGGAGCCATGGATTGCTTCGCTCATCTCCTTGCTCTCGGACGTCTCCCGTACTGAAGAACCTCGGGCCCTGCGCAGACAAGCTATGCATTTCATGCTTCGTGACGGGTTGCATTACCGGCGGAATTACCTCAACAAAGGGCGGAAGTGGCTGCTCGTAATTCCTAGGCACCTTCGCACCGACATTTGCGCATCGCTTCATGCCGACCCCACGTGTGCCCACGCTGGCTTGTTAAAAACATACCACCGTGTCCGTCTCCGCTATTACTGGCGCGGCATGTACACCTTTGTGGGCAAGTACGTTAGGTCATGCACTACCTGCCAGCGTCGCAATTCTTCGCCTTCCAGCTCTGTGGGTCCACTGCAGCCGCTTCCTTGCCCGGAGAAACAATTTGACCGTGTTGGTATAGACCTGTATGGACCTTTGCCCAACACAGTCTTCGGCAACCGATGGGTTATCGTCGCCGTCGATCACCTGACGCGCTATGCCGAAACTGCGGCTCTGCCTGCCGCCACAGCACGAGACGTCGCCTCTTTCATCATACGGCGCTTCATTCTGCGGCATGGGGCGCCTCGTGAGCTCCTCAGCGACAGGGGACGTGTGTTTCTGTCAGACGTCATTCGTGCCCTCCTCGCTGAGTGCCGTGTTGTCCATGGAACAAGTACAGCGTACCATCCGCCGACAAACGGCCTCACTGCGCGCTTCAACCGCACCCTCGGCGACATGCTGTCGATGTACATCTCAGCGGATCACGACGACTGGGACCTTGTGCTGCCCTACGTGACCTATGCCTACAATACAGCCATTCAGGACACAACAGGTTTCTCGCCCTTTTTCCTCCTGTATGGTCGCGAGCCGTCATGTACCCTCGATACGGTTCTCCCCTACCGACCGAATCGCTCCGAGTGCTCCCCAGCTTCAGAAGCTACCAAGTACGCGGAAGAATGCCGCCAGCTTGCAAGGTCCTTTACGACTGAAGATCAGTTGCATCAAAAATCTCGGCACGGCGACACAGCTACCCACCCGACGTATTCTCCAGGATCTTTGGTGTGGCTGTGGATTCCCTCTACCACACCAGGATTGTGTAGCAAGCTTCTTTCTCGGTTTCACGGACCCTACCGTGTCCTCGAACGGACGTCACCGGTGAACTACGTCATAGAGCCCATGACACCTTCCTCAGACCTCCGTCGCCGCGGGAAGAAGACTGTTCATGTCCAGCGTTTGAAGCCGTATTATGATCCCCTAGTGTCGTGTGCCCCGTGACACGCCAGGATGGCGCTTTATTCCCCGGGGGGTAGTTGTAGTGTGGTAACTTGCGCTGCAATAATTAGGAACTGCGGACAATCCCTTGTAATGGCTATGTGCCATCGGTCATCGCCATGTTGCTAGCACACAACCAGCCGCTCGTGTGAACGAAGAAGAAGCTCGGTCTGCACGGCTTTGGGTGTGACCGTTCGTCGGCTCTCTCGCTCTCTGTGGTTCTGCACCTCTGCGACCGTCTGCATCTACCAGCCAATAAACTCCCTTTCAATATATATATATATATATATATATATATATATATATTATAAGGGGGATTATAGCTAGGGACCAGCAAGACACTTGGAAAGAGGCAGAGCCCAGAGATGGGCAAGGCAGCGCAGACTGCTGTCTCGGTGCGTTCTTTTAGAGCAAGCCACTCGCGATGCTGATCGTTCCTCTTCTTCTCTCGCCCAGCGCCTTGCGCCTGCCATCATCATGCGGCACATAGCAGTCCTTCCTCCGCCACATACCCCGTCGGTTGCACAATGAACATTGGCGCACACTAAGCGCTAGGTATGTCGTCGTGTCGGCTTCAACTATTTCCAGTACAATCCCACCCCGGCGAAAAGAGGAGCCATCCAAGTGACTTAAGGGGACGAAGCAACGGGGGGATCGTAGTAGGGCTTAAAACGTTCGATGTGCACTATTATACGACCTCGACGGCGAAGGTCTGAGGTGGGAGTCACGGGCTCGATGAGGTAGTTAACGGGGGATGTTTGTTCGAGAATCCTTTATGGGCCGTGGTATTTAGCAAGGAATTTCGCCGAAAGACCAGGAGTGGGGCATTGCACACGAATACATGCAAGGGATCCAGGTTCAAACGTTGGTGCAGCCGCGGAGCTGTCATGTCGAGACTTCTGGCGTCCTTGGTCTTCTGATCTGAACTTGCGAGCGGGCTGTCGAAATTCCTCAGCATACCTCGCCATCCCGGAAACTGGGGCACACTCAGAGGCGTCAGGACGATAGGGCAAAATAGTGTCGATCAAGCAAGATGGCTCACGTCCATACAGAAGAAAAAACGGTGAAAAGCTTGTGGTCACTTGCGTGGCGGTGTTATATGCGTACGTGACGAACGGTAGCTCCATGTCCCAATTTGAGTGGTCGGACGATATGTACATGGAAAGCATATCTCCAAGGGTGCGGTTGAACCTTTCAGTTAGGATATTTGTCTGTGGGTGGTATGAAGTCGTGGTTCTGTGGGCAATTTGACATTGCTGTAGCAGCGCCTCAACGACGTCGGCGAGAAATACCCGGCCGCGGTCACTAGGCAGCTCTCGGGGAGCACCATGTCGTAAGACGAAACGCAGGAGTAGAAAAATGGCGACGTCGCGTGCCGTTGCGGTGGCCAGGGTGGCTGTTTCGGCGTATCGAGTCAGGTGATCCACCGCGACAATGATCCAACGGTTGCCTGATTTAGTGCTCGGAAGGGGTCCGTAGAGGTCACTCCCAACCCGATCGAAAGGCCGTTCAGGGCATGGTAGCGACCCAGCTCTCCAGTGGGGTGCCGTGAAGGGGTCTTGCGACGCTGGCAGTCAGTGCAGGAACGAATATACTTCGCGAATAACGTGTACATGCCTCCGCAGTAGTAGCGTAGGCGTAGGCGCTAATAAGTCTTAAGTGTTCCAGCATGGCCACACAGGGCGTCGGCATAAAACAATGCGCAGATATGTGAGCGCAGGTGACACGGTATCACCAGCAACCATTTGCGGCCTTCTGCTGAATAGTTGCGCCGGTATAAGAGCTCCTCCCGAATGGCGAAATACGCAGCTTGGCACCGTATTGTGCGGGATGCGGAAGACTTTGTGGGGTTTCCAAGGAAGTCTAGTAGTGAGGCTATCCAATTGTCCTTGCGCTGCTCGGTAGCCGTGTCATTAATTTGTAGCGACGACACGTCTCTATTCGACACCAGCGCTGACGTCGTGGCTTCCGGTGGCAATGGCGAACGAGAAAGGGCATCTGCGTCGGTGTGTCTTCTTCCTGAGCGGTAAACAACACGAACGTCGTACTCCTGGCGCCGTAGGGACTAGCGGGCTAGACGTCCGGAAGGGTCCTTCAATGATGCCAACCAGCATAAAGCATGGTGGTCCATGACTACTTCGAATGGGCGGCCATAGAGGTAGGGTCGGAATTCACCAATCGCGCAAACGATTGCAAGGCATTCTTTTTCTGTGACGGAGTAGTTGTACTCCGCTTTTGTCAGAGCGCGACTTGCGTACGCCACGACATACTCGTCAAAACCAGACTTGCGTTGAGTCAGGACAGCGCCCAGACCGGTATCACTGGCGTCCGTGTGAAGTTCAGTGGGCGCGGTAGGGTCAAAATGGCGCAGGATCGGCGGCGACGTCAGAAGCCGTCGTAAGGTATCGAATGCTCTCTCGGAAGCCGTTGACCGGTTAAAACTTCTTTGGCGTCACCGATCAGCTGTGTCAACGTTGCGATGATGGACGCGAAGATCCGTACAAACAGCCGAAAGTAGGAGCAAAGCCCAATAAAGCTTCAAAGCTCCTGCTATATATATATATATATATATATATATATATATATATATATATATATATATATATATATATATATATACGGTAAGCAACACACCCTGAAAGTTGCTATCCCCATTATTCAACAGTAGTTGAGGTGTTTGATGATTGAGGTATCACACACATCAGTTGACCCTTTCATTTTTGTGGCGAACAGTGGGCAGACGTTGCAACTATCTCCAAGTGATTCCAGTGTCTCGATGGTTATTGTAACGGTTTCAGAAATTTATGTGTACTTATTGGTGTATAGACATAAAGCAAAATAGAAGATTTTGTGAGCTAATTAAACAATAACCTTCTTCCCGCAGAAACTGCTCACCGCAATTCTTCAGGGGAAGCGACAAGGCAAAAACTTTATTCCAATGTAGCATCCATAAGCTTTGATCACCATTTTAATGGCGGTCGTTTTGATCAGTCCAAGGTAAAACCTTACAAAAGAAACCAATCGAGAAACACGGCATTTCCGAGAGTTCACCGGCAAGCCATCAATGACACTGAATTTGAAAGCATTGAGGATATGCAATAGCCCCAAAGCAGTAAGTGACGTCCTCTATGTCAAGATATCTTTGGCGATAAGGAATTATTCGCAATAATTTTTTGAACTGTTAATGTTACGCTTCAAGTAGCAACGCAACCAAATTTGGCGAGATGGTGGTCATACGAGATAACTGTCTGGTGGTTAATACCCAGAGTTGCAGATATAATGCGGCTACCAATTAAGCATCCTATTTGAAATAAGTTCTTCAGCCGCCCAAGTTTGCCACTGTGAACTAACTTCACGGTGGCCTCCATCACCCTACACACACACACACACACACACACATATATATATATATATATGGCAGGAAAATATTGCTTGGACACTGGCAAGTCGTAGAAAAAAGAAAGACACACGTCGGAAAAGGAAAAGGTTTAACGTTTCGGCCGAGGGACCGGCCTTCGTCAGACCGGCCTTCTGACGAAGGCCAGTCCCTCGGCCAAAACGTTAAACCTTTTCTTTTTTCGACGTGTGCTTTCTTTTTTTGCTATATATATATATATATATATATATTTATATATGTATATATATATATATATATATATGTGTATATTTATATAGTTAAGAGAAAAGGTTCCTGGCTATGAGGTTAGCTGTACGAAGTAAAGAAACGTAGCGGAGGATTGGCGCGCTAGTAATCCATCTCAATATACAACGCGGCGAATAGCAAAAGCGAGGCACTCAGGAAGCGTGTTTCCTTCAGCCACCGCCCACCCACGCAGAGCAATATTAAGAAAAGTACATAAATAGGGAAGGCGTTCGGTGCATCTCACTCCAGAGGAGCGAAAACAAGCTGTTACAAAAGGCGGAAGCGCAGAATCGAGAATTAGTCCTACAGGCACTGAGGAACGCAAAACGGCAGCTATGTCTCAGGCAGAAGGCGACTAGCGAGGGGCCGCGTCCTCAAAGCAAAATGCCACCGCTTCCCGAAGAGGCCAGATAATAGCCACAAATAGCTTGTCCAAAGCCCGCGTTCCTGCCACAAAGCGGACAATGACGACCCCTGGATGGGCGCCGACGCCGAGGGAGGGGTACGGGAGCCAACCAAGAAGGGAATAGCACAATTTGCACGAGTGCCTTGAGAAATCAAATACAAGGCTGGAAATAAACAAAGGAACAGTACACAGAAAAAAGCAGCTGAACGAGCCGCTGGCTCAAGACGTGAAATGGATAGATGTAATTAATTTGTAGCTTACATTTTATATTCGTGCAAGTACCAAGGGCTTGCACATTACGAATATATGGGACACACGTACGAGAACAAATTTCCATTTATCTAGGAAACAAATCAAACTTCGTAGCCAGTCATCAATGGCAGTATCAATTCGCACACAGTATAATTTGAACAAACTGGCAAAAGAAGGAACCAACAAAGAATATGCACGTACAAATCTTAGGACATGGGGACCCATATCAGTGAAGAAAAATAGCTTACAAAGTGACAATTCGGGGACAAAAGCAATGAAGCATACAAAAAATATCTTGAACCGAATAGGGCTTGGAAAGACAATGAACCGAACAGGGCTTGGAAAGTGTAATGATGTATTAGAGTAATATTTTGTGCATAAGAAGCATTAGGGCGTACGGAAGAGTAAACGGTTGAAAACGATGAGCCATCCAGTGCTTGAGAAGTGGTAAGATTCGATACATGCCAGTACAAGGTATAGGTTTGAAGGCACTACATACTTCCCAGAGACTCACTGATACCCGTTGTGAGAGTTTTGTATTTGTGGATTAGGTATGATTGGCAGGCTTTCCTGTCATAATGGGTTTTAAATCACGATTGGATCACAGCGGCCGTAAATTGGTTGAACGGTGTTTCAAAGAGTTGATGTGTTTTGAAAGGGGGAGATAAGGTTTTGTTTTGGCATCAGATCTGTGATTACTGATGCAAGTTCGAAATGAATTTTCACTGTGTCTAATATACTGCGCACCACAAGCACCACATTCAGGTACGTAATGTATATTTTCAGTGTCACAACTGAAGTTGCCCCTGACCTGCATGGAAAAGTCAGATTCCCTTCTCATAGCGCCTGTTGCTGGTGTCATTATCAGATGCAATTTGCACCGGACATTTTCACGTGGTGTGGAACCTGTGAAACTAGTTTCTTTTGATAGGGATGATGTTGCAATGTCTCTGATGTTTCTTGCCCGGTGATATGCAATGCGTGGTGGGTCTCAAAGACGTGCTTCATTCTTTCACTCGGGAGAAACATATTGTGGTGTCTTCTTACAATTTCATTCACGATTGGGCCAGATACCGAATATGTCAAAATCAGATTAGTTTGTCACCTCGAAGTAGAGGTTTTATGGAGACTACTACGCCTAGAACGCTCCTGTTCTGATTCCATCCTCATTGAATCTTTAATCAGTGGTGGCGGGTAGTTTTGTCATTCCAGGACAATGCGCAACTGATCACAATTGGAAGCGAAGTCATTTTGCCTAACGCAAACTGTGCGGAAGCGTACGGCTTGGCTGCATTGAATGGACATTTTGCAATGTCTAACATGGCTGCTGTGAAAGTTCAAGTATTGGTGACGGTTTGTGGGTTTATGTACACCGAACTAGCACGTGTGTGTCTATTAGTTGTTATATTCATGCCAAAAAACTTTATTGTTGAAGTTGAATACTTATTAGAGAATGCGATATCACTGTAAGCATTGTTAAATTCGGATATCAATTTATTCAGGCTTTCCTTACCATGAAACCAATCCAAAAAAATGTGGTCGATTTACCGCATGTAAAACAGTTTTTTTAAATCGATGTTTCTGCGAACTGTGTCGGGCGGCGCTAGTTGACCGGGCTCTGAGCAGTCGTAAATACAAAACCCCGCGGTATCGTCGAGACAGGAGTCGCCGCGGAACTAGCTCAATGGTAGAGCACCGCACGCGTTATGCGGAGGTTGTGGGTTCGATTCCCGCTTCCGGAAAAAACGGCGCATTTTTTCTCGACTTGAATTTTCAATTAGGTTCCTGCAAAAAAAAAGAAGGCAATCATACCTCATTTGGCACTATAAAACACGGTTAAAACGCCAAACAGCACTGGCAAGAAAGACTGCAACTTTGATATGTGTCCTTACGGAATCCCTCGTCCCGTACGTCTCTGTTCTGCAAAATGCATTACGAGGGTTCTGGCTTCAACAGTCTGAAATGCCTTTGACTATCCCCGACTTCCGACCCCGTCTTACGTGCGGCCGCTGGGAAAAGACGTTCTACGTCTTCCCGCGGTGGTCGAGGGGCGGCGCTGGTTGACCGGGCTCTGAGCAGTGGTAAATACAAAACCCCGCGGTATAGTCGAGAGGGGAGTCGCCGCGGAACCAGCTCAATGGTAGAGCACCGCACGCGTTATGCGGAGGTTGTGGGTTCGATTCCCGCTTCCGGAAAAAACGGCGAATTTTTTCTCGACTTGAATTTTCAATTACGTTCCTGCATTAAAAAAGGCAATCATACCTCATTCGGCACTATAAAACACGATTAAAACGCCAAACAGCACTGGCAAGAAGGACTGCAACTTTGATATGTGTCCTTACGGAATCCCTCGTCCCGTAGGTCTCGGTTCTGCAAAATGCATTACGAGGGTTCTGGCTTCAGCAGTCTGAAATGCCTTTGACTATCCCCGACTTTCGACCACGTCTTACGTGCGGCCGCTGGGAAAAGACGTTCTACGTCTTCCCGCGGTGGTCGAGGGGCGGCGCTAGTTGACCGGCCTCTGAGCAGTGGTAAATACAAAACCCCGCGGTATAGTCGAGAGGGGAGTCGCCGCGGAACCAGCTCAATGGTAGAGCACCGCACGCGTTATGCGGAGGTTGTGTGTTCGATTCCCGCTTCCGGAAAAAACGGCGAATTTTTTCTCGACTTGAATTTTCAATTACGTTCCTGCATTAAAAAAGGCCATCATACCTCATTCGGCACTATAAAACACGATTAAAACGCCAAACAGCACTGGCAAGAAGGACTGCAACTTTGATATGTGTCCTTACGGAATCCCTCGTCCCGTAGGTCTCGGTTCTGCAAAATGCATTACGAGGGTTCTGGCTTCAGCAGTCTGAAATGCCTTTGACTATCCCCGACTTCCGACCACGTCTTACGTGCGGCCGCTGGGAAAAGACGTTCTACGTCTTCCCGCGGTGGTCGAGGGGCGGCGCTAGTTGACCGGGCTCTGAGCAGTCGTAAATACAAAACCCCGCGGTATAGTCGAGAGGGGAGTCGCCGCGGAACTAGCTCAATGGTAGAGCACCGCACGCGTTATGCGGAGGTTGTGGGTTCGATTTCCGCTTCCGGAAAAAAACGGCGCATTTTTTCTCAACTTGCATTTTCAATTATTTTCCTGCATTAAAAAAAAAGAGAAGGCAATCATACCTCATTCGGCACTGTAAAACACGGTTAAAACGCCAAACAGCACTCGCAAGAAGGACTGCAACTTTGATATGTGTCCTTACGGAATCCCTCGTCCCGTACGTCTCTGTTCTGCAATATATATATATATATATATATATATATATATATATATATATATATATATATATTGTAACGAAGCCAAGGACTGCGCAGTTGTTTGGAAGAGAAACAAGTGTATTGGTGCTAACTTGTGCTCCCCTAACAACTGAAAAGAATACAGAGGCGGCGAAGCAGCGGTCAACAAAGGGACGTACCTGCGTCGGCGAGCGTCGCAGAATCGAATGCCGCGGCGTCTGCTGTGCAGGCTTTTTTCTTTCGGCGCGAGAGTTTCTGGAACCGTCGATTCGCATCCAGATCATTGTAGATCACAGATTATTCTGGGCTAGCGGCGTTACGGCGAAACACTCTTCTTATCTGAATGAGATAGCCCGTGTGGCATAAAAATAAAAATGGAACACGCGCTTCACATGGGACACAGATAACAGAGCCGGGCGCGGTCGGGCATTACAAACAAACAATAAATAAACAAACCCGTACACGGTTCGCGGCATTACCCCCCTCTAAGAGTGCATCGACCCAATGGTAAAATAAAACGGCAGTCCGAACAAACAGCAACAACAAAACAACAACAAAAAAAATTCGTCATATTGCGAAGTACGGTTTGAGGCGAACCACGTGGACGACTTCGGGTCGCGTGCGTCGTCGTGATGTGCCGGAATTACCACTGGGCATCACTTGGTAGGTTAATTGGCCAACACGTCATAGAATCTGGTAGGGTTCGAAATACCGTCGCAGAAGCTTCTTTCTGAGTCCGCGTCGTCGAATGGGAGCCCAAACCCACACACGATCCCTCGGTTGGTACTCGGCGTCTCGGCGTCGGAGGTTGTAGCGGCCCGCATCCACCAGCTGCTGGTCCATTATACGGACTCAAGCGAGCTGGCGGGCCTCCTGCGCACGTTGAAGGTATCCTTGGACGTCGGCGTTGAGGTCGTCGTCTTCTACATGCGGAACCATGGCGTCGAGCATCGTAGTCGGCCGTCTTCCGTAGACAAGCTCGAATGGTGTCATCTGCGTAGTTTCCTGCGTCGCTGTATTGCACGCAAACGTGGCATACGGGAGGGCTTCGTCCCAAGTCTTATGTTCAACGTCGACGTACATGGACAGCATATCCGCAATCGTCTTGTTCAGACGTTCCATTAGTCCGTTCGTTTGGGGGTGGTACGCCATCGTTCTTCGGTGATCCCTGTTGCTGTAGCGTAAGATTCCTTGCATCAGCTCCACGGTAAAGGCCGTTCCGTGGTCTGTGATTAGGACTTCCGGGGCTCCATGTCGCAGCACAACTTCGCTTATGAAGAACTTGGCGACTTCCTGTGCAGTGTCACTCGGAAGAGCGGCAGTCTCTGCGTAGGGCGCCATGTAGTCGGTCGCCACGACAATCCACATGTTCTGTGATTGTGACGTAGGGAAAGGGCCTAGAAGGTTCATTCTGGTCTTTTGAAAGGGCCTCGACGCGAAAGCGATCGGTTAGCAGAAAGCCGGCGGGTCTTGTCGGCGGCATTTTTCGTCGCTGGCAGTCACGGCAACTCCAAACGTAGTGGGTGACGTCGGATGCAGGGCTGGGCCAGAAGTACTTCGCCTTGATTTTTGCAATAGTGCGAGCTGTGCCGAGATGTCCGGAAGACGGGTCGTCGTGGCACGCGTCCAAAATTTCGTCACGGAGCTCTGCAGGGATGACAAGTAGGTAATGCGTTCTTGTTCCGGGGCTGAAATTCGTCTTCACGGGGACGGGGGTTTTGAGGGTATATGCTGGCAAATTCCCCTTGAACGCCCTATGCACGGCGACATTACGACGTTCCAGGTAGTCGATCATGACGCGCAAGTCGGGGTCGGCACGCTGCTGGGCAGCTAGGTCGCTCTCCGTAACGACTCCGAAGAACGCGCTGTCTTCATCGGAGTCTAGTGGTGGCGGGTCGACGGGGGCGCGGGACAGCCAGTCGGCGTCGGAGTGTTTCCTGCCTCATTTGTATACGACTGTAACGTCGAACTCTTGGAGGCGCAATCTCCACCGCCCAAGACGGCCAGAGGGGTCCTCAAATTGGCGAGCCAACACAGCGCATGGTGGTCTCTTACAAGCTTGAACGGTCTCTCATACACGTATGGGCGAAATTTTCAAATGGCCGATATCATTGCCGGGCAACTCTTCTTCGGAGGCAGAGTAATTTTTCTCCTCCTTCGACAGACCACGGCTTGCATAGGCGATTACGTTTTCGCTCCCGCTTTGTTTTTGGAGAAGGACGGCACCCAAGCATATAATACTGGCGTCTGTGTGTATTTCCGTTTCGGCGTTTTCGTCGAAATGAGCGAACACGGGCGGGCTTTGTAGCTGTTTTTGCAGCTCGCAGAATGCCTTTTCTTGGTCGTCTTCCCAGCTGAAAGGGTAGCTATCTTTCGTCAAGCGCGTGAGCATCTCTGCAATGCGTGCGACGTTTGCTACGAAGCGCCGGTAGTATACGCACAGTCCAAGAAATCTGCGCACGCCCTTTTTATCTTTCGTCCTCGGGAAGTTCGCTATGGCTGAAGTTTTCACCGGGTCAGGCAGGACTCCTGCGGTGTTGACGACATGACCCAAAAACTTCAGTTCCTCGTACGCGAAGCGGCACTTTTCAGGCTTCAGCGTTAACCCGACGTAATGATGGCTTCGAGTACCGAGGCAACCTTGCGAGGTGTTCGTCGAAAGTCCGGGAGAATACCACAACGTCGTCGAGGTATACGAGGCAGGTGTGCCACTTCAGGCTAGCTAGCACAGTGTCCATGACTCTCTGGAACGTTGCTGGTGCTGTGCATAGCCCAAACGGCATCACCTTGAACTCGTAAATTCCGTCCGGGGTTATGAATGCAGTCTTCTCTCGATCTCTCTCGTCCACTTCTCTCGATCTCTCTCGTCCAGTATCCTGTCTTCAGATCCATCGATGAGAAGTACCTCGCATGGCAGAGGTGGTCGAGGGCGTCGTCGATTCGTGGCAGGGGGTACACGTCCTTTTTGGTGATCGTGTCTAATCGCTGGTAGTGAACGCAGAACCTCACTGTGCCGTCTTTTTTCTTAACGAGTACGACCGGCGCAGCCCACGGACTTTTCGATGGCTGTATAATGTCGTCGTTGAGCATGTCGTCGACTTGAGTCCGGATGGCTTCGCGCTCGTGTGAAGAGACGCGGTACGGTGACTGTCGGGTAGGTCGGGCTCCATCCTCGGTTATTACCCGGTGCTTCGCCAGAGGTGTTTGGCGTAACTTTGAGTTCGACGAAAAACACTCGCTGTAGCGACGGAGCAAAGCCAATAACCTATTCTTTTCCTCTTGCGGTAGCACTGGATTCACGTCGAAGGTGTGCGAAAGCTTGAAGGTATCGTCGGGTGCGCGTTCAAAATCGGCGTCTGCTATCACGTCACTAGCTTGTTGCGTTTCTTCGACGAACGCAATTGCAGCGCCCTTGTTTATTTGCTGGTACTCCTCGGTAAAATTAGGGACCAAAACGTGACTTCCTTGTTGCGTTTCTTCGACGAACGCATTTGCAGCGCCCTTGTTTAAATGCTGGTACTCCTCGGTGAAATTGGTGACCACAACCTGGGAATTGCGCTGCTTAAACCGCGCAATGCCTCTTGCGACAGACACACCACGGTCAAGAGGCAACCTTTGGTCACTCTCCACGATAGCGTCGACGTCGGGAGCACCACATTCACAGTAGACGGTGATCATCAAGCTTGCGCGGGGTGGCAAGGTGACGTGATCATCGGCGATCCTTACAGCTGCACGGTGTTCGGAGTTCGATTCCGGCGTCATCGAGTGGTCGGAGGAAAAAGTTATCGACTTCGTCGGTAGATCGATTATTGCGCCGTTGTCCGACAAAAAGTCCATTCCGAGAATTACGTCGCGAGAGCAGTTTGGCAAAACGACGAACACCGCAGGGTACGTCGTGCCGTCTATGGTGACGCGCGATGTGCACGTTCAACTTGGCATCACGAGGTGGCCTCCTGCTGTGCGTATGAGCGGACCGTCCCATCTGGTCATAACTTTCTTCAGCTTAGACGCAAATGGTTCGCTCATTACGGAGTAGTCGGCTCTCGTGTCTACGAGGGCGACTACATCAAAGCAGTCGATGGACACCTTTAAGTCGGATGCCGCCTTCCTCGAGTTCCGGGTGCGTCGGGGCGTCGCATCTCGGGTTGTGCGTGTTGACGGTCGGGCACTGTGCCTCGTCGTTGTCGACGTATTCTCAGCGGACGTCTCGGTCAGGTCGGGTAAGCGTCGCGGCGGATAGCTGTCGTCGTGTTCGGGAGTCTCGTTAGGGTTAGGTCGGGTCGTCGGGATGAGGGCATGTCGACCAGGGGTCGTGGTGAAGCGTTTAGTGCAGGGTAATGGCGCGAACGGCTTCGGTGTGAGACCAGCGAAGATGGAGCCCGAAACAGCCGTCGGCGGGATGATGGTGGTGGGCGATGAGAGAGGCGGTGGGCTGTAGCTCAGCCTCAAAAAATGCAACTTGGCCACATGCAAGCTTGCCATCCTGGGCCATGTCGTTTGCAAAGCCGGCATTACCCTCGACGCGCAAAGTTTCGAGCCGATGCGGAGATCCCCAAGCCGATCACACTGAAGCGCTTCAAAGCTTCACTGGGCTGTGCTCCTATTTTCGACGGTTTGTTCGCAACTCTGCGACCATCATTTCGCATCTTACCAAGCTCCTCGGTAAAGACAGCGGCATTTCTGCTTGGTCACAATCCAGCGACGAGACGTTCGCGACAATGCGTCGTTTGCTGACATCCCTGCCTATATTGCGGCATTTCGACACGTCGGAAATAACAGAGCGCACACTGATGCGAGTGGGATTAGCCTGGTTGCCGTGCTCGCTCAGCCGAAATCATGCAGTGAGGAGTATGTTGTTGCGTACGCGAGTCGGGCACTGACGAAAGCAGAAACAAATTACTCCGTCATTAAAAAGGAAAGTTTGGTCATAATATGGGCTCTGGAGAAGTTCCGCAAGTACTTGTATGGACGCCCATTTGACATGGTGCCGATTACCACGCGATTTCTTCGCTCGCCTCCCCAAGGGATCCTTCACGTCCTTTTGGGCGGTGGGCTCTTCGCCTGCAACAGTAGGATATCCGCGTGGTTGACCATTCCGGCCGTAAGCATCCGAATGCTGACGCCCTGTTTCTTTCTCCAAAGCCGACTGATGTGTATCACCTTGCCACAGCATTCTGCAGCTTGTCGTCGTTCAGTGCCACCAACATGACTGTCGAGCAGCGTCAGGACCCATGGATGGCTTCCATCATCGGCTTCCTTTCTGGTCCTTCAGCTACCTGTGCACACAGGGCACTGTGGCGACGAGCCTCTCACTACCAACTGCGTGAAGAGCTCTTTTATCTTTGGAATTACAACTCGGACGGTGGCAAGTGGATTTTGGTTATCCCACGCCATCTTCGTGCCGACATCTTTGGCGCCTTTCATGCCGACCCGAGTTAAGCGCACGCTGGCGTCCTCAAAACGTATGAGCGAATCCACGTACGTTACTATTGGAGGGGCATGTATAACTGCATGCAGAAGTTATACATGCCCTCTTTTCTTCCTTTTCCAACCTTCTGGTGTATAGTTACGACATATTATTGTTACTCTCCCGCTCTTTTATTCTCCCCGGGAGTTCTCATTGGCGAGAGTAAGGAGAAAGGGAAACCATCGGAGCGAAAGCGTTTATAAGCGTTTTTTGTCTATTCTAAGATAACCCCGAAGAATAAAGGTCCACCTTTCGATACAGTTGGGAACAATAACAACCTTGTTCTTTGTTCAGTGTTCTTCAAGTGTCAGCACCCAAGTTTTGACCTATTGCTATGGTAGTCCGGCACTCCTTTCCTGCTATTTCTATAATAAAATATATATATATATATATATATATATATATATATATATATATATATATATATATATATATATATATATTTAGTGTGAGCTTTGTTTGACGCTACAGCTTGTCTGCCACCGTAGGCAGCAATTGCTCACTATTATCACCACCGGCTTGAGGTGATCACTTCTTCATTCCTTGTACATACTCATCATCATCGACGATCCCACTTCGGAGATTTTCATCAGCGCTTGGGCTTGATCGCAATCTTGGGTTCTCTTCCACTCGCCTCCGAATAAAGGAGCTACGAAGCCACGGTGTGGTCGCCTCCTACTTACGGCCTCACAAGTGGTGGAGCTGCAACTCGATCCTGAGCTGTACCTATCCTTCGACACCCCTGGAGCTCCGTTCCGGTCGCCGCTTGCCCTCGGGACCAATGCCCATGTCGCAAGATACTCCGAGTGGCGCTGTCTCCGCGCCCCTGCAATGCATCGTGACCATTCCCCCCACGACCCGCCCCACTTCTATGGTCTTCGGGGAGAAGACGTCGAGGAGTGGCTGGACAGTTACACCTGCGTCACCCAGTTCAATAGGTGGGATGATCTCCACAAATTTTTGAACGTTGGCTTCTCTCTCAAGCAGGTCGCTGAGACGTGGTATTTAAACCACCGGGACGACTTTACCGACTGGGCTGGCTTCACTACGGAGCTGCGAAAGGTTTTTGGCTCCACTAAAGCTCGGAGCGACAACGCAGATAGGACGCTGGATGTCCCTGTGCAGCAAGCTAACGAGACCTATACCTCGTACATCGACGATGTTCTACCGCATGCCGCCGCGTCGACAAAGATATTCCGGAGTCCGACCGTGTCCGTCACATTCTGAAGGGTATCAGCGAGTTCGCGTTCAACGCACTTGTCTTTCAGAACCTGGACACCGTATCAGACGTAATCTCTACCTGTCATCGTCTCGACGAACGTCAGTCGATCCGCCTTCCACGGGGCAGGGCGTCTACTCATCTTGGAGACGAACACCTTCGTGCGGTGATTCGCGCTATAATTCGCGAGGAAATGTGTGGCGACGTCTCTCACTGCAAACATGGTGTCCCCTCAACATATCCTGCACCTGGCCTTCGCGAGATGGTTAAAGAGGAGCTTGACGCCATGCCGGTGCTACGGCCTCGTGTTCATCGTGTGGCTCCTTCAACACCGTCTTACTCGGAGGTCGTTGGACGGACACCCCTGCCGCTGTCCCCACTCACGGCTCACCCGTCGTCTGGTTATGTGGCGGCCGCCTCGTGTGCCGAGCTCGCCGCCCTACTTTACAGCCCGCCAGGATGCCACCATCAACCGCCCCGTGTGCTACTTTTGCGGCATTCGAGGTCACGTCTCCCGGTTTTGTCGACGTCGCCAACGGGATGAACGACGTGGCTACGCCGCCTATGAACGCGAGAACCTGACCCCCAATTACTACCGCTACCGGCGGCGTGCGTACCAGTCGCCTCTCCGCCGCTCCCTGTCTCCTCCGCAGTCTAACGATGTTCCGCGCAGCTCCCGTGGACTACGACCCCGCTCGCCCTCACCTGGTCGCCGCTCGGTATCGCCTCTTCGCCCTTTGTCTTACACCACCGACCACCGCCAGGAAATCTAGTTAATGCAGTTTTGGGAGGGAAAACTGCATCTCGTGCAAATCTTACAACTCCTCCAGAGCGTCCGTCGAACTTGCTGTCTGATTTAGTGGAAGGTGTTCACATCGATGCTTTAATTGACACTGGTGCTAGTGTTTCAGCCATCAGTGCGGAATTGTGTGCACGCTTACGCAAGGTACGAACACCCTACAACGGACCTTCTTTACAAGGAGCCAACAGCAGTGTGATTAGGCCCTCCGGACAATGCACAGTGCGAGTTTTCATCGGCGGCCTTCGCCATCATACTTAGTGAGCAGTGTTGTCGCCCTGTGCTTATCATTTGATTTTGGGTTGGGATTTCCTGTCTTCCGCCTCAGCCGTCATTTCCTGTCACCAACCCGATATTGCAATGACAGTTACTGAGCATCGCAACATTTCGTAGGGGCAACGTACTATGCACCTAACAGCCAGTGCCGACGGCATTTTATATTCCGACCAAGAGACATTACTTTGTGTTCGTTCTGCGCAGATCAGGGATGGTGACGTGATGATAGTTCCATCTCCGTGTTTTATGTCCAAAGGAGTCGTCATCGCAACGTGTCTCGTCCGATTCACAGAAGGCTCGGCGACGCTGTTAGCTACCAATGCCACTTCCTGAGCAGATTAGGCTACCCGAAGGCGCCAACGTTGCTTCTGTTGTGAATGGCGAAGCCCTGTCATTTTTCCCCCTCTACTCGGTATTCCCTGTTTCATGGCCTTCAGATTCTGGACAATCACTTTCCCCAATGGCGGCCGATATCAGCACACACCTCACAGAAAGGGAAACAAAACTCATTCTTCAGCTCCTGGGAAAAAATAGAAGGACTCCTTTGAGTGTTTTTCCAACAAACTTAGACAAACATCCGTGGCAGCGCATTGTATTGAGACGGATGAGACACAAATCGTTCGTCGTAGCCCGTACCGCGTGTCTTCATCGGAACGAAAAGTGATTGAAGTATACGTTTGGGACATGCTTCAACGCAACATTATTCGTCTGTCCTCCAGCCCGTGGTCTTCCCCCGTCGTCCTGGTGAGGAAGAAGGATGGTTCAGTACGCTTTTGTGTAGATTATCGGGCTTTGTGTAGATAATTGGGCTTAAGATCACAAAAAAGGATGTCTACCCAATGCCGCGCATAGATGATGCGCTCGAGTGTTTGCAAGGCGCTGAATATTTTTCGAGCTGGGACTTGCGATCTGGCTATTGGCAGATCCCCATGAACGAGTCTGACAAACAGAAGAGGGCATTTGCAACTCCAGATAGCTTATACCAATTCAACGTAATGACTTTTGGCTTGTGCAGTTCCCCTGCTACATTTGAGCGCATGATAGATACAGTCTTTCGCACCCTTAAATGAAAGACATGCCCATGTTACCTTGATGATATCGTAATTTTTTCGTCAAGTTTTTCCGAACATCTCCGACGACTTGATGAAGTATTGACTAGCCTGGCTAACGCCAACCTGACTTTGAACACCAAGAAATGTCACTTCGCCCGAAAATCTATCAAGGTTCTCGGTCGCGTAGTCAGCAAGGACGGTACCCGGCCCGACCCAGACAAAATGTCCGCAGTCGCCAATTTTCCACGCCCACAACACCAAAAAGCCCTTCGCAGTTTCCTCGGTCTAGCATCATATTTTCGTCGTTTTGTTCGTAATTTTTCCACCCTGTCTTCTCCCCTCAACCAGCTACTGCATTCCGGAACCTCCTTCGTCTGGACTGATGACTGCGCAAAAGCTTTTCAAAATCTTAAGCAGGCACTTATTTCCGGACCAGTACTATGTCATTTCGATGACACGCAATCAGCCATACTCCTTACCAATGCTTGTAGGCAAGCACTCGGTGCCGTTTTGCTACAGCAAGATGCCCAGTAGCGTGAAAGAGTCGTAGCCTATGCGAGCCGCTCTCTGACACACACGGAACAGAACTATACAATCTCCGAGCAAGAGTGTCTGGCGGTTGTATGGGCTGTACAAAAATTCCGGCCATATCTCTACGGCCGACATTTCATGGTCGTTACAGACCATCACGCATTGTGTTGGCTGTCTTCCTTAAATAACCTGTCTGAACGACTTGGACGGTGGGTGCTGCGCTAGCAAAAATACGACTTTACGGTTACGTACAAGTCCGGAGTGAAGCACCTCGACGCAGACGCGCTTTCACGGTGCCCTCTCACGCAGTCGTCGGACGACTTGGTGTCACCCACCCATGCGCACCACCTACCCGTTGCACCAATAGATGTCACGTCTGCCGACTTTCGCGAATTGGTTGCCTGTCAACGCGCCGACACCTACTGCGGAAACATAATCGATCGGCTCACCGGTTCAACGCAACCACCTAATAGCCGCCTACGTCGGCACCTACGAAATTTCCGGTTGGTTGCTGGCGCACTGCACCGTATCAATCACCATACCGATGGTGCCGCATGGGTTCCAGTTGTGCCTCGTTCCCTTCGTTCAAGCATCTTGCAAGCTTTCCATGATGACGGGCGTTTTTGCTTTTCGCCTCCATCAGAAAAGCGCCCGCCTCGGCCGGGAATCGAACCCGCGACCTCGTGCTCAGCAGCGCAACGCCTTAGCCACTGAGCCACCGCGGCGGGTTAAATAAATATATATATATAGAGAGATATATGTCTATATCATCATTTATATATATATATACGCATATATGCCCGAAATAACGGTTGAAGTCAAGAAAACTCTGGAAAGCAAAATTGAGAGTGTGATAGGCCATTGAAATAGATAAAAAATTTGGAAGGACAAAGTGGAGAAAAATGCCCGCCAGGTGGGAACCGAAGCCACTACATCCTTAATACGCATCTGGGGCATTGACCTCTTTGGAACCCGCGGGGATATTTTCCGCTCTACTTTGTGGGGTATTTATCTTCAGGTATTTTTATTTCGTGCGCTTGGGAGTGGTAGCCAGCGTAACTCGGGCTACTCGGAGTTAAGGGGACCTTCTTTCTAACCCCCGGGGTAGGACTCGAGTGCCTACGACATGTCGAGAGTGTTCTACCAGCGTTGAACCCTCTTACGCTCCCTATGTAACCAAGACTGCCAGAGCAGACGCCCTCGCTATGCAAGTAGCGAATAAGAATCGGAAATCGACCAGATTTGGGGGAAATCACCGAGGTGGAGTAAGTTTCTGTGAAGGAAAGTTTGACATCCACCTTAGTCATCCACCTTGACATCCACCTTAGTTACTAGAGCTTTCGCACTAGTAACGACTAGCCTCCTGGTTAGCTCAGTTGGTAGAGCGACTGCTCCGGTTAAGCAGTGGTCGCGGGTTCGAATCCTGGACCAGGACGAATTTTCTTCAATTGCGAAGTTTCTGAGAAAGCTGTATAGCTTTTCTTTGTAGCCGTAGGCTTCATGTAGGTGGATGTCAAACTTTCCTTCACAGAAACTTACTCCACCTTGGGGATTTTCCCTATATCTGGTCGATTAAAACTTGTCCTTCACTTCGAGTTGCTGATCAATTCGCTTTCGCGCTACTAACGACTAGCCTCCTGGTTAGCTCATTTGGTAGAGCGACTGCTCCGTTTAAGCAGTGGTCCCGGGTTCGAATCCTCGACCAGGACGAATTTTCTTCAGTTGCGAAGTTTCTGAGCAAGCTGTATAGCTTTCCTTTGTAGCCGTATGGCTTCATTTAGGTGGATGTCAAACTTTCCTTCAAAGAATTGGAAATGAGGGCTCGCTGAAAACCAGACAGAAATAATGGTTGGCATTCAAGAATACCTTAGAAAGCCAAGGAGAGAATGTGTTAAGGAAATTGAAACAGATAAACAATTTGGAAAGACAGAAAGTGAGTGGATAAAAAAGGCCCACTGGTTGGGTTGTGAACCCACGACCCCCTGAATACGCGTCGGGGGCGATTACCACAATGCTACCGGCGGGGCTATTTTCTCCTCCACTTTCTGGGGTATTCATGTTAAGGTATTTTTGGTTCCGGCGCTTGAAGTTGGTAGCCAGCGCCTCTCGGACTACTCGGCATCAAAGAAACATTCTCTTAAATCGGCGGGGCATCACTTGGGTGCCTACGACATGCCAAGAGTGGTCGGGAGTGGTCGCCAGTACCGTAGTGGCCCGTCTCATAGATTTACAATTATCTCGGTAGTGTGCTAATTGCCACCATTACATCCCACCAAGCTTCTTAATCTCATCTGCTCATCTAACGATCGGCCGCACCCTGCCATGGTTGCATTCTCTAGCGATCCACTCTGTACCCTTAACAACCAACGGTAATGTTGTCTTTGCATTACATGCCCTGCCCACGCCCATTTCTTCTTCTTAATTTCTACTTTGTCCATAACACCGGTTTGTTCCACGACCCACTTTCCTCTCTTCTTTTTACCTAATGTTATACCTGTCCTCTTCCGCTCCATTGCCCGCTGAGTCGTTCTCAAACGAAGTTGAACCCTCTTACGTTGCCTCCAAGTTTCTCCCCGTATGTGAGTCCCGCTAAGATGCAGCTATCATACACTTTCTCCTTCAGGGACAATGGTAGGCCGGCATTCATTACCTGAAAATGTCTGCTGTATGCACTCCACCCTATTCTTATTCTCTTAGTTTTGCCAGCTTCAGGATTTTGATCCGGGGACCCTACTTGGCCTAAATATTTATATTCGATTACCACATCTGCTGCTTCGCCACCCATATACAACCGCTATGCTCTCTCGAGACTAATAAGCATATACTTTTGTTTTCTGCATATTCACTTTCAGGCCCCTGATTCTACTTTGCTTGTCTGTTGCGGTAATCAAGATTAGCGATTTTCCTTCTTACTCACATAGCAAGGCCATGTTATCAGCATATCTGAGATAACTGAGGAGTTCTTCAATGACCCTTGCGACCTCCTGCTCCCACTGCGATGTTCTGACTACCCCTTGTAAAAATGCAGTGAAGAAGATTTGAGCGATTGTGTCTCCTTGTCTGACGCCCCATTTAAGGCATTTTACTGCTTTTCATATGGAGGGCTATGGTAGCTGTAAGCACATTGTAGCCATCATCTCGTAATATTACGTAATACTCGTCTACACCGTGATTCCCCAATGCCTGCACGACTGCTGGGTAAAATGCTTTCTCATAATCCATGAAAACACTATGTAGGTGTTGAGTAAAGTCCGCGCATTTCTCTACCACATGATTGATCCCATAGTGTGGTTTATTTTCGAATAGCATTTTGAAAACCCGGCTTCTCAATTAGGCTGAATAAAATCGAACGTGGCAGTAATTGTGTTAGGGATTACTTCGGTGGCACACAGTAAGCTGACGGTTCACATAATATATATATATATAGCGAATCAGAATAGCAAATTAGGGGCTGGTTGAAATATGACACAAATAAGGGTTGGCAGTCAAGAAAACTCCGCAAAGCAAAGGAGAGGATATAGTAGGTCAGTAAAACAGATAAATAATTTGGAAATAAAGTGAAGAAAAAATGCCCGCCAGGTGGGATCCGAAACCACGACTTCCAGAATACCAGTCTGGTGCGATAACGGCTTCGCTACCAGCGGGGCTACTTCCCCCGCCACTTTCTCGGGTATTTCTGTCAATGTAATTTTTTCCTATGCTTGGGGCTGGTAGCCAGTGCCGCTCGGACTCTCTCGGGGTGAAGGGGACGTTCTTTTAAACCCCGACGCCGTGACTCGAGTGTCTACGACATTCGAGAGTGGTCGACCAGCGGTGAATGCTCTTAAGCTCCTTATGGCACCAAGACTGCCAGAACAGAGGCCCTCGCTATGCATGTAGCGAATCAGAATAGGAAATGAGGGGCTGGTTAAAATAAGACAGGAATAAGGATTGGCAGTCAAGAAAACCTCGGAAAGCAAAGGGAAAATCCACTTTCTTTCTTTCGAAATTCTTTATCTGTTTCACTGACCTACCATATCCTCCCCTTTGCTTTCCAGTGTTTTCTTGACTGCCAACCCTTATTTTTATATATATATATATAGTATAAGTAAAGAGTCGGATACACAGCAAGAACAATAACAAACAAGGTTTACTTACGTAGCGGCAACGGGACTTGCCTTCATCAGAGTAAAGTTACATGATTTTGCTGTTGCAAACATTTCGAACACAATTCTTATATAGGTTTGCAGAAAACTGTGAGAAGGAGCGGCAAATGTTTTGGAAATGGAAAGTGTGCATACAGTCGGGCTACGCCTATGTTACAACAACAACAAAAGAAGGGGGGGGAGAGAGAAAAAGGGGTCGTGTTAACAATGCAGCGTTCAAGGTTGCACCATGACGGGTCAACGTATGCCGCGCGGGCTGCAAGTTCAGACAATGCGGGAAAGTGGACAACCGCAGTTTCAAAAGAAAGGTGGGAATGAGGCCTCCTTCCCCAAGAAGCAGGCCTGGGGAAGCCTGGGGAAGGAGGCCTCGTTCGCGCCACCACTTAAGAATGTTTAACTCTTTGTGATCTATTCATGTTTAAACTTTTGTGACCCTACCTATTTCCTGTTCAGTTGCTAGCTTTTTTGAAATGCTCTTTTGTGCCCCCTATCTATTCTCTTCATCCGCGGGGGGCACACCCATCTTCGCTTCCGCCCCAGCCAGTCTCCCCAGCCACTGAATACCTTACTGTATACTCTTCCCATTCTTTTCAAACCCCGGTTGTCCAGTTTCCCGCATTGTCTGAACTTGCAGCCAGCGCGGCATACGTTGACCCGTCATGGTGCAACCTTGCACGCTGCATTGTTAACACGACCCATTTTTCTCTCTCGTCCCCCCCCCCCCTTTTTTGTTTGTTGTTGTTGTAACATAGGCGTAGCCCGACTGTATGCACACTCTCCATTTTCGAAACATTTTCCGCTCCTTCTCACAGTTTTCTGCAAACATATATAAGAAATGTGTTCGAAATGTTTGCGACAGCAAAATCACGTAACGTTACTCTGATGAAGTCAAATCCCGTTGCGCTACGTAAGTAAACCTTGTTTGTTATTGTTCTTGTGTGTATCCGACTCTTTACTTATACTATTTCTGCGCGCTTTGTGAGTTTATCTTTCTTTAGATTTATTTATATATATATAAAGAGAGAGAGAGAGATAAAGGAAAGAGCTCAAAGCCAAATGATATCAGAAGCCCTTTTATGAGCATTGACTAAGAGGGTTAATTATTTTGGGCCTCACCTTGTTTTTACGTTATGCCGTCATGATTCTTTGAAATGTTAGTTTAAATAATCATGTAGGATCCTTATTTCAAAACATGTATCGCGCCAGACGAAGGCGTACAGCTTGATTTACCAACCAGCAATTATTTCGGCACGGTGACTAAAATCATCGAGCACTGACATCTACAATTGTTTGGTTGCTTTACATTTTGTGACATTTAGAGAATAAATTTACAATACAATCTTGGAGTAGAAATAGAAAACCGCTAAAGCCTATGCGAATACAAAGTAGAGAACCAACACAGAAGGAGCACATATGACCGGCGAAATCAGTGCACCTTTTCTTGAAGCTAAAGAAATCCTTGGCTCCTTGAAGCTTGTTCACCGTGAGTCATACCTACAAATGCATGATTCTAAGCGGTGGGTATAAAACTCAATTAGGGCTCCAAACAGTCTCACTTGAATTTCTGGAAGCCCATGCAATTAGGGTCACCTTGCTTCGTTGTGGGACACGGAAATTCAGGATGTTTAATTGGTGAACATTACACTAGTTACGGAACCATAAGGTTTTGATGAAATTAACTGTTTTGTTGTTACGTAGTACACTTAGCAGTGCCCAGTTACCATCATAAAAGCTATAAATCTACGATAATGCGCCAACCACGCCCACCTGTTTTTATGTTTTCTTATGATAATTTTGCTGCACAGTGATAAACAACCCGCATAGCGTGGTACAACCTTCTATAAAAGAAATCGCTTTGTGCTTAAAGAGCTATCCCTAAAACGTTACAAGGGCATTTTTCACTAACTCCTGTGCGTATCTTTTGCGTCTTTCAGAAAAAAAACGTGAAAAAAGTAGAAAACATGAAAAGGTAAACCTAAAGAAAAAAGAATTCCCTGAGTGCATGGAAAATAAACGTTTTCGTTAAAGTTGTTGCCACCAACAAGACGGATGCAGGGTGTCTTATTCTTGATTATACGAAATTCCAGTATCGGGTTTGAATAAAAAAACACCTATTTCCTCAAATACTACAAGAACGCCTTTACTACACATTTACCACAATAATAAAAATTCTTACGAGTGATGCTTATGCATCATAAACGTAGCTCGACCTTTTGCCGATCTCCTTGTTCAGTTTTTATTGCAGTATTTTGTTGCTGTCGTCAGTCCGGCTTTGCAGAATCAGCCGATGGGCGTTGTGAAATTTAGAGGTTACCTAGCAGCTCTATCATGTCCCACCATTTTGAAGACAATAGTCTTCGTGGGCTACTTAAACGCAGGAATTTTGGTAGGCGTGTATGTCTTCCTGTGACTTGATTCAGCCATACGAACAAATTGAAACAGAAACCGTGCAACAGTATTCTATCGACACAGACAAATCTTAACCTCTAAGTCCGGTCGTAATGTTCATACTCGTAAACATTGTTGAACAAGAAAACATTACGAAAATATTAGGCCGATAATAAATACATGTATTATATTTGCATTGTTCCTATCATAAAAATTCTGGGATGATTTGTTTCGGCTGTAACAAATAAATTCCTACATTATTTGCAGACAACCGTCGCCCGTGGTTGTCTGACCTACCAGGCGGCTTTTCAGAAAATCAAACGGCACCAGCAACGATATGTTACACTAGATAGTTTCCATGTTACGTTTGAAACACTCGTCATGTAGCAAACGTGGTTCTATAAACGTTGTAGTAGGGTGTCTTGATTCGCACGTATCTCCACAGAACGGCAGCGCTGGCATCCAGGCACCCGACAGAGCAGTGGCACGCGGTAAACTTCAATTTTCTTGAGCAAACCTCTATCGTGGCACAAGACGGGATATGAACAGAATGATAGGTTTACGGGAAAGAGAAGGGATGCATTTTGTTGACAGGGGCGGCAGCCGACTATCGTCTTGCGTCGACAATTGCAACGAAAGGAGCAAATACATGCCAATTATTTTGAATAACCTCTTCCAGAGCTGGTTTTTCTTTTCCCGTCGATATATTCTCGGATGTCATTTGATGTTTTGTGCAACCGATTTTCTGCATGCCGTTCTGATAGTCTGAACAGATACTAGGACATAAAGTTATCGAAGACTTTTGCCTTGCAAGCAAAGTTTACGAATGCTTTATATCCGGCAAATGTTTAATAAATGTTAGTTTAAAATACGTCTGAATTGTTTGAAAAAAAAAACATTTTTTTTTCTTGCAATAAATCATAAACTTCTATTCACTCCCTTCTGTAGAGCTAGGTCTCCACATGTACAGTGATACTCACGTAACAAACGGGGAAGGAATAGGTTGCAAAGCTCTGAAACAGGCCAGTCGAGGTGCGGGCCGTTCATTAGTGAGGCCGCTCCACTGTCAGGTCGCAACAAGCCTAGTCTCCTGCTTTATCCTCGTCTTTTTGGTGAACATTGCAAGCAACACAATTCAGCCTTGGTTCTCGTACATGCTCTGTATAGGTAATCACTATTGCCACTGCAAAAGTATTATACAACACGGCGACATATTGTCTTGTGGCTTTCACAATACCAGTGTCCCCCTCGGAAGAGGAAGCGCACAGAACGATAAAACTGCTAAGGCTGTGAAAGGATTGAGGTAAGCTATACGCCAAGAGCGCTGCCTCCATGGGCGCAACTGAAATCCCCCTACCGGCCCGTTTCGAAAGCAGTCGCGGGAGTCGCCGGCTCGCTCACCCCTGTCGCCATTGCTTTGCGGCACGTTCGCGACTGATATTTTCCGTTTGTATACGTCGGAAATACATCTTTATGTGGAGCAGTCACTCTGTTCGCAAATGTGGTGTATTTACGAAAAAGTAAATGTTTCTGACGCGATCCTAATGTGGTACATTCGGTTCGCAAAAGCGCCAGCTGTGTGTCACAAGCCGGCGTCATGAAACCGGCATATATGCATAGAGATGATTGCAATGCCACTCCCCTGAAAGTTACTAACGGTATTCCCCGTAAGCAGTGTTCGTTCAGATGCTCTACTGCGGCTATACACTGCGATGTAAATCGGCTTCTTGTGCTTTCATAATCTAGCGGAGCACTCTTTACTGACAGCCCGCAAGTTACGCTTCATATCTCGGAGATTGATCACTACCCTCATCAAGCCACTGTGTCATAAATTTCACGGATATTTTACGCAATAAGTACGATAAGTACGATGGATAATGAAAAATTACGTGCCGGAGTCAGCCCAAAGAATTTACGGCTGGGTCGTCTTGTCACGAAGTGAGCATGAACTTTCGCAAACAGTCATCGGTTACATATATCCTCCGCTTATATCTGGGGCCAATGACTAAACGCTTCTTGCAAACATCATCATATGACACAGGGAGAAAAAGGTCCACTTATGAGATTAGCGTAAGGTCCACTTATGAGAACCTGCCACTCTGTCTGGTGGCCTGGTACTGTAGACACTACACTGCAACCATCGCCAATTCATCACGGTGCGCACTGGAGACTGACTATCTGGCCTACGGCATACCACAGGGATAATCCCCATTGAGAAAGCAGACGGCGCCGCCGGATTCCGGGATCCGTCTGCGTGACGCGCGGAGGTGGCGGGATTACCAGCATCGAAGCGCGCGCCGCGCAAGACACCATTGTAAACGCCCCCGGGCCGGCACAGTGCACTGCCGCTGCCTTTCGCTCTCACCCCGCAGGGACGCACACACCTGCTCGTCTGCGAGCGTGCCATTGACCCATAGATGGCGGTGACTTATTGAATATTCCGTGGCGTGCTGTGTGAAAGCTTTCTAGGTACATTTGGGCATTCCCTCACGCGTGTACGAAAGCTACAGGGGCATTAACGAGAGAGGGTGATCTCGAGGTTTTATAAGGCCGAACTTGGCCGTTGGAAATCGTTCTTGTCTGAGCGCTGAGCTGGGCAGTTCCCGGCGGGACAAGGAGTCATGACCGTTAAAGCTAGGTTGAGATTTGTGAGCCCCCTAGTCGAGGTTAAGATCGCGTCGGAGGTTTAGGGTGCAGCGCCGTACTGGGCAACTAGACGGATCTTGCGGCGAGACAGAGTCTCGACCGCGGTTTCTCGAGCGGTTTGTGTAGCTCCGAGAATTAGAGAGCTAGACGAATTTGAGGAGCTCGAGTGATTTGTGCGCCCTCGGAGCTAGCGTCTAGCGGCAGTTTGAAGCTTTTCTTTTTATTACTCATGTACCCAGTTTTCCTATTGTAAAAAGCTGTATATATACTTCCGTTTCACTTAATCAACCTCAACGCCTCGAGTTCGTCAATTCGACCACCACCTCCAAAAACTTCAACACCATCGCCCTGCCAGCCTCCTGCCATATCAACCGGAGCCCGGGGCGATTTGGTTCCTGATCGACACCGGACTTCGAGAAAACGAACTACAGGACTATCTTTACTGGGAGATTGCAGAATTTAACACAAAAGTGAAATCAGAGGGCCTTATCAGATAGCACACTCTTCCAACGACACCTTTTATCGCTTGTGAACTGCATGCTTCGTTACTGTATGCTTCAAAAAAATGTGTCCGCCGAGCAGGCGCGTAGCCAGGATTTTTTTTCGGGGGGGGGGCAAAGGTTGTTCTCAAGCCACCCTCCTCACCTCCCCAATGTAAAAAAAGCACGGTAGTTTACATGTTTTCTTCATTAAAAAGACTGAATTGTCCTGATAACAATGATACCAGTTTTATCGCCAACTTCAAAACAGTAGAAGAGATATTAGGTAGAACATATAAAGCCGTGGCGAATCCCCACCCACTTTCCCGCGATTGCTCTATGACATCACAGGATCTCGTTTGTATGATTGGCGCCCAACGACCTAAGCCAATGCCAATAAACATAATTGCGCGGTTGTACAGTGGCCTCCACTGATCCTATTATTTGAATTCTGACGCGAAGTTAACACACTCATAACTACTTTTTAGTGCTGGCCTATATACATAATTCCTGCCCATATTACGTCACTGCAGCGCTAAATATGAGTTATTGATATTAGTTGCATTGCCTCGGTTGAAAAACCTCTGTGACTGGAAGGGAGCGTGTGAGTTACCAAAGCTAGTTCTACCAAATTGAACCGGGCTGTATTTGTCTTCATATGGCCCCTTTAGGGTCTCTCATGATATTGGTGTTGATTAGGATGGTATTTGCGCCAGGTGGAGTTGTAAACTTGGAGAAAATCTCCATACCGCGTAGTGTAAATCTGTTCCCGAGATACGACACATATTCTGTATGCACGGGCACCTTGTGCAGGCATTACATTAAATAGCCATAGTTTCATGTGATTAGTTGCTTCATTTCAACGTGTGGAGTATGATGAGTGTGAGACCCGCAATATAATGAATGACGTGGGCCGTAAGAATGATTTTTTTATTTAGTTCTTCTTGTGCAAAATGCAGAATATTTTTTGCATATAATCATTATACGCCCGTACAGCAGCTTTCAGTGCATGGCCAATGAAGCTCATTCTGTGCAGACGAATTCATGCCCTTAGGGTTATGTGTAGCGCAGGTCTATTTTAAGAAAAAAACGACGGGTTATGTATTATGCCTACAATGAGCGTTATATCGCAAGCAAAATTTTCAACAAATAATAAACCTACATAAACACACAGACATACCGCACAAGAACAGTGCTATTTATGGTGAAAATTACACGAACATGGCAGGATTAGCCCCCACGCAAAGCGGTACAATTCAGCCATCGGTATTTGTTAAGCCATGCCCGTTAAAATTTCCGCCTATGTTTTTTGGTCTCAATGCAATCCATCTCGTAGCTTCTATCAGGACTCCAGGAAGGCATGAGAAGCTGATGCTTTGTAGCATAGTGAATCTGGTTCACATTTCGTCCCAGCCCAAATGTCGAGTCTGCTCTAATGAGCTGCCCTATTGTGTTCTGAAATAGTTGCATTATTTTCTGTCAAGTATTCAAGGCTTCGTGCATAAATGCCCAATAGACTGTCTGATGACGTGCAGTCTCCCGTAACTTTTATGGGGAGGTCATTCCGTTTAGGCGTAGGTACCACTCCTGGAAAAGGTAGGGTAAGTCACTCCAAATGGACCATTAAATTCTGTATCGAGCTTTAAATAAGCGAGATAACATAATTACGTAAAGTCGGCGGTGTCTGGCCATACTCTCTGTTTAACCCCGTTCTACATTGTGCGATTTTCCCTGCGAATTCGCCGATGCGGCGCCGCTCGTTCGCCAAACGACCTTTTTTGTTTCTGCGGCAAAGTGCCAAGTGTTTGGAACGATCGAGCATGCCCGGCGAAAGCCGCTAATGTGGCGTGGAGGAGCTAGAGGGGCCTGAACATGCGGCCAATAGGAACACAACTAGGTGAACGTGTACGGGCACGTCACGACATCACCATTTGCACGCTTAGCAACCAGATGACGTTGCTTGCATACGAGCGGCGTAAGCGCGGGCGCACCAACACAAACGTACGCGTGTTCACAAGAATCACAACACGTCGTCGCGCGCCGTATCCAACGAATGCTTAATCGGTTTCCGCGCATGTCGCGGACATCACAGCAGTTGGGAAGAGGTACATAAGAACAGCAGAAGTGTCCGAGGTACAGCAAAATGAGCTAGGCACGCACAACAAGCGAACCCAGGGTTGCTTGCTTGTATGTCTTCTGTGGTGTGTGTGCGTATATGAAAATATAATTGCCAGTAGTTGACGATTAGAAACTCATCTCTACTGCAAAACATCAGTAGATTGATGTTTTGCAGTAGACAGTAAAACAAAACTTATTTTTAACATCACAACAAGCTTTGCTCGTGGCAGACTTAATTCGGTCTCTAAACAATGTGTCTGAAATGCACAAATCGCGGCGTTCGCAGCCCCATGTAGAAGACATTTCCAGGCATTGCGAACTTCGCAAGAGTGAATGTTTCTTCCACCGAATTCGCAGGCGAAAACCGCACCATGTAGACCGGGCTTTAGGCATGTTCTGTGCAGGTTGAGAAAAATATTGCTGTGTTCGCACTTTTGCCCTGAGATCTGAGGAAGGAGTTATAATGAGGTCCTACCATTTTGATTTCTAAGTTTAATGAAAGGACATACTTTTTAGCTGACTCCTCCACAGCCATTGTTCAGCAGAGTACACACGGCGGGTTTTGGGCTAAACGATAAAACAGCATGTGCAGTGTATGAGCATGCGTGGATGTGGAATCTATAGGGCATACAGGAATTTTGTAGTTTTCGTTAGAGAGTCGGGAAATGGAAATTATATTGGGAGGCTTTTTGGTCCACCACACAACGGAGCATTGGGCAGTTGTACAGAGCCAGCATCACCTTCGGGGGTGGTGCGATGCTTTTGTTTCCCGGAGTCCACCAAGGGAACATGCGTAATGGCATGGCCCCGTATTCATAAATGCTACAGACTGCCGTTTTTTAGAGTGAAGCACACAGTAATGGCACATTTACAGTATTGCCTTCGTTGATAGCGGCCGTGATGTTCCCCTTTCAGGCTAGGACATGATGGATTTGCTAAAAATTGTGTTTTTTACAGGAATAATTTCTCTTGGCATATTGGTTATTACGCAATGCTGATGATGCCTCAAAATTATCTTCATTCGACGTTTTAGAATGTTTACATAACAGTTGCGGATAAAGGCAGAAAGAAGCACATTAGCGCGGACACGTATGGGGGAGGGCGGCGGAGGTGTGCTGGTGCTCTTAATAGGAACTGTGGTCTGTAAACTGTTGATTTAATTACGAAATTTTGTAGTCATGGCAGACTGATTGAGCATTGAAAGAAATGTGCGTTTACGCACACAGAACGTCGAAGGCCAAGAAGCGCTAACGGAACAACGGCGCGTACGTTTCTGCGCCACGATTACGAATGTCCTTCACTTGCGTACGCTGCTTGATTATGTTAAAGTTGGGTGCAGCAGTGGATGGAGGCGTTGGTATGAAACACGGTGACAAACATCTCGATAATGGGCACACCATGCGACAGCGGCTACTTCAGATAGAGTTCTGTCCCCGTTAAAGCAAGCTCCTAAAACTGCAGCGAGAACTAATATATTTTCAACTCTTTATGAACCGATACTAATGCTCTACCGATACACTCCGAGCGTCCCTCCCCAACATTGTGCATTATAAAATGTTTAGGCGTTTATACGAGTTGCATTTACGTTTTCGTTCATTAAAGTCACCTACCGCTTCTCCGTAAGCACTTCTTTCAACGACCAAATCAAACACAAATATTGCATTCAAAATAAAACGAGACAGACATTTTTTTATCTCGCAGAAACAAAGATACTGCAATGTCGTTTAATTTTAGGAAGTGATCAATTGGTCTACACCACATAGCTTAAGGCACAGCAACCTCCATCGTCAAAAGACATCGGTGATCATGCAAGGAAAAATCAATGGAAGACAATTACTTACAATTTGAGGCCTCTTTTGTGTGTTAGCACTTGGAACAAGAGCTTCTCAAAGGCATGGGCGCTTCTCTCCTTGCACAATTTTGCTCTGGTTGTGTCTCAATTGATCCCCTGAATATACACTGCTCCGGGCAGCGGCCGCACAGGTAAAAAGCGGCCGTGGACGCAATCAAGGCGCTTTAGTTGTGGCCGAGGTTGCACATGGCCATCGGTTATTTGTTACGGTCACGACTGCCATCTGCCTGCGGCAGGAATAGTGACTGTCGTGCCCTCACGTGTAAGATAAAGTCTGGCACTGGCTCGGTGAGACGAAGCACGTCCTTTCTGTTGACCCGCTGTTTTCGAATTTCCTAGGTTAGGGAAAATACCACCGAATAATTCTGCCTAATCGCGGAGCTGAAAATGACTGTCGCAACACCGCTTTTTGCGGTGTTGCGCGCAACACAGTGCGCGCAATCTGAGACCACACCCTCGGCGGCTCGACAGAAACGTGAAAAAGGAAGAATGAAGGGGTGACGCGTGGAAAAGGGACATACTTTGAGGTGCGCCTTGCCCTCACTCACAATCGCCCTCTGCCCACGCACGAAATTCATGGCGCTAAACCCTACATTTCGCCCAATACGCAGCCCCTACATTGCATTGTTCAATTACCTCGTACGAGTATTGAATGTCTGCACACGACTGCTCGATCTCTTCCTTTTTAGGAGATGGAGCGGCCGTGGTTTGCCACCACCACTTGCATGTTGTTCTGCTTAACGTACAATGATCGTCTGTTTCCTTTAGGCCCTTCATCGTACCAGTATTCACCCGTCAAGAGCCGGCCGTCCCTAAGGCTTCTTTTCCGTTGCGAGTTTGGGCGGACCACTCCTTGCTTCCTCGTCCATACCGTGACGAGTCAATCTCCTTTGCTGAGAACAACTCAGCCGGGAAATTCTCCGTGTGGTGACATGTCACGCACAGAGGGACACAACGCTCCCGCGCGCTGAGCTTACCCGAAGGCGCGAAACGGTTTTGGAGCTGCAACCCTCAGCAATTATTCTGACTCAGGCGCTTCGTTTCGTGTAAGCAAGAATGCGTAGGGCAGGCATTTAGTCATGCATGTTTCTAATAGCCGCACTTGGGAAAAATATGCGCCTTTGTTCACAAGCGGCGTACCAGGCAAAACAGGCAGCACGGCGCTGGCCCGAAAAATTTCGTGGAAGAGGGGGGTGGATAGGACGAAGCCCGGTCAGGTCCCCTGGCTACGGCACTGCCGCCGACTGATCAGATGTCAAAGTCGAAAAACAAAATAAAGGTGAACGCGCTGCCTGTATGTGATTACTAAAACGGCCATTCCTTGATTTCGCTCCGCATTTGTACATAATGATAGTTACGCGGCTTCCTGCTTCCCCTCCCTGCCTTGGAAAATATCAGTGCATTTCGCATACAGTCGCTAGTGAGTTCAACCTTGCTTGTAAGACGAACGCCTCTAAGATTTCCAAAACTGCACTGTTTTTTTATTCGCGCAATAGCTATTGCATTGCTTCCGGACTTGGCAGACCATTTATTCTTCCGTGGTTTCATTACTCTCCTTGGTCCATGCTGTCAGGCGGGAGTGGGCACATATTTAACGATCCACACACTTGGAATATTTTTAACATGTTCGCGGGGTCTCTATTTCTATAAAAGGCACAAGGTATTGTCAGGTATTAGGTAATTACCTCACCGAATGATATTTTTCTAGGACGTGTACATTTAAAATATGGCTGAATTCGTTATCCGCGTGGCAAAATGAAATAAAACCTTTCGTTGTGCCAGTGTTAGGTCTACACGAGGCGTCAATAGAATTAACTTGCGCATGAAATATTCGGAGGTGACAGAGTTTATATGCCGCTGTCGTCGCCGACGCCCGTAAGAGCGGCGCCGAAGCGCGTAGTACCGCGTCCCCGGTTAGTTCTTGTTGGCGTTTGAGCACTGTAATCATGACGCAGCTGTTTTTAAAGTTCCTTAAACGTACTATTTGCCTACAGACATCACAATAATCAGATGTTGAGTGAGCTAAAAGCAAAAAGAAACGAAAGAAAACCGAAACACTGCATGAGCCGCTATCAGCTTCGCAGCGGAGATACCATAATCGCCGCGGTGAAGCTGCGGCAGGCGGCGCAGCGATCGCGAAGCTCGAGGCGTATACGCCCGATTTGGGACTTCCTGGTTCGATAATCACGTCCGCTAACTTTACCGACCGAACAGAAGGCGTCTACGAATCGATGCAGGTAGGAAAACGGGCATGAATAAATCGGCCAAAATTTCTGTTACTTTTCTTCCACTCGAACCGGCGTCAACAACCTAGCAACATCGCGCTCGTAGTAGCTTCGTGATGGATGTCGGTGATTGCTAGGCATTTGTATTTGAACCTTGGAGACAGTGGTTGGTATCTTCGCCCTAATAAGAGAACAATTTTGATACGGAAAGAAAAGTAAGTGTGGTCTATGAAGCCCAGCGGAAAGCGGAAGTGGAGCAATATAATTAGAGACTGGCCAGTAACGTTGCTCTTGGCGGTGCTTTCTGCGTTGGTCGCAAAGCAAGCACTGTGTCTGAACTCCTTTGTCCTGGTGGAACGTACGTAGACATTAGAATATGGAGGCCTAAGCACTTTGAGCCTTTTTGTTTCCGGCTGGTACGGCCTGGAATGACCACATTTTATGCCGCAGAGCCGAAGCCGCCCTTCGCCGACTTGGGCCGTGAAGTTTAAGGAGATTGGCGACCACGCTCTCTGATGACAATGCTCAGAGCACTTTGTAGAAGAACGACATAGTGAAAAACGAAGGATGCCACCTCGACAGATTTTGCAGAACAAAAACACGCAGTGTCGACGTCCCGAATGAAAAAAACATCAGCATATTTAAAAATTCAAAGGTCACCTGCAATAAACTTTGGTCTGGGTCTAACAAATCGTTGTAAACGTTGGCAAAGGCCGTATTGGAATGTTCCAGGGGCTGCATATGTCTTTGGGAAGGGGACACACTGTTGAGCTGTTATCTTCGTTGGAGGCTACTAATAACGATGCCAAAGTCAAAGGAGGTGCCAGACATGTGAAAGTGACCGGACGTGACGTCACTGGGCATTGTGCGTAAAATGAAATGCCGGAGTGCCAACAGGACAACCACAGCACATGCGCCATGTAATCCGACGTAAAAAAACCTTAATATAATGCAAGATGCCTTGAACATGATGCCGCCAATAGGCACAGAACATGCTTAGAGATGTTTTTTACAGTTCTGTACACGGCAACGCGTATAGGAAGTCCGTAAATGCAGAAGCGAGACAATCGAAAATGATTTAAGTGTCGCTCTACGTCCCCGGTTGAGGAAACCGAAAGGTAAAGTTCGCATCAATGTCGGCGTGCCCACTCTTGTCTGACACAATAAGGTCATATTCTGCAGGGTTCATTTCCATCACTCACGGTGGCCGGAAAGTCACACAGGACAAGAGATGGTGGGCCGACTGAACCGCCAATACACCAGCTTACTACTCCGCCTCCGTTATTGTATAAACGCACCTGTCTCTGGTAAGAGTGCTGCTTGGTAAGAAACAACGTGCAATGCCCTTTCCTCTAGCTTAAGAGGCACAGCTCTATTACAACACGCCACTCGCATTTGTGTCGAGCTTATTGGGTTCCATGTTATCAAAGTGGCCCGAATTGGGGTAGAATACAATATTTATGCTTTTCAAAAAACATTACCAATCCCATGCCCAAGCAAAAGCGGTAGGCTTGAAAAGTAAGGAAATTCGATGGTTTTGAGCGCTGCACAAAGTATTCAGTTAATCTTTGAAAACAAAAGAACCGTACCTGGAATTGTGGTGGATGCAAGAAACATACCGCGGAGAATTTCTGGGAACCTGGTCACGCGCCTTCGCTGTCGAAAAGGGAGTCTGAACAAAAGTTCTTTACATTCGCAAAATATTTTTTCATATTTACCACAAATGCTGCTTCTCAGATGCGGCTTACTACAGTAAACTCATTCTATTTGGTTTTTCAATCTCCACCCTTAAATGATGTCATCGTTCAGACAGCACCTATCAGTTTCCGGTTTTAGGAGTGCATCACGCTCGCAAAGAGGAGCAAAAATTGGAGGACAGTTTACCAAGCCCAAAAGTGTCACATAAAATATAGAAGAACCCATCGGGTGTCGAAAACATTTTTTTCTGAAGGAGGTGTCAGAATAAAATATACGCAGACTGGAGAATTACTGACAATAAGTTGGATGCAACATGCAAGGAATTGCAAAATGCAAGCAATGCGTGGGAGAGACTACATATGATGTTATTCAGAGTTGAGCCGACAGTGCTCCGTACAAACGCGCCAAGAGTAATTCGGCATTGTAACGACTCTCAGTGCCTGCCAACGCGCATGACGACTCATTGGTGAAACCCTTTTTAACACCTTTTGAATTTGCTCATTTGTTGCCTTTCACCCAGAAGAGGACACATGGTGTAGGTTTTGGTGAATGCGTGTGTGTTCTCGGGGTTAATTGGGCGTCGTGCGGGCCCTTAATTGTGGAGTTCTTTGTAGTGAAGTCAAAGACAGCGGCTTGTCGTGCAAGCAGTGCAACTCGCATCTACTGCTCATGGGAGAGACGCGCGACGTTCATCATGCACTTGAGCTGATTGGAGTAGGCTTTGCTGCTACTGGTCGGGTTATGGTGTCGCACTGACCGCCTCAACCATGACATCAGCGTGGTGGTCACAGTGGGTGCCCAGTGTCAGTACAAGAAGGAAATCAAATGCCCCAATTACCCATTGCGCCCCCCCCCCGTCCAGTTGGTGGTGCCTATCAATTGCCACGACCATAGACAGTGGTGTACACAATCTTCGGATTGGTATTTGTGACGTGTGGCTCCTTTAGGACTTGGTGACAACCACCTTAAGTAGCCAGCCTTAACAGAAATAAACATGGTTGTCATGGCAGGTACGCTGTCGTCATCGGGGTCGGGAAACACGTCTTCGTTGAAGAAACCCGAACCTTAGGCATAAATAGGCATTAATTCGACGATGTGTGCTGTTTCACGATGAACTGCCTTTGTGTTAAAAGGTATATCGAATAATGATTTCGTGAGCCGCATTAGCAAGCTGTAAACGGAACTCAAAAATTATACTTACTAAATGAAACTCTCTCTCCACATTCCCTAATAGCGCATAATATCTCACATCCGACGCCACGCTATAGATTTTGTGGTTATAAGCAAACATAACCTAATCACGAGATTTAAACACGAGCGTCATTACAGAAACTGCAGAACCAGTGCGGAATCTTTCGTGTACACACCAAGTAAACAAACAGCCTCTATGTTTTTCCACATGACGACTGACTAAAAAAAATGTTAAAATGACCGGCCCGCGACGTCACCCGTAAGTGGCCGCACCTACATTCCAAACGGCAGACAGCTCATTCGACGACCAGCCGATTGAGATTACGCCTGTCGCATACCATTCGCAGTGAGTGAACTACTAACAGAAGCCAGCTAGATATTGGGCGCTGCATTTGTAGCTACACCATCACCATCGTCCCCATCAGATCCACAATCATCATTAGCAGACTTTACTGGTACGTGAGGAGTTCCACGCGGCACAGTTTGAACGCGACTCAGCAGCTGGATGGCCGCTCATTCTGACCGGGTCTACGCGACCTAAATAAATGTCGGAAGCCGCATCCACTTCACGCCTGCTTCCTACAGACATTCTGGGACGCTGCAGCCACCCAAAATTATATTATTTCGATTCAGCTCGTCGCCCACTTTCATCGGGTACGAATCAAAGTGAGCTGGAATCAAGATTTGCCTGAGCAACAACCCATCCTACAAAGTGGTGACCCGGACTGCCCTCACCTGTCACCCGGCCAGCTGCGCACCAACATTGCGCCGGGCGGGGGGGGGGGGGGTACCCACCCCTACCAGAGTTCGAGTCACGCAACCTCCGAGGTTGCCTTATCAAGCTTGAGGCTACGTTCTCGCTAAACTACGTCAAAATACAGCTGTTCCAGCACTCTGTCCTTTGGGAGACGCATCCGCTCGAGCTACGCTGCATCCTCGCCCTACCACCGCTCAGCGAAACTCCTTACAACGAACTTCCGGCTGCCCTGCTCGGGGACTACTGCTTCACAGACGACCTGTTTCGCCTGCAGCTGGAGAGGTGCCGGCAGGCTCCCCGCACTCATCGCCCGCCGCACACTGCCCGCTATTTCCCACCAGGTTCGTCTCCTGCAACTAGTGTTGTTCCGCTGGCCTCCACTTCAAGTGTGGTAGCCGGACCATCGGTGACAAATCTTGCCACTTACGCCATCGCAGACACTCACCAACCACCGCTTGCTTTGTCCACTACTACCACACCACAATAGGGCACCGGTGAACCGCAGAACACTGAGGCGGGGACCTCCCTCCCTCCAAGGTTGACACCACCCCCAACCAAGCCCACTGTTAGCCCTTTGCTGACACCACTACACAAGTTGTCCTACGCAACTAAGCCACCTGAATGGCATACACGGCAGGTACAGTGCGCCACCGACGAGATTCCAATCGACGCACCAACCATCGTGTCATTACGTCCTCCGCCTTGGTAGATGCGCAGGACCAGCGTAACTAATCCAAGGAAGCCCTTGGGCTAGTAGGCTCTCAACGAGCAAAGATGGACACTCCAACTACCTGTGACCGAAACGTTGACGGGTCAAGCAGACCAGAACAAACGAGACCGCAGTCGACCTACGAGCCATCCACCACGTCCCCACGTCTCTTGCCTGTTGTTTCGCTTCGGGTGCCGCGTCTTCTGCTTCCAGCCGTCAACGCCGCAATAGACCACACAAACGTCATACTCCTCGCGACCGATTTGTCGCTCCCCGTCAACTCGTTCATTTCATGATAGTGTGGTTGTCAGAACTTCCGCGAAGACAACTGTTTTCTGCCCCCTTCGACTGCAACGCGTTCGAGTTCGCAGAGCATTCACCACCCTTCTGGGTACCTCATGGGCCCTCGCACATAAGCAACGTCGCTTCGAGCTATCTAGTGGTGCCCCATTGGTCACTCATCCATAGATGAACAGAGTCGTCGACTGCGTCACTCCATCCGCAGATGCTGCCGTGTTCAGTGGAACAACAGTCCTGGCCGCAGAGCGGAACCAACCTACACCCGCAAGCCATCTGCACCCGTTTGCCTGGACCACCATGTAGCTCGGAGAGTTCACTCGAGCTTTGTGGGACATCACTCTCTCCTCTGGGCGCCGCTAGCAGCTTCCACCCCGTAGGACGCTGGTTTCCGCCTACGGACTCTGTGCCCCTCTCAGGCAAGGCCCCCCGAGTGAAAGGAACTCACTGGACGCCCTCCCAGGACCGACTACGACAGTATAAGGACATTGAACCCGAACACACCTTACTGACAATCATGTTGTAAATACCTGTACATAGTTTATTTTTTGTTTCCCGCAACCCATGTGATCGATTTTTCATCGTGAGGCGTTACGCGCTAGGACGGAGCCTTGTAAAGACACCATCGCCATCGTCCCCATAAGCACCAATGTCATCATCAGCAGACTGGACTGGCACCTGAGGAGTTCCGGGCGACACCGTTGGAACGCGATTCAGCAGATGGGTGGCATATCGTTCTGGTTGGGTCTACGCGACATAAACAATGTGGGCAGCCGCCTCCTCTTCGCGACTGCTCCCTACACATTCTACTGGAATTCCATGAATTAACCGTATATGGTGTGGTAGTGGCCTCATATGCAAATGCAGAGAAGGATGCTAGCAAAGACAAGCATTATGGCCACACACAACGCTGTTGCAGCAAAGGCGTTCTTCACGAAATCCCACCGCTTTAACGAAAAAATTGGGTGATCTGGTGAAGCAAAATATTCATGTCGGGTCTGGCCGTACAAGCAACCTTAACACCTGCGAGGCAGGGTCTAAAAGCTCCACGTGTTGCGTGTTGACCATAAAAGTAACAGTCATTGTTTAGGCCCTCTCTGGGAAAAGGTTTTGGCGTATCGGTCTGAACAGAGTGAACTGTGCAGTGTGAATGACTCGATCAGGGGAACGGGTGTATGCGAATTTCGGATGCCACAAAAACCTTGCTCGGCAATGTCCTCTCTTATCCGTCACACCCTAAAGTATAGGCGCTGACTACAATGGTGCTAGGGGGCCAGAGCCGGCTCGGGATTTCCCGGGGAAGGCAGACCCCCCGCGCCCACCTCGTCTCCTACTCGGCTGACCCTACCTCCGCCCCCCTTGCCCCTAGATGTTCGACTAACCGTGGCATTACCGGTTGAGGTTTCTTTGTATTTCCTCTACCGGGTACGGCTAAAACCTTACTGCATCACTATTAGGGCCGGCATCCACCGCGTACTTTCAAGCTTTCAATTTATTCTTCAATTTTTTACCATGGGAGTGCAAGCACTCTTGAAGCACCAACGTTGGTTTCGTCGTCCGCATTGTTGTTCCGTTTTACTTTAGATTGCGAATTCGGGTAGAAAAAATATATTTCACCTAATGCACAGGAATGGTTTATATTTTATTCAGAAGAAAAGAGCTTATTGACCATCACTGTATCTTGTCAGGGTTAACTTATGGTCGAGGAATGAATACGTTGCTGTATTTTCAATTCGCTTTAAATTGCTTTGCGTGTTTTTTGAGCATGAAAAAGCTTGCAGTCTTTAGCGACCCTTTTGGCAAAGTGTTTTTATCAGCGGCTGCTCAAATTCATGCGAGTGTTCTTACTCTCAGTACTGCAAATCTTTCGGGTAAGCAATCCTTATGACTGATGAGAAAAGAAGCTCTTCTCATAAGTTACATTTCTTGTGGACGAAGACATCATCGTTTGCATGATGAGGTGAGGCTCTGGAATAGTACATTGACAAACTACGTGGTTATGTGCGATTTGCCGCAGCCTACACACAAGGGGAATTTGTTACGAGCTCCTGTAGAAGAAGACGACGAGGTGTAATTGCGGCACATTCCTGTGTGTGTGCTAGCGGCACCCAGCCTCTTGTCTAGTAAATACCGCAAAAACACTAGTAACATCTTTGGGTGCAAGTGCTGGGTACTTTTGAAAACACGGAGCATCGGAGTGGTCCCCATATTCTGTTGATAGAGCTTCGTAACGACAAAGCAGTGGCTACTGCCGCCGTCACAAGCCAACTTTGTAACCAGGCGTCAGGGGCCACTGTAACCATGGCCAGCCTTCCCGTGATTCTGTCTCACCTCCGCTTCTCCGAATTCCTCGGTGCCACGGATTAATGTGTATGTGGAGGGATGAATTTTGAGGCATGAGTGGGTCGTTGTCTACAACCACTGGGATCCGACACTCATCCTCCCTAACCGGATCTTTTACCTTAAAGATAAAGCCACAGTTTCCTTTCTGGAGAAGGAAGAACGCCTCACGAGCTGGGACGTCTGTAAAGAAGTTGTTATATTTCTAACAGTTCGGGACATCCGCTAGTCGGCGGTTAACACCAAGTAACGACCTCGCGTCATGCGAGCATAGTTTCTTTGCGTTCTAGGTCCAGTATATCCAAAATGTGACGGCATTTGGTCACAAAGTTGTCCGCAAAATCTCGGAGGAAGACAAAGTAAGGCAGGTTTTGAAGAGGATAGCGGATGACGCGTTCAAGATGTTGCCTTCAAGAACTTTGCCTAAGTAGACAGAATCATGAGTCGAACGGTGAAGCATTAAAAAGCCGAAAGGGCGCAACACCGTTCAAAACTTCACAAGACTAGACACGGCCGTGGCCTCGTCCTGTGTTTACGACGTCCACCGGCAACCCCAGCTCAGTTCTTTTTTTTTTACAGGCGACATCAAATTCCGAGAATGTTAGCAGAATTGTGCATCGCGAACTTGAAGGGGGGTCATCGGCTAGTTTTCACGCTATCTAAAAAACAGCACGCTGCGCCGTTATGTTTGTTACCAGCTGTTGTGCGTGACGAACTCTTAAATCTCGATTTCAGTCGATTTGCTTCGCCACTGATTCAAATGATCGCCATGTTCCATCGTTTAAAATGCCTTGGCGCGACAATATGCCGCCGGCATTGGAGTGCCTCGTACCATTCATTTATTTATATAATTTATTGCCTACTAAAAATGCGCCCAATCCGGATTCCCTCAGAATAAAAATAAGATTGAGAATATGGTGTTTACCGCACTAAGGTCTGTACCCCGGCAGAGGCGCGCCGTAGTGCAGGTCTCGGTGGTTATTTTTACCACGTGGGGATCGGTAATGTGCGCGGAAACCTTGGTATACTATATGTATGCGGTGATGGCAATAATGGTACGCACACGTCATCCTAATCATCATCACTGCGGGTTGAAAGTATATATATATATATATATATATATATATATATATATATATATATATATATATATATATATATATATATGTATATATATATATATATACATATATATATATATATATATATATATATATATATATATATATATATATATATATATATATATATATATATATATTTATATATATATAATGTATATATATATATAATATATATATATATGACATATATATAACGTAAATCTAGAGCAAGATAAAACTCAGAAAGCGCGAAGAAATGCAGTCGAACACGGATATATCGAACTCGAAGGGGATCGCAAAATAGTTCGATATATGAAAAATTCGATATAGAAAATATGGGCTCTGAGACCTTACCTATGGCGGACGATCACTTACCGATCGGCGCATTCATGAATGAAAACTAATTCCGCACTCACGACGCAACAGGTCTCTTTATTTCCGTTAAAAAATATCGCTGATCTTGGCCTGCTTCTTCGTTCTGGAAATAAAATTAAAGACGCTGATCTCGATCTTCTTGAGCCTGTCCAGGTGCGACAGCCCAGTTCCTTTAATGTCGTCGCAACAACGGCGAATCAAGCTGGACGCAGCGGGCACTTCACCCGCGGAGTACGATCGTGTAGCCGCCTCCTCGTCCGAACGATCTTCGCCTATCGAGCTATCGGCCTGGGCTCCTGCGACCGCAGCCACGATATCCTCGTCACCGATGCTCGCAACAGCCTGAACATTGGTGTCAGCGTTCACGAATTCGTCGGCAGACACTCCGGCTGGAACAGCAGCCGGGAAAAGGGACGACAACTCACGAAACGTGTCCCCCATGCACTCGTCGTCGTCGTCGCCATCTTCGCAAGCTTCCGAAAGTTCGGAGGTCACAAAGCCTGCTTTCCGCCAGCAGTTGGCCAGGGTGTCCTTCTTTATGCCGTTCCAAGTGCCTGTCATCATATGTATGGCCTCCAGTCGGGGCATCCCTACCTCGCACTACCACATTTTCACCAGCGTTGGGCTTGTGTGCCTAGAGAGATTTAGCATACCGAGCTCCGTCCGCTAACGCTACGGCAGCCGGTAGGGGGGCCCGACTCGGCAACGCAAATTCGTTCCAGTAGGGGGGATTAGTTCCGCGTGCCAGTCTTCGCAATGCCCGCGCATTCCTTACATCCTCCTAAACCTTATTCGGGTGTGCAGCGACCGCCGAAGAGCACCTTCCAGCTCAAGCGGCGTTCGATATACCCAATGTAGGGAAAAATACGGTTCAATATAAACGTACAAATTCCTATATTTTTACACAAAATTTTCAAGGGGAAAATTTATGAGTTCGATATAGACAATAATTCGATATACCCGTTTTCGATATATCCGTATTCAACTGTAGTATAAGTAAAGAGTCGGATACATCGAAGAACAATAACAAACAAGGTTAACTTACGTAGCGGCAACGGGACTTGCCTTCATCAGAGTACAGGTACATGATTTTGCTGTCGCAAACATTTGGAATATATTTCTTATATAGCTTTCCAGAAAACTGTGAGAAGCAGCAGAAAATGTTTCGGAAATAGAGAGTATGCATACAGTCGGGCTACACTTATGTTACAACAACAACAACAACAAAAAAGGGGGTGGGGGGAGCGAGAGAGAGAAAGGGGTCGTGTTAACGAACCAGCATTCAAGATTGTACCATGACGGGTCAATGTATGCCGCGTTGGCTGCAAGTTCAGACAATGCAGAAAACTGGACAACCGCGGTTTCAAAAGAAAGGGAAGAGTATACAGTAGGGTATGCTGTGGCTGGGGAGACTGGTTAGGGCGGAAGCGAAGATGGGTGTGCCCCCCGCGGAAGCAGAGAATAGATACGAGGCACAAAAGAGCATTTCACAGAAGCAAGCAACTGAACAGGAAATAGGTAGGGTCACAAAGGGTTAAACATAAATAGGTCACAAAAGGGTTAAACATACTTAAGTGGTGGTGGGAATGAGGCCTCCTTCCAATGACAAATTACATTGTTGAGCCGCATTAGGGTAATAAAGCTGCTGTATTAGAAGAGTTTCGGCGAATTCTGATGGGAAACTGAAGGGTAAGATTAATGAACATAGTTGTAAAAATTATGAAGCCGCAAATTTTAATCCAGGGATAACCACGTTAGTTTTCAATAAATTTCATTATTCCCAAGTGTGGCTGACCCAATCTTATAAATGAGATAAGATTCCCAAACCTCGCGGTCGTGGTGCCTTTTGCTTTAAGATGTTCAAATCGTTGCTTTAAGATGTTCAAATGCATGCCCAGGACTGTTCACATGACTTGACAGGGGCAAATAAGGGCAGCTTTTTGCATGAGAGCGGTGATTATTGAACCGTATTCGGAAAGGTGTTTCAGTTTGGCCGATCTATTGTTGCCTACAAACAGTGCACTTTAGAAGATATACGATATTAACGGAGTCACAGTTAAAGTTACCTTTTATATTTAGTAGTTGTCTGAAGCCGTGCTGGTGGCGCGCTGTGTATTGGTCATGTGTGAGCATACTTTATCACAGGGCATGCAGAAAGTATTTGCCGGTCGGTTGATAAGAGAGTTAGTAAGAAAGTCACCTAAATTCTTATTACGCCGGTAGACAACGCGTGGTGGTTCGGAGAATATGCTTTTTAAGCGATCACTTTGCATTAGGATATTGTGATCTTTTTTTAGTACAGCTGACATTCTTGGAGCGGAGGATCACTGGGTTAAAACTAAGTTAGTTTGGGGGTTGCCGTTAGGGGCTTTTTTCTTAAAGATTGGTTGGCTCGCACAATAGCGTCGTAGATAACTTCTTCCAGGTATTTTTTATTGAGGAGGGCGGTCTTGAGTTCTCGACAGTTTGAGTCAAAGTCGGCTTGGTTTGAGCAAATTCTCCTAAAGGTGAGACACCGCGGGTTACGTTGACCCGTCATGGTGCAAGCTTGAACGCTGCTTTGTTAACACGACCACTTTCTCTCTCTCGCTCCCCCCACCCTTTTTTGTTGTTGTTGTAACATAGGCGTAGCCCGACTGTATGCATACTCTCCATTTCCGAAACATTTTCCGCTCCTTCTCACAGTTTTCTGCAAAGCTATATAAAAATTTGTTCCAAATGTTTGCAACAGCAAAATCATATAACTGTACTCTGATGAAGGCAAGTCCCGTTGCCGCTACGTAAGTAAACCTTGTTTGTTATTGTTCTTGCTGTGTATCCGACTTTTACTTATACTATACACTTATGTACATATATATATATATATATATATATATATATATATATATATATATATATATATATATATATATATATATATATATATATATATATATATATATATATACCGTAGAGCGAACAGACGAACGGGTAACAAACAAACTTTATTGACGTTTCGGCCTGGGACAGGCCTTCGTCAGAAACATGTACATATATATATATATATATATATATATATATATATATATATATATATATATATATATGTACATATATATATATATATATATATATAAGAGAAGACAAACTTCGAACAAGGTAAAAGCACGATTGTGGCCTACGTTTCAGCAAAGAGAACTTGCTTTCCTGAGGGCAATCTCTCGCCTGGCAGGCAGGGTTTATATAGGGGTAGGACCCCAGGTGAAAGGAGAGGGAAAGATGGAAGGGACATTGATCAAGCGGATTGGTTTCGGAGTGTGTCGGGGGAGAGATTGAGGGGCCAAGAAGGTTGTCTAGTTTAAGCCGCGAAGTAGGTCACACGGAAGTCAGCTGATGGTTGATATTCGTGGAATTTTTGGACAGAAAGGATGAGAGGGTGCTTATTGACCCGCCGCGGGGTATAGGGAAAGGATCTCAGAACCGCCGGAAGCAGACCAGGCGGTGAGGGTGGGGTCCTTATCAGAAACTATCTGCAAGCCTCAGGTCAAAAGAAAAGATAGAGATGGGGGAAGACTAATTAGTTCAAGGAAAAAAGAAAAAAGAAGGAGAAAAAAACAGGGAGGGAAACCACATAAACCCACACACTAAAGAAAAAAGCAATCACCCTGCAACTGAAATGGCACGTGTCACCCACGGCAACATTCCTAGAACAGGCCTGTCCTGAAACTCAAAAACGAAAAGATAAAGTTAGAGTGACGTACGGGGCACAAGACCACGCGGAGTAAAGAAAAAAAAGAAGAAATTAAATAAATAAAATTGAATTCCAAAACCAAAAGTTGGAGATATATATATATATATATATATATATATATATATATATATATATATATATATATATACATATATATATATATATATATTGGGAGCAATAAAACTTTAAAGATGGTACAGAACACAAGAAAAGAAAACTTCGAAGAAGGTAGCAACCACGATTGTTGCCAACGTTACAGCAAAGACACCTGCCTTCGTCAGGCCAACCTCTCGCCTAGCTGGCAAGCTTTATGTAGGGGTCTGTCTCCAGGTGAGAATAGAGAAGGAAAGAATTGGAATTGAGAAAGCGGATTGCTATGGGAGTATGTCGGGGGAGTGATTGAGAAGGAAAGAAGGTTGTATAGTTTGAGCCGCGAAGGAGGTCAGAGGTAAGTCAGCCGTGGGTTGATATTCCGGGAAATTCTTGGAGAGAAAGTACCAGAGGGTGTTTGTTGACCCGCCGCGCGGCATACTGAAAAGTTCTCGGAACCCCCGGAAGCAGAACAGGCGGGCAGAAGGTTGAACACCGGCTTCTCCTGGCGGCCTGTAAGGCTGTCGTCACGCTTACGCCCCATGTATAACATGGAAGGCAGCGCCGCCGAAAGAGCTTAGGGCACACTGTGATGGTGCCGTCCAGTTGTCGTCTTGGGCAACTGCTTACGAACCCCTTCTTTCTTCGTGTTTCTTCCTGGAGCTTTTTCTTCCGCGGGCGCTCGGCACTCTCTGCAACAGATTGTCCACGCCCCTGCACCATGCCCTTCGCTACACTACCCTTCTCTTAAGAAAGTTCACTGGAGAACTATTCTCGTAACGTTTGGGATGGATAACGCCAGTCAGTGTCGAAAAGAGGCTCTAAAAACTAATCCATCTTGCAGTCACAAAGCGAAGTCACTAAGGGTGATTTCATAAAACAAAATGTTCACTCACCAAAAATGCATGCACTTCGCTGCGGAACGTTTTCACGGCATAAAAACGGTTCACGCTGTTCACTCAGGCTGTTTCACTAGTCCTGTAATGCGTTAAGTGTAAAATGTTCCAACCAAATAAACGGAAACGTCCAATATATAGAATGCTTAAGTGCAAGAACAAAAGAAAGCCTAAGAAGCAATTTACAGCTATAAATTATTATTCAGGGTTTAATTTCCATGTCCATGCATGCGAGTATGCCAGCAAAGTGTACGATTGTCCATATCATTCGGCGCTTCTTTTCTTCGAGGAGCATGAGACTGTGCTATAAAGCACCCCCTAATTTCTCTTTGTGCGTGCGTTAGCCGAATGTTTGTGTTCTGACAATTCGGTAAGAAAAGGGCTGTCTTGAACTATTGGGAACATATAGTTGGGGCCTTTGTGGCTTTCTTCTCCATATTTTCTTCTTCTAACAGCATCGCGCAACTGCTTGGGTAGAGGGGTTTCACACTGAGCGAGACTTCGCGTTGAAGGGCGGATAGCAGTGGTTTGTCCTGCGTAACGTCTGCTCAACCTTACACTACTACGAAGTAATGAGCCCATTTTAAATGTCTTAGCTTGGCAGATCACAGGTTATTTGTTGTTTCGGCTCAACTAAGGCAAACACCGAGTATCGCAATGGGTAAAACGCATTTCGTACTTTCGTTGTTTTGATACGCGGCTATGTGACGTTCAGACGTATGTTTTCAATGTTTTCGCAAACGAATACGTTGCAGTCTTTTTGCGCCTTTTTTGTTCTGCTAAATCTTTTAAGAGAGCGGCAACTTCTGACTGACGTTTGGGAGTCCTCTTGTATTATATATTCATGTCGAGGGAATTCATCAAATTTGCTTCCAGAATAAGTGAATCCTATGCCTTGTCTACTTCTGGACCTACTGCGTTCCCGTCATTGGTCTGAGGTGCTTGTAAATCAAGCTCTCTTTGAGCAGTCACACAAGAATAAGCTGGCTGAAAATGTTTGGAGCCTGAAACATGTACAAGGTTACGAGATATTTCGGCAGGTCTAGCGCGCCATATGCGTGATTCGAGAGTGGCGATTTCCTCCTTGAGGGCGGCTATCCTTCGTTCCTCCGCGTCCTGCCTCTCCTCAAACTCCCTGAGTGCCTCCCTTTCCTCATCCTCTTTTCTTTGGTGATATTGTGTGATGATCGCTTCATTTTGCTCACCACCTTGTTTTAAGATAACGGCACCGACGCCGAGTCGCCTCGCCCCCCTAATCAAAGTTGTTCCTCTTTCAGCTTCAGGTTCTCCGCATCGAAGTACTCGCGAAGTGCTGTACCTGTGGGTCCCAAATCTTGCCCTGCTTTCATTATTCCTTCGAGACCCGCTAGATACATTTTGGAATATTTGCGTGGTTGTAAGGTTAACAGCAGCTTGACTCCTCTCTTCAGGCGATAACACACGAATCCTGGCAGGCTCGCCACTTTTTCTTAAGAAAGAATGTTACGAAAGAGAGACATGAGCCTTGTCACAACTTCTACACAAATACACGCGTTATATTCAAACGTCAATTCATCGCACCGGAACGAGAAGCGGGAAAACAATGTTTGCAAGACTCGGAGAGGACCAACGAGGAACTGGTTCCTTTCAGTCTACTGGGGATGGCACGGATGTTGAATCGGAGATGGGCGGTTAGATTCGGCGAGCCGAAGACAAGTGACAGTCGTTCCGAAGATGTGATGAGCTGTGTGCACCAAGAAGCTTAAACCCGTATTTCCTGTCCAGCGGCAAAGAACGTTGTGGTGCCGATGACTAGCGGCGGTAGGAGAGACCGTAGGCCAGAAACGAGGCCTCGCTGCACGTGCTCCGCGTCACTGGCGCACCGTTCACTCCTGGGCCAGACACCGGCATCTCCCGGCGGCGTCCAGAGCTGTCGTCAGGCGTTCGCCCTGAAGGATGATAACTCGAAAGGCAGCTCCGGCGACGCACCTTGGGCCTATACCGCGAGGTCGCCGTTTTGCTGTCCTCTTGGTAATCTGGTAAACCACTTCCTAACCCCTTTTTCTTTCTTCGTCTTTGTTGCTCGAGCTTTCCCTTCAACAAGCGGTGGGAACTCTCTTCAACAGATTGGCCATGACAGTGCACCAGGCCCTTCACTACAAAAGGATCCTAAACCGTTGGTCCCGTCCAGGTCGTTAATCAAGTAATAGAGAAATACGCACAGGAAAATAAACCAGTTTACACGGCATTTACAGACTCAGGGCCTTTCAGGGCCTTTCGGCCCTGATTTTTTATTTCAAGGAAAACCGTGTTTTTTGTGTGTTTTCTTAAATTTTAGGGTCCCTTAAGCCAACAAACGAACAATACTGCTGGAAGTAAAAGTAATTAAAGAACAATAATGAGGAAAACAATTGGGACATCTGGAAATGAAAAAACATTGTGTACAGCAATGACATCACTTTTGCACATTTTCCTAAACGTTAGGAGCACATCGACCTAAAAGCAAAATTACAGCTTCAACCAGCAGCCCAGCACCAACGAAGCGAACTGGTGATTCGTCCGCTCCGCGGCTCTCTGAGTTTGTTATTGCGGTGGTTAAAAGATTCCGCTGTTAGATAGGAAACGACTTGTCGCCTGTTATGCTGCCCGTGGGCTCTCTGGGGCCAGCGGGCCCAGCGACTGGGTCGCTTCTCGTCCTGCCTACCGTGACTGTTCCTGGCGCACTAGGCTTACCGGTCATAACCTCTGCGGCCTCAGTCGGATACTCTGCACAGCCTCCTGCAGGTTTGCCGCAGCCTCTTCTACCTGACGTCATGTCGACTGAAATTGCTCCTTGCACGCTGCCTGTAGGAGTCGGGATGCAGGCACAGCCGTTGGTTGTGCATGTTGACTCTCCTCGTGAAGATGCGATGGCTGACTCAGTTTCGTTTTGTTCTGCTTTTTCTCTATCGGGGACAGCAACTGTCAGGTGAACGTACCGAAGCACGGTCTCACTGTGATACTCAAGCCAAAAAATCCTAAGCAGATTGCCACTCGGTTCAACCCACTACAGCTGAAAGCTAGCTTGGAACTCGCGGCCCCTGATGGCGTGTTACAGCTGCGGCCGAATCACAGGCTTCATCTCTTTGCGGTTGACACGAGAAATATCGACTCTGCAGCATGTTTATTGTAGATCACCACTCTCATGGGCATCCCTGGTGAGGCCTATGAACCACGCCCGGACAACTTTGCCACTGGAATCATCAGAGGCGTGCCGCTGTGGGTCACCGAGGATAAAATAAAAGAGCACCTGCTACAAAGAACGCCAGATAAATCAGCCTGGGAAAAACGTCGGAATCAATTTACGTGATCTTCCACAGTGACACAAAGCCTGAACATGTTGTCTTGGGCTACACTCGGTATAAAGTGTATGAATATACAGAAAAACCGAAGCAATGCTCTAAATGCCAACGGTTGGGGCACATAGCTGGCACATGCAACCGCAAAGTCCGGTGTGCCCGGTGCGGAGCCGACCCTGGCCGTACTGAGTGGAAGTCCGGCGAAATACGATGCCCCAATTGGCGACAAAGTCACGAAGCTGGCCATGCCTCCTGTCCAGCCCTCCGCCAAGAGAGGACCATTTACAAGTATAGGAGTCTGAACAAGGTTGGCTACCAGGCAGCAAGAGAAGGTGTCATTACTAGTGAAAGCTCCATACACCGTGGCACCAAGATGGCCCAAGGGAAGAAATGGGATCAACAACCCATGGTGGCTGGAGTCGATGATTTTGCTGACTTCCCACCGCTTCCGTCTCAGCGGTTAGACAATAGTGGAGCCTCATCTGCTCATCTGCTCCTTGCGTGGATTCGGCTCCGCAGACTTCAGCACCAGTACGGTTGGCGTGCAACGGTCCTCGTAGAACCCCAACAAGCCGGCAGCAAGAGCACCCCACTCACACCCTCAATCTCCTCATGGCAAGTGCTGTTGACTGCTGTACGGTCTCTCTTGGCTCCTTTCACGTCTCCAGTGGTTCGTGTCATCTTACCCTTACTTGATGTAGTTGCTCCTTTCATGCAGCAATTCCATTGAGCACTGGCACCACAATGCGACTGCAAAATATCCTGAATCACGCTACATTACTTCAATGGGATGCCTGTGGAATACATTTCCGACTATTTGATCTCCGGCAATTTGTCAACAAGCATCGCGCCCCAATAATTGCAATATCTGAATACAACCAGCGCGCTCAGGTTTGGATTTCTGGCTATTTGCTCTTAGAATCCGTGACTGACAAGGAACGAAGCAGTCCTGTTGGCAATTTGAAATGATCTGACCTTTGTTGTTCAGAGTGTGCCCTCGCACTCTTCAAATGAGTACGTCGCGGCTACGGTGAAACACAATGACGTGAAGTTTACATTTATCGCAGGCGACATACCACCACGAGCGAACTTTGAAGCCAGGCGTCTGCACTCCATTTTGATCAACACGCCATCAGCGCATGTTCTTATGGGTGATTTCAATGCACATCACCCGGTTTTGGGCAGCAGAAAAACAACACCTCGGGGGAACCGCCTTCTAAACATCGCTAGTAATACCGGATTTCACATCCTAAACACGGGCAGCGCCACATTCTTCCGTGGAAAAACTTCAAGTGCTTTGGTTGTGACAGTGATTTCTGCCTCCCTGGCGACATCCGCGTCGTGGTTTGCTGATGTGGAAAGCTTCGGCAGTGACCATCTTCTAACTTACACAGTAATCAAGGGAATTGGTGGTGGTCCGCAAAACCTCACAGCGTGCAGCACGAATTGAGAGAAGTGTGGAGGTATCCTGGAGGATGGCAGTGCGATTTTTACTACACATGAAAAGTTTGCTGATGCTATCTCTAACGCGAGGGCTGCGTCCGAGAGACGTTGTTTGCTTCCCAAAGAAGTATCAGCAATATACAGTGAGTAGGAGTGCCTTCGCGCCCTCCGCAGGAGAGCAGAGCGGCGAGCACGCAAAACTTCGTCTCCGGACGACATTCGAGCTGCTAGACATGCGCAGAAACATGTCTAAAAGCACATCCGTAAGCTCCCTAATCTGCGCTGGAGCCAGTTCTGCTCTCGGCTGGATCCACGAAAGCCACTAACACGTATATGGCAAATTTTTCGCACCCTAACTAACAACCCCGTCAAGCCCACTTCACCCATTCTCGACGGTTGCTCTTCAGAAGGGCGTTAGTGAAGTGAGGGTTGCAGGAGAATTTTTCAGTAAGATCACCACTCCACCCTGCAACGTTGTGATCTTGGAGGTGTCCGTGTTTTGTCACTCCACCACAAGTGCAGCGCTGATGGATGAACCTTTCACCATTGAAGAGCTGACAAGGACGTTGAATATTCTCACTTTGTCTTCTTCCCCTGCCGCTGATGGCACCACGTATTCGGCTCTACGGCACTTGGGCCCAAGAGCTCTTCATCAGCTCCTCTCCATGTACAACGAATCGTTGCAGAGAGGGCACCTTGAGGCCAGCTGAAAAGTCGCCCGGATCGTTGCGGTCCTTAAACCAGGCAAGCCGGCAACCGATATAGATTCATACCGGCCAACTGCACTTTTAAGTTGTATCACCAAGGTGATGGTCAAATGGTATTAGAACGGCTTGCTTGGGACCTTGAAAATCGAGGTGTTTATCCATCGGAGATGTCTGGATTCAGGAAAGGACCAACCAGCACGGATAACATACTTTCCCTGGCGGCGGATATATCGCGACAAAAAGCCGCTGGAAATATCACCATAACTGTCTTTTGGACGTCATAGACGTCTTTTTGTCTTTTTGGACAGCGTGGCACACGAAGCTATGCGGACACGACGTTCGTAGGGCTGGGAGGACGTATGTTCCAGTGGCTCTGCGGTTACCTACAACGTCGGTAGGTCTATATGGTCACCAGTGATGGCGCAACAACCGAGAATCCTGTCACAAATGGAGTTCCTCAAGGCGGCGTCTAGAGTCCGACTCTTTTCAGGATATGCCTTATGGGCATGCCGATAGTTCTTCCACAAGGCGTCAATATTTCGCTGTACGCAGATGAGATGTGCCTCTGGGTGGCAGGCAAAAACCGCCGAAACATTCGTGCCGCACTTCAGAGAGCGATTCTGGCGATGCGAAAGCACCTGAGATGCTGCGGGTTGATCTGTTCTCATCTGAAGTGTGCAGCGATTGAGTTCACTCGGCGTGACGTCTCACGATATACGCTCAGTGTAGAAGGAACGCAGATACCCTATGTCAAATGCCACAAATTTCTCGGCGTCGTCTTTGACCGCTCAATGTCTTGGACTGCCCATATTCGGCAGTTGAAACAAAGGCTTTTATCTTTTCTGCACATTTTGCGCATGCTGAGTTGGCAATCTCGAGGATGCTCCGGATCCTCTCTTCTTGGACTCTATCAAACACCCTTTCTCGGTCTTTTACGCTACAGCCTGCCGGCCCTGGATCAAATGTCAACTACAAATTTGAAGGTCATAGATTCAGTGCTGGCGAGAGCTCTACGCGTGTGCCTGGGTTTCCCCAAATGCACGTCCACAATTGGAACACTGCGGGAAGCTCGGTGCCTCTCTGCGTCAGTGCTTCAACATCAAGAGTGCCTTCGAACGTCTCTACGCCACGTCCCTCGGTGCCATGCGCATCTGGCAGCCATCACTGCATCGTATTTAAAAGATTTGCTCCCAGCAACGTTCTGGCGACCTGTGAAGCCAGCATTCCCACTGTGGATACTTGCACCATAGAATATAATAACGACAATTCCCGGAATAAGCAAAAAGTTGTCCATGCCCGCACATGCACTGAAGTTTTTCACACTTGAGTATTTATTTACCGCGTACGCAAGCCACACCCACGTTTATGCGGATGTCTCAGTGACCGCAGAATCATCTGCCATTGGCGTGTGGATTCTGTCGGTCCAGTGCACAATCAGGAAAAAAACTGAGCCATAAAACATCATCCACCGCTACGGAGCTAGCGGCTCTAAAGGCTGCCCATGATTTCATTGGTGCAAATCAAGCTCGACGATGGGTGATCTTCTTAGACTCACGGAGTGCTTCGCAAGCTCTAAGAAGGCTGTCCAACCACTGCAGTCAGCTTGTGTGTGAAATCAGTGAAATCCACAGAGCCGTAGTGTGCGAGGGCCATCACATCGTGCTTCAATGGCTTCCTGGTCATTCGGGAATAGAAGGAACTATAATATCTGATGCAGCCGCCAGCACTGGTCACTCTCTGCGTAAGACGACACAGCTTCCTTTGTTTTGAGAGGACGGTTGTGCCCTTATCTATCGAACTGGTTGCGGTAGCAAATGTTGAAGTGGCAGCACCCTCGCAGCGGATATTCACCTCTGCATGGAATTGACCCTTTTTTAACTTCCGTGTTCCACCCGACCTAAGCAAAGAGTCTGAAGGTGTACTGCATCGTTTCGGTCTCAATGTGGCTTACACCCGAAGCTTCAAGTTCAAACTAGCATGAGAGGATTCACCCCTGTACCCCATGTGCGCTCTGCGCAAGACTACCAAGCACTTGTTGTGAAAATGCCCGCGATTTTCCGCTGCGCGAGTTACAGCGGCGAGCTGCCTGTCTCGTGTTGGACGTGGAGCAAGCCTTTAGTTGTGTCACGTTCTTGGACCCTTGGACAACAACGACTAATATTTAGGGACAAAAATTCTGCTGCGTTTTTTGCGAGATTAAGAATTACACAAAACTTTGGAATTCTTCCATTGTGCGCATGGCTACGTCTGTACGCGTTTGCGTCGTCATGTACGCTTTGACTCCTTTTTCTTGTTAGGCGGCCTGCGCTTCCTGGTCTCCATTCGCCAAATTTTTTTTCGTGTCCTTAACTTTATTTCGAGTTCTTTCCGTGCACTACATTGGATGCCATTTTTTTTACCTTTTGTTTTCTCTCCATTGCTGCTTTCTCGATCTCTCACATTCACTTCACTGTATCGTAATCATCCCCATCTGGCGTAGCAAGCACTGCGGATAGCAGAGGTGACCTCTCCAGCCCACATTAAAGAGTTCTCTCTCTCTACCGTTTCATTGTGCATGTATTTACATATTTACAAGCTTGGGAATAAAAGTGATTTATGTGTCTTGAGTGTAAAGACGTATTTTCTAGACGCATCACAACTACCTGATGAGAATGCAATATATCGTAGACGTCACGATTTTTAAGCAGGCAGCTGCAGTTCCATTGAACAATATCTTCTCTTCCCATTATAGACGTTTAAGAGCTTCTGGAGAAATTATGTTTCGTGTTTCAGGTCTTGCACTCTCGGAGAGGACTCTTTGGGCCTGCCTGTTGGCTTGGACGTCGAAGGCCGCTCCATGCGTTTTGTTGCAGCCAGGAACGCCTCGACGTCCATCTCAGGACCCCTGGATTTGGCACCCCTCCTGGTGCCCTTCGTTTGATCCGGCTACTGCGAAGGCGGGAGGAGCCGCCCCACAGGTGACACGATGGGTGCGGCGGTGTTGGGAGCCGATACGGGACCCCCCGTGTCCATCTCCTCCGCCACCTCCATTGGAAGCACAATTGGTGAGGGAGCAGGATCCGGAGATGCTTGGATCCCGATGTTGACTGTTGCCACCTCTGGCGCTGCTAGCTAAGCAGGCGGTGCGGTGACGGGTTGGGTTGACTGAATCTTCTCGAAATTGTTCGCATCCGGCCATTGTGTTCTCATGCCAGTATTCGAAAAAAAAATACAACACTCATTCTAGAAACGTTAAACTTAAAACCACACTTTTTAGAAAACCGACGCACAGGCGCAATATCTAGACTATAAAAGCCATCACCCGAGACACTGAAAACAAGAAATCGTTGTAGGGCAAGCCACCAGTTTTTCTTCAATGTGTATCGCTCGCCGACGTTGATGATCAGTGAGATGATCTGATGAAACGACGATTGTTTACTCGTTGGCCCACGGCGTATAGCCGACGATGGCCTACACCAAGCAAACTCACAATGTACAAAAAGTACACTTTAAGTGCGTTACGTATATACAACTTCCAAGGCTCATCGCATACAAAAGGTCGAGGAAGGCCCGCGTTGAGCGGGGCTCACCGCTATCCATCTCTCTGTCTCCTCTGTCTCTCCTCGCATCCCACCCCCCCAAACATCAAACCCTTCGGTTTTACCACCAAAACCCCGCAACAAAAGTGAAGCCACAGGTCAGGAGTGACGGTGGATTCAAAATAGCCAAGTGAGCCACAGGTATTCCACAAAAACACAAATATAACAGAAATGAAGACAAACCAAAATAAAGCAGACCTAACGACAGAAATTCGCTCACATCTTCTATTTATGGAGACCGTCAAGAATACTAAATAAGAAATATTGGAAAACGTTACGCAATGATCACTGCATCATCAAGCCCTCTGTTTTTATAAAACCTTAAAGTAAAAATGTATGCAGTCCTACCCTCAAACATTACAACATTTACAGGAAGTAATATATTCACCGATTTATTCTCAAAGTAGGCCATTGAAAAGGGTCAGAAAACAAAATTCCACGTCAATATCGGTATTCTACCAATAACTGGCTTTGCCAACTTCCAACGGGATACAAATCATTTATTACACAGTTTCCACGACATATGTCTCTCTGATAATAATTATACTATAGGAAGGAAACACATCTCCGCTCGTATGTATATTTCAATGAACCATGTTTGAGTTTGCTTATTTATTCTTTGTTTTTACTGCCCGGCCACGCCCGTGCCTGGTTTGTGGGTCCCAAGCGAAGCGCGTCTTCCATTGGGTATTTTTTATGCCACACAGGCTATCTTATTCTGATAAGCAGACTGTTTCGCCTTAACGTTACTAGCCCAGAATAACCTTCTTTCATCCACAATGTTCTGGATGTAAAGTGATGGTTCCAGAAACAGTTGCGCATAAAGATAAAAGCCTGCAGAGCAGACGCCATGGCATTCGAGTAACCGACGTTCAATTGCGCACGTTACTTTGCTGACTACTGCTCTGCCACATGTGTATTCTTTGAGTTGTTAGGGGAGCAGAAGTTCGCTCTAATAAACTCGTTTTCGTTGACGACAACTGAGTCTTGTTTGGCTTCGTGACATCTGGTAGAGGTGCTGGTACATGAACCCTAAACCCTCTTCAAGCCGACAAGCAAGTAGTCGTGTCAGCCGCCGACAGCAAGGTCTCCAGCCAGAGTTTGGACTGCTTCCTGATAAAGTGAAGAAAGCAGACGTCGTTTAAACCACCATGATCAACGCAAGCACCATGACCAGCGATTCCAATCCTGCCCTTGTTCTTCAGCAACCCAGGGAGCACCCATCATTCTATGGGTCACCTGCGGAGGACCTCAAATACTGGTTGGAACAGGTCGAAGGGGTCTGGCTGTTTAACCAATAGGACGACGCGGAGACACCGAGGCAAGTGTTCTTTTACCTTGAGGACTCAGCACAGATTTGTTTCGAGAATCATGAGAGCTCCCTAGAGTCTTGGAACGATTAGGAGCACAATTTTGAACCACCTTCACTACGGTTGTGCGGAAAGAGCATGCCGAAGTATTGCTGCAGACGCTGACACAACAACCTAACGAAAGCATTGTTTTGTTCGTGGGGGTTATGAAGAGGCTTTTCAGGCGTGCTGACCCTTGCATGGCGCAAGAACAGAAGTTGCGTTTCTTGATGCCCAGTGTGGAAGAGAAACTGTTGGCTGGACTTGTCTGCAATCCAACCGAAAGCGCCACCGAATTTGTGACGGAAGCCAGCAGAATTGAGAGGGCCCTCGAAATTCGTGCTAAGCAGTATGATCGCCCCTTTGTTAGTTTCTCCAATTCGAGCTATCTCGACAGTACACCGGTTCCAGCCGACAACCTACGCGAGAATATAGGCGCAATATTGAGACAGGAGCTGCGGAAACTTCTCCCAGCGCTGCCGCAACCCCAAGTTGCTTCCCTTACCGACGTGATTAGGGAGGTGCAGCTAGAGCTTGAACTTTGACGACGCCAGAAACACCCCGCGATCCGCAAGCCATGACCTACGCAGCTGCTATCCGTCGACCTCGCCCGCCTGCCCCCTATCGTCCCGAGGCTGCATACCGTCGTCCTGTGTCGCCGGCTCGACCACCTGTGGTGCGAAATCCCACCCCAAGGAAGACCGAGATGTGGTGAACGCCAGATAATCGTCTGCTGCGCTACCACTTCGGAGAGGCCGACCACATCTACCGTCTCTGCCCCTACTATAGCGTCTGTTTGCGAGGATTTTCCGTCGACGCACCGCGCTCCCGGCCCGGCCAACGCCTACTGAAATCGAAGATTAGCTTTCCGATGCCAACCGAGGTCCTATGGGCTTCAACCGTTCGCAATCACCGTACCCATACCGATCGCCAAGCCGTCGAAGCAATGCAGATTTCACGAGTGGGGGTTCCCCAAGTCCACGTAAGGAAAACTAAAAGCAGCAACTTCTTCAGCTGAAGTTTCTCAACAGCGAAAAACCCCAAACCCACCAACGACGTAAGGACGTGCCGAAGCCAGTGATTCCCGACAAGCCCTTATCCCGACGACCGTATCTAACCCTGACGTGACTCGCGAACACGACGACAGCTACACGGCGCGACGCGTACCCGCCACGACCGACGAGTTCACGATGAGTTAATCGATGAGTTGAAAGTTGGGGTTTGCGCATTTCGTGAGGGCGCCGCTCTGGAACCCTGGGATGGTCGAAGTGGCCTTCCTCGTGGACTCCTACCACGATGCGCAGGAAGTCCACTATCTGGTCAACTTGCTTCGCTCTTTCCCACAGGTAGGCTCTCTCGCTCACTTGCCTCGCACTTTCGGACCAGCTGGCTGCTCTCTCCGACAAGGAGGCCTCCTTAACCCTGTGCCAGTACAGAATCCCGAGGTCGGGTGACAGGGCCTTCATGAGTACACGATGGAGGACCACCGCGTACTCCGTCGCCGCCACCCCCAGACAATTCAGCGCGTTTAGACGGAAGGATATCTGGTCGTAGAGGTCTCGGAGTTTCTCAAACTCTCCACAGCTTCGCACATGGGCCAAGGCGAGCAAGCTGTCAATATAGTCCTCAATGAGCAGGTTGGCCCAACTAAATCGGGTGGTGAGAGTGCTTATCGTCACATCGCACATGTCCTCCGCTTGTCGGATCTCATCGATTGCTGACTTCGCCTTGCCCCTCAAGCAAGATGTCAAATACTTGAATTTTTGGATTCAAGCCAAGGTGGGGTTGCTGTGAATGGTGGCACCGCAATGGTCCCAAAACGCTTGCCAGCTCCGCCGGTCACCCGAAAATGTCGGGATGTGCCGCTTGCTTAGCGCGGCGAAGCGCGTACTGGTGACAACGGGAGAGACTACCGGCTGACGCAGGGCGGCGCCCGAGGCCTCGTTTAGGCAATCTCCCTTTCTCGAATCCCCAGCGACAGCATGTTGAGTATCCAGGGGCCTTGTGGCAAACTAGACACAGGCATGAATGTCCACCACCTTGGCGTCGTAATCCCACGAGGCAACCAGATCTGCCTCGAAGTCCTCCTCGCTGAGGTCCTCCTGTATTTTCTGGTCCAGAGCATTCATCTCCCCGTACGTCACGTTGAGGAGGTTCAGAGGACCTTGAAAAGCAACAGCAGGCGTAGCCGAATTTCAGAAGTAGGGATTCAATGCTGGCGATTCCCTTGGTTATAGCTGCCCGAACCGCTCCATGGTGGCGGCGGATCTTGTCAATGGCTGTAGACTCGCCAAAGCCAGGCGACCTGGTTTCCTCGGCACGAGCAGCGGCGGCCTACAGCATTCGACGACGAGGCCCGCGGACTCGCGCTGCCTCCCGAAAACCCTTGCCTTGCGTTCTCGACGTCAGCGGCGCGTCAAGTCAGGTCGGCTCTTGGCCTCAGCCTTCCGGGTTTAACGGCACCAGAATGTCGTGGATAGCGACCCAAGGAAGGAGCCCGACAGCCGGTCGCCCGTTTGCTGCGCTGGTCACGCACCAACTTCTCTAGCGCGAGGCGCGAGCTCGGCCCCTGCCCCCGTTCCCCTGCAGCGGCCTCTTTATTGTCATCATCATTGTCGTTCCCCAACAAATGGTGCAAATAATAATATACAGGCCAAGTGTATAACATTTTCCTCCGATCACTGCATGGCGCCGGAACCGAACCCCGAACAACGCTGATGAAAGGATCGCCGATGATCACATCACCCTGCCACCCTGCTGAAAATTGATCAGCGTCTACTATGAAGATAAGGTTCCTGACGTCGACGCAGTCGTAGAGAGTGACCAAAAGCTTCTTCTCGGCCGCGGAGTCTCTGTCGCCAGAGGCATTCCGCTGTAAGCAAAACCGATTCCACGTATTGGTCACTAGATTCACCAACGACTACCAGTATTTAAAGAAGGGCGCAGCAACTGCGTTCCTCGAAGAAACGCAGCAAGCAAACGACGTGATTGCGGTGTCCTAATTTGAACACCCACCCGAAGATACCTTCGAGCTTCTGAATCCTTTCGATGTGAATCCGCCATTACCGCAAGCAGAAAGGAACAAATTATTGGCTTTGCTGCATCGGTATAGGGAGTGTTTTTCGCCGAACCCCAAACTACATCACACACCTCAAGCGAAGCACCGACTAATAACCGAAGATGGAGCTCGACCTAGCAGACAGTCACCGTATCGCGTCTCTTCACACGAAAGAGAAGCCATCTGGACTCAAGTCGACGACATGCTCAGCGACGACATTATACAGCCATCGAAAAGCCCCTGGGCTGCGCCGGTCGTACTCGTTAAGAAAAAAAAGCCGCAATAAGGGTTTGCGTTGAGTACCGGCGACAGAACAATATCACCAAAAAAGACGTGTACCCCCTGCAAATAATCGTCGACGCCCTCGACCACCTCTGCCAGGGGAAGTACTTCTCCTTGATGGATCTGAAGACCGGCTTCAGGCTAATTGAAGGGGATGTGAGAGACCGAGAGAAGACAGCAATTATATCCCCGGACGGCCTATACGAGTTCAGGGTGATGCCGTTTGGGCTGTCCACGCTGCCAGCAACGTTTCTAAGAGTCATGGACACCGTGCTAGCTGGCCTGAAGTGGTCCACCTGTATCGTATACCTCGACGACGTTGTGGTATTCGCCCGGAATTTCGACGAACATCTCTCAAGGTTGGCGTCGGTACTACAGGCCATTCGTATGGCGGGAATTCCGCTGAAACCTCCAAAGTTCCTGTTTCGCGTACGAGGAGCTCAAGTGATTGGGCGATGTCGTCAACGCCGCGGCAGTCCTACCTAACCCGGCAAAAACTTCAGCCATTTCGAACTTCTTAATGCCGAAAGACAAGAAGGGAGTGCGAAGATTTCTCGGACTGTGCTTATGCTACAGGCGCTTGTAACGCATTGCAGAGCCACTCAAACGCTTGACGTGCGGTGGGCGCTGTGCCGCTGATAGAAGACGACGAGAACGACAACGCTTGGCCCCGGACTCACGCTGCTGCCTAACCCAGTGCTTCCCAGCTTATTTTGACTTATAAATAGCTTCACCTTACGCGTATTTGCCCCGTAACAATATTGTGGTGGTACATGAGACGAAAGTTTAAGGATGATTCCAAACGCACCGTATGGT
>NW_027526445.1:59785019-60020345 GCF_048455015.1 Haemaphysalis longicornis
GGCGTTCATTTTTTCTGCGGCCTAGCGTTCATTGTTGGAAGAACCTGCCCGAGTTTCAGAGCGTAACCAGACAGAAAACTGTATGACGCTCAATAATTCTTCTTCGTCGAACCAAGAACTAAGTGTACTGTTTGCTCAATATTCGCGCCACAAGTGCGAAGCTGCATTATTTCGTCTTTGTAATGGGCCTTCGCAACCCTTGTTATTGCCCATATTTGCACTGAATCTCGTTGCTCAGTTAAAATATTGTATGACCACGGCATTTATCAGCTCTCCGACTGCCAACAATGTCGAAGCAGCGAGCACATTCGACCGCTTCCAGGTAAGGCCTAAGTGATTGGGTGTTTCAATTTTATTTTACACGCAAAAATAGCGCACTTATTCATGGTTTATGGGGTATGTAGGCATATTTACCTTCCTAGTGAATTGTTGATGTGTTTAAACTTTATTTTTGCGAATGAAATTGAAGTAGCTATCCAGTAGGTCAAATTGCGAGGTAAGTTCAATTTACCCTATGATAGAACTCGGTTGTTTCCTAGACATATTTACGGTAAATACAAAACTGTTTATGCAACCAAACAGAAAGGCCCCAAACGCTTAGATCAATAATATATTGATGGAGTGAGTATAAATCAATACTAAACGCCCTTTAAGGTTAAACGTTTCACAGACTTGTGCCTGGTTAGAGAGTTACAAATAAAAAACATAATTACGCTCCAACGAATCATTCAGAGAATCAGAAGCCTTGTTTCGGGCTGGTTGGGCTTCTTGTTTACGAGCGACTGCAGCCACTAAAAAGCGGTGTCTTATAGCCTTTCAGCACGGTGGGTTCTTCAAAAAGCTCCCCGCTGCGGGACGGACCTGATGTGTGCACACAGACGGAAGCGCTACAAGCGAGCAGTTATGATTTGTGGGAATTCACTGGACATGCCACTAATGTTAAAACTCTTCTTCTATTTCGTTTCAAACTTGAAGACGGCCGTTCAGGTGACGCAAATTTTCGGAACAGGTACATCAGTGGGTAGGGCGACCTAATTGCATTCCCTGATATGTTTTTGGGCATCCTATTGTGCTGCCTAATCTTTTAGGTAAAATTTGATCTGCACCGATGTATGATGAAGAGTTGGCGTGGCGCGAAATGCAGTAAGAAACAAAAAGTGCCTTCTCTATTCTCGCTTGGACCTTATAGCGGGAACGAGGTAGCCTACCCAGGCAGCACAGAAAACGTGGCCAGCCTTTGGCTTATTTTTGGCCGATGCTTGGCCTGTTTGGCCATTGGCAAAGTTTGGATCGCCTTAGAAGATATGTTCTTTGGCATGCATTTGATCACGGAATACTTGTTGTCTGCTCGGCCAGCCGAGGTCTTTACACCAACGGCAAGCATCTGGCCACAGAGAACATGTTTTTTCATTGCTCACCATACGTCCGACGAGGAAGAGCACGCGCCAGGCCACACATTACTTGTTTCCTTTTTGGCCAGGTGAGGTCCGAAGATGAACTGCAACCGTCTGGCCACGGAGGCCGCGTTGTCAGTTTGACCAGTCTAGGAACCCAGATGAACGGCAAGCATATGCCCACGGAGTACACGCTTTCTCCGTGGCCACCATACGTCTGATGACGACGAAAGAGCGTCTGGCCACGCAGTAATCGTTTCCCATTTGGCCAGCGGAAGGCGGAACGCGAACGGCAACAGTCTGGCCACGAATTAATTCTTTCCTGTTTGGCCAACAAAGGCCCGAAGACAAACGACAAGCATCTGGCCGCGGAATACTCGTTTTCTCTGCGGCCACCTATGTAGAAAAGATCTCCGGACAGAGAATTACGCGTGTGTACGTGACGACCTCTGAAAGTAGGGGTCGTGGTTGGCGGAAAATACAATGGTGCGGGGGAACGAGCCACTTGTCCGCGGGGACTCTATGGCATGCAGTAGCATGGTATGCAGCTCCGCGAGTGCCTGGCGGTGGCAGTGACCTCCACCATGAATCTCCCTTTCTGTGAGTCAGCTAATGATGGCCATTATAGGCAGAAAGATCTCTCTTTTAGTTAAGAAGCTCTGATAAAGCAGGTACGGCTGCTAACATGAGACTTGCTTTAACTAAAATATTAGTGTGTGGGATGCTAAATTCTACTTCAAACATATTTTTTCGCGCCGAATCTGGCTTAAACAAAAAGGCACACCTAAATGCTACATTTACATCACACGAGGAGATTAAGTTAGCGCCGCAAAGGCGACGTAGGGCATTCTTTCAAAAAAAAAAAAAACAAAAAAAGCGGCAGCTGTTGCAATGAATCTATCTAGCATTCGTGTTGTGTTTGGAAGCACCGCGCACTCTGGTTACTTTAGACGTGATACCCAAGTATAAAAGCAAGAATAGCCTACCAAGCACATGCATATGCTCCTAGCCTACAGCTAAGTGGCCGTGATACACGTGGCGCTACTGATTCACATCAGCCTTTCATTTAAGACATGTGCCGCGTAAATAATATTGCCGCGAACCATGTGTGGGCTTGCTTATTTATTGTTTGTTTTTACTGCCGGGCAACGCCCGCCTGTGTTATCTGCGTTCCAAGCAAAGCGCGTCTTCCATTCTTTATTTTTATGCCGCACGGGCTATCACATTCAGATAAGCAAACTGTTTCGCCCTAACGTCGCTAACCCAGAATAATCGTCTGTGATCTACAATGTTCTGGATGTCAATCGACGGTTCCAGAAACACTCGCGCCGGAAGATAAAAAGCCTGCAGAGCAGACACCTCGACATTCGATTCTGCGACGATCGCCGACGCAAGTCACTTTGTTGACCGCAGCTTCGCTGCCTGTGTATGCCTTTGAGTTGTTAGGGGAGCAAAAGATCGCTCCAATAAACTTGTTTCTCCTTCAAGACAACAGCGTCCCCCTTGGCTTTGTGAAATCTGGTGGAGGTGCTGGGCAGCCACCCTTTATGCTCTCTACGACATCTGGAAGCCACCAAGCCAGCCCAATCAAAGAAAGCCGCCGGCTGCAAGGATAGCTACCCAAATTTCGTCTCATGCCAGAAGGGCCCAAGAGAAGGAACGCTGCAACCAACACCATGGTGCAAGAAACAACGTCGCCAACCGTCCTGCAGCAGCCCTGGGAACCGCCATCGTTCCGAGGAGCCCCCGCTGAAGACCCCGATGAATGGTTGGAGAAGCTGGAGCGCGTCCGCATCTTCAACAGGTGGGACGACGAAGAAACTTTCCGGCACGTCTTCTTTTACTTAGAATATGCTGCTCGAACTATGTTCGAGAACCATGAGAGTCCTTTGACCGATTGTACTCAATTCAAAAGGGAGTTCCTTAAGACCTTCTCTACCATTGTGAGAAAAGAGCGAGCTGCGCTTTTGCTTGAAACTCGAACGCAGCACCCCAACGAAGGTGTCGTGATCTTCGTTGAGGAGGTGAATCGACTTTTTCGCCGTGTGAACCCCGACATGACCGAAGAAAAGAAGGTCACGTTTCTAATGCAACGAATGAAGCAAGAGCTTTTTGCTTGTCTAGTCCGTAACCCGCCGAAGACGGTGGCTAAATTCGCGTCTGAGGCAGCCTCGATGGAGAAGACGCTAGAAATTCGACCGAGGCAGTACGATCGGCCTGTCAACGCGCTGTACTCGGAGACCATCGGTGCCGCAACGGGAGCTCCGATACATTGCGCGATTCCATTCGAGCAGTGGTCAAGGAGGAGCTTCAGAAGCTATTTTCAACAACGCCGCAACCTCAAGTGGCTTCTCTGACTGACGTCATCCGTGAGTAGGTTCAACAGGCGCTGGGAACTTCTATGCCTTCAGTAGCACCCCGTCCGCCCCAAGAGATGATCTACTCCGCAGCTCTACGTCAACCCCGCCCTGCTCCAACCCGTCGTCAAGAGGCCCAGCCATACCGCCGTCCAATGCCGCCCGCCCGACGCCCTGTAGACCAATACCAGACGCCAAGGAAGACGGACGTGTGGCGAACGCCCGATAATCGCCCGCTGTGCTACGACTGCGGAGAGGCCGACCACATCTACCGTCGCTGCCCTTACAAGAGGCTCGGTCTGCGAGGATTTTCCGTCGATGCACCACGCCTCCGACCCGGCCAGCGCCCTACTGAGATCGACGAATACCTGTCCAACATGAACCGAGGACCTGCCCGCTTCAACCGTTCGCCGTCGCCCCACCGGTACCAGTTGCCAAACCGCCATAACACCGCTGACTTCTCACGTGGAAGGTCCCCCCGCCCACGCGGGGGAAACTACAAGCAGCAACTTGTAGAGGTGAAGTTGCAGAACGGCGAAAAAACGAAAACCCTCCAACGACACATGGCCGCACCGAACACCGTACCTGCAGCCCAACGATCGATCTAACCCGGACGTGACTCCCGAACACGACGACGACACGACGCGACGCGTACCCGAAACGACAGAGCCTGCCGCTGAGAAGACGACGAGAATGACGACGCATGCTGCCCGACAGTCAACACGCACAAGCCGAGACAAAACGCCCTCGACGCACCTGAAACTTGAGGAAAGCGGCGTCCGACGTCCAGTTGTCCATCGACGGTTTGGACGTAGTCGCCCTCATCGACAAAGGAGCCGACTACTCCGTAATGAGCGGCTCCTTTGCGTCGAAGCTGAAGAAAGTTACGACAACATTGGACGGTCCGCATATACGCGCAGCAGGGGGCCATCTCGTAACGCCAAGTGGAACGTGCACATCACGCGTCACCATAGGCGGCACCACGTACCCTGCTGAGTTCGTTATTTCGCCTAAATGCTCCCGCCACGTAATTCTCGGAATTGACTTTTTGACGGACAACGGCGCAATAATTGATCTGCAGACCTAGTCGATAACTTTTTCCTCCGATCACTCCACGAAGCCGCAGCCGAACCCCGATCACCGTGCTGCTGTCAGGATCGCCGACGATCACATCACCCTGCCACCCCGCGCAAGCTTGATGATTGCCGTCTACTGTGAGGATGCTGCTTCTGACATCGACGCTATCGTAGAGAGTGATCGAAGGTTGCTTCTCGACCATGGTATATCGGTCGCAAGACGCATTGCGCACTTTAAGCAACGCCAATCTCACATTTTGGTCACTAATTTCACCGACGACTAATTTCACCGCATTTAAACAAGGAAGCTGCAATTGCGTTCCTCGAAGAAACGCAAGAAGCAAGGGATGTAATCGCGGTCGCCGACTTTGAAGGCACACCCGATGACACCTTCAAGCTTCCGCAGCCCTTTGACGTGAATCCGGCGCTACCGCAAGACCAACGGAACAAATTATTGGCTTTGCTGCGTCGCTACAGCGAGTGTTTTCCGTCGAGTTCAAAACTACGTCAGACACCCCTAGCGAAGCACCGTATTATAACTGTAGACGGAGCCCGACCTACCCGACAGTCACCATACCGCGTCTCTTCCCACGAACGGGAAGCCATCCGGACTCAAGTCGACGACATTCTCAGCGGCGACATTATACAGCCATCGAAAAGCCGTGGACTGCGCCGGTCGTACTCGCAAAAAAAACACGGCACATTAGGTTCGGCATTCACAACCGGTGACTCAACAAAATCACCCAAAAAATGTGTACCCCCAGCCACAGATCGACGACGCCCTCGACCACCTCTGCCATGCCAAGTACTTCTAATCGATGGATCTGAAGAACGGCCACTGGGAAATTGAAGTAGACGAGAGAGACAGAAAGAAGACTAGATGTATAACCCTGCACGGCCTATGGGAGTTCAAGGTGATGCCTTTCGGGCTGTGCACGGGGCCAGCAACGTTTCAAAGACTCATGGACACTATGCTGGCTGGCCTGAAGTGGCACACTTGCCACGTATAACGCGACGACGTTGTGGTATTCGCCCGGACATTCTATGAACAACTTGCAAGGTTGGAGTCTGTACTCGAGGCCATTCGTACATCGGGGTTAACGCTGCAGTCTGAAAAGTATCGTTTCGCGTATGAGGAGCTGAAGTTCTTGGGCCACGTCGTCAACGCCGCGGGAGTCCTACCTGACCCGGCAAAAACTTCGGCCATTGCGAACTTCTCAAGGCCGAAAGACAAGAAGGGCGTGCGAAGATTTTTCGGACTGTGCGCATACTACCGGCGCTTCGTCGCAAACTTCGCAAGCATTGCAGAGCCACTCACACGCTTGACGAAAGATAGCACGCCTTTTAGCTGGAAAAGCGACCAAGAAAACGCATTCTGCGAGCTGCAAAAACGCCTGCAAAGCCCTCCCGTGCTCGCTCATTTCGATGAAAACGCCGAAACAGAAATGCACACCGACGCCAGCGATATAGGCTTGGGTGCCGTTCTCGTCCAAAAGCAAAGCGGTAGCGAAAAAGTAATCGCCTTTGCCAGCCGTGGTCTGTCAAAGGAGGAGAAAAAATACTCAGCCTCTGAAAAAGAGTGCCTCGCAATTATATGGGCCATTTCAAAATTTCGCCCATACGTGTATGGTAGACCATCCAAGGTTGTCACAGACCACCATGCGCTGTGTTGGCTCGCCAATTTGAAGGACCCCTCTGGCCGTCTTGGGCGGTGGAGCTTGCGCCTGCAAGAGTTCGACGTTACAATCGTCTACAAATCCGGTAGGAAACACTCCGATGCCGATTGCCTGTCCCGCGCCCCCGTCGACATGCCACCACTAGACTCCGATGAAGACAGCGCGTTCTTCGGAGTCGTTACAGAGAGCGACCTAGCCGCCCAGCAGCGTGCCGACCCCGACTTGCGCGGTATGATCGACTACCTCGAAGGACGAAATGTCGCCGTGCCTAGGGCGTTCAAGCGGAACTTGCCAGCATTCAGCCTCAGAAACTCCGTCCTCGTGAAGAATTTCAGCCCCGGAACGAGAACGCATTACCTACTTGTCATCCCTGCAGAGCTCCGTGACGAAATTTTGGAAGCGTGCAACGATGACCCGTCTTCCGGACATCTCAGCACAGCTCGCACTATTGCAAAAATTAAGGCGAAGTACTTCTGGCCCCGCCTTACATCCGACATCGCCCACTACGTTCGGAGTTGCCGTGACTGCCAGCGACGAAAAACGCCGCCGACAAGACCCGCCGGCTTTCTGCAACCGATCGCCGTCCCGTCGAGGCCCTTTCAACAGATTCGAATGGATCTGCTAGGCCCATTCCCTACGTCACAATCACAGAACAAGTGGATTGTCATGGCGACAGACTACATGACGCGCTACGCAGAGACCGCCGCACTTCCGAGTTGCACTGCACAGGAAGTCGCAAAGTTCGTCATAAGCCAAGTTGTGCTGCGACAAGGAGCCCCGGAAGTCCTAATCACGGACCGCGGAACGGCCTTTACTGCGGAGCTGATGCAAAGAATATTACGCTACAGCAACACGGATTACCGAAGAACGACGGCGTACCACCCCCAAACGAACGGAATAACAGAACGCCTGAACAAGACAATCGCAGATATGTTGTCAATGTACGTTGATGTTGAACATAAGACTTGGGACGAAGTGCTCCCGTATGTCACGTTTGCGTACAACACGGCTATCCAGGAGACGACGCAGCTGACGCCGTTCGAGCTTGTCTACGGAAGACGGCCAACTACGATGCTCGACGCCATGCTTCCGCACGTAGAAGACGACGATCTCAACACCGACGTCCAAGGATACCTTCAGCGTGCGGCGGAGGCCCGCCAGCTGGCTGGAGTTCGTACAACGCTCCAGCAGCTCGTGAATGCCGGGCGCTACAACCTCCGACGCCGAGACGCCGAGTACCACCCAGGGGACCGTGTTTGGGTTTGGACTCCCATCCGACGACGCGGACTCAGTGAGAAGCTTCTGCGACGATATTGCGCACCCTACCAAATTCTACGACGTGTCGGCCAACTTACCTGCGAGGTGATCCCCGATGGTGATTCCGGAACATCACGACGACGCACGCGGCCCGAAGTAGTCCACGTGATTCGCTTAAAACCTTCTTATGCAAGATGACGGAAGTTTTTTGTTGTTGTTTGTTTGGACTGTTTTTCATTTTTAGCATCAAGTCTATGCACTCTTAGAGGGGGGGGTAATGCCGCGAACCATGTATGGGCTTGCTTATTTATTGATTGTTTTTACTGCCGGGCTACGCCCGCCTGTGTTATCTCCATTCCAAGCAAAGCGCGTTATCCATTCTTTATTTTTATGCCGCACGGCCTATCACATACAGATAAGCAAACTGTTTCACTCTAGCGTCGCTCGCCCAGAATAATCGTCTGTGATCTACAACGTTCTGGATGTAAATCGACGGTTCCAGAAACACTCACGCCGGAAGATAAAAAGCCTGCAGAGCAGACGCCTCGACATTCGATTCTGCGACGCTCGCCGACGCAAGTCACTTTGTTGACCGCTGCTTCGCCCCCTCTGTATTCCTTTGAATTGTTAGGGGAGCACAAGTTCGCTCCAATAAACTTGTTTCTCCTTCAAGACAACTGCGTCGTCCGTGGCTTCGTGACAATATTAAATTTGCGTCGTAATAACAACATGCCAGTTTTCCCTCTATGCCTGACTGCATACTTCCCTGTGCCACATTGTCTGGTGACCCAGCTGCTTTGCCGAAAACACAATGTTTCGTCATTGGTGAGTGGAACATCCCTGACGGTTCATTTCGGTGATATTTCCTATAGAATTCAGTACATGGACAAAAAAAACCCTTAGAGGATTCGAAATATAGAGGTTACGATAGCTACAGGCCATGCTGAGGTTTTACGCTCTAATGTATATTTATATGAAACGCGAATGCTGTAAACGACGTGAGTTATTCATCAAAAGTGGTGGGAACCACGGAAGTTGCGGAGCCCTATATTTCTGGCACCCAGGGCATAAGAACTCTTCTGACATGCACAGAGGATAACACAAGCGTTACGAGGTTGCACGCAGGTTGTGGAATCCAAGCTATACATAAAACAATTGTGAATATCTTAATAGTACGAAATGACGGGCTGGGCGCGTACTGAATTCGTAAATAATATATTCCGTGGGTGTTATGAAACGCGTATGCGTGTTATAACACGGAGATTTAAAGGAACGTTACGCGGTGTTTCCCTGCAATGTCATATATGGTTTAAATTATCACTTTAATAATCTTGTCTATGTCTTTACCACAAACATATTCTCACCCCGGCAACGTATGTATCACAGCTTTTTTTTTAAGTAGCCAATCCAGCGCATTTTTACGCAGCCGAGCTGATCAATCTGTCTCCAAAATGAATTATTACGAGAGTATTACAAATAGTTACTTCCGTACAATTTCCTTGTCAGGCTATCAGTTGGCCAAGTACTTCAATAGTATATTCGATATCGTCAGTGACCAGCCATCTATAAAGTGAACGACACACCAATGATGGTTACTGGTGACACTGCTGAAGGAAGATCCGACATGAGGTCGCGTCTTGCCTGAACACAAAAATTTTTGCCCCTACGCCTCCGTCACCCTTATCCAGGTTCTCCCACGTGCGCGCTACTCTTGCGCCGGTGGCTTCCTATTTTTTCACGAACATTTCCGGCCTAGCGGACCTTTGTGGTTACTAAAACGCTTTTGAGCTACTTCTATAAATTTTTCCTCACTCGAAATATAGAAAAAAGAAGCATCGGTTCTTTGGGGTACTATATGCTTGTTTAAAAACTTAGGGCACCGAACCTCACGAATGCGTGCTTAAGGCATACAGAATATATTGAAAATGTATTTCTTCCCGCCAAACGATCACGGCGTAAATGCACTGTAAATATTATACAAAAGCGCTTACCTAACTGCATTTAGAGCAGCACTCTGAGTATACTTTAAAAGTGTGCTGAAGCATAGAAATATACTACGAATATATTCGAAATATATTTCAAATGCATTTTACGTTTGTGGAACGCACATGGTAGAGATACTTTCAATGCAGGAAAAATATTTATTGAAAATACATTTGAATTGTATTAAAAAAGCTTTGCCGAAATAAATTTCGAGTACACTACAGGCGCTGCTTCAGTTGCTGAATCGTAAGATTCACGTAAAGCACATCTTGAGTGCCGGATAAAATACATCTAAAAAAATACACCTACTGAGAATTTTTCCTCGATGTTTACCTATAATAAAAAAAATGAGGGAGATACTTTCACTTACAACGCTGTCTAAGGCAGGCATGCATATAAGCTCTCCGTAACTCGGCATACAAATATGTAGGCGGTGGTGTTCCAACGCAATCAGCAAAGCAAAAGCATCTAATTCAACGAGTATATATCTGTATGAAAAGACTAGCACTTTGCCAGCGTTGTTACGAAGGTATCGCTGTGAATGCTTTGAAAATTTTCTTTTTCTGAAAAATATTGGCCTTAGACGGACAACGCTGGCTATGCTTGCGAGCGCGAGCAGCTAGGCGCGTCTCACTGCTGCTCACTATCTCCTCCTCTGGGCCCGGTACCTGGGGTGACCGGCGCACCCCTCGTTCACGTTTTGCCTGCCCTGTCTTGTGGTGTTACAAGTTTTCGGACTCCTCAATGCGGGGTCGTCGTGCGGAGGGAGTCTCTGCTTGGACGGCGCGTTGTAGCGGCGTTTTTATCAGGATTGCCATCTAGCCAAGGTAAGCACGATTTACCGGCTATTTGCGCGTACGGTGTCGTACAACAATTATTCGATGTATGTTTGCCTTGAAATAAAACTGTTAACGCCTTTTATGAAATCCGCGCGTGGTTGTTCAGCTAACTTTCACCTGCGAGCAAGATTTCCTACCGTAACTACTCCGTGCAAGAGGATGTACCCACAAATCAACGACAGCAACAAGACGTAAAAAACCGGATTTTGGTGCTTTCCTTTTTGTGCCTAATTTTGAGCTCGGGTCCTTCTGAGGTGCCGGGGGACTGTTGCTACGAGTTTCCTCATAGATCGAGTTATTTCGTTCTGAGCTCATTGAGAACTAACACTTGCCGTAAACACATAACAGCCAGGAACGTTTTTAGCACAGCCTGTTCACAGAAAGTCCGCCGTCCATGTTTACGCGCTTGAGAAATTTGCGAAGTTTATTCATGCTGAACACGACGTCGCGGATACTATTCCTTGCCGTAGCGGCCTCTTTTCTGATGGAGGCGGAAAGAAAAAACGCCCTTGTGTACAAGATTTAGACGCACGTTACAGACCCCAAGGTGGTCGAAATTATTCCGGAGCTTTCCACTACGGCGCGCCTCTTCGCCTGTGTAGCGTCGGCGCGTTAGACCCTACAGAATGTGGGAGAGAAAGAGGTTCCCCGCCTGCACTACAGAAGTATTGCACCCTACAAACAATCAAATCAGTGTATTCAGGGACGCAGCTTTCTTTTTTCTCTTCCCAGCAACCGCTAACAGCTGCGCATGTTCACAGCAGCCGCCGTACGGGGAAGGAACCCTGTTTGTGGCATACATGCATCCGACTAATGCGCATGCCCGCGCCATACGGCGAGGCTCATAATACGGCTAGACGCGACATATGTCGCATGTCACAATTCTGTCAACTAAAGCCATGAAAGAGTTTTTGCCGTCTGGAAGTGACGAAAGTGTTTAAAGCCACCCACGTAACTTCGGTGCAAGGGGCTGTAGCGACACTAAGTGCTTCATGCCTAGGGACTTAAAATGATTTCTCCATCTAAGACAAATTGTATAAGAGTCGCCGCTAAGTTACAATTAGTTTCTGTTTCCAGAACAAAGAACCAGCAAAGACAGAACCGTGAAGGAAGGGGGGCTGCCAGGGGGGCAACCAGTTCCCCCACACGACACCTCTCCATTCGCAGAACGGGGCGCCCGGCCGGGTTCGTCTCTTTTTGTTCCTTGGATTGCTCCCCCTAAAAATTCGTGAAACTTCAGGACGTTCCACACTTCCTCTTTTGTGTTTCCTTGCAACTTTTCCTCTCTTGATGTATTCATTTTGTAGCGCATTCACGAACACGTGTGCGCGTTCCGAGGGGCCCTTAGGCCGCTCGTGGTCGAGTTAGAATTTCAAAAATGTGCGCGTGGGCTGCTTCACGGTTTTGTGTATTTATCAGCCGCAACTGCTCATTTGCGTCTAAAGGGTGTACCTTAACGAGTTTCTTTTAGGTGTCTCGAGTATTTATAAAGCCACTACTTTTAAATGCATAGCATTTTAGTAACTCACAATGTCACGCGGCGTTGGCGTGCCTTGTCGTAGTCCGCAGGCGCGCCTTGTCGTAGTCCGCAGCCAGGCCACTACACTATAAAAGAAATAACAGTTTCCGGCTCCCGGTTTGGAACCCATGACGCCGCGGGCGGAACGCAAGGTGCCCGGCGCACTACCGACTGAGCCACGAAACCGACACATATTTCGATGCACCGAACGCGCCTTATATCCTTCACTCATTTCTGGTTTGTTTCGAAAGCGCCACAAGTTGTCCCGCGCCTCCGAAAGATGGCGACACGGGTCCCGCGATCGAGAGACACGACTTGCCGGCGCACCCCCTCGGAAATGCTGTGCATTTGATCGTGCCCCTCGCGAGGGGGGTGTCTTTTTTTTAAGTGACCTAAACGTACTGTTTGCCTATAGACGTCAACATAAGTTTTTTTAATTGAGATGTCACAGTCATGTCGCGTTGGACTGGAATAAAATATAAAGGCATTTAACACGCTCCATTCGAGTTGGCCCAGGCAGAACCGAAGTCATCCAACGATTTACGAGCATCTCCAAATCATTACTTGTTGCTTGTCGCTGCCCGCTTTAAGTCCTGTCGGGACATTAGTTTGAATTCTGGTATTTACTTGATGGTCCCTGACGCTAACAGGTGTGTATCTGTTTTTTGTATGTTAACGACGCGAGCATTAACAATTATTTTCCGCGTTGCTCCCTAATTAAATGATTACGTTGTCTGTGTACAGCAAAAAGTATAAAATTACCGGTGATGTCCGGTGGCGAGCAAGAAAATTACATGTGTGCGTAAGCAACAATACACTTTTTCTTGATTTGTTTGTTTTAATCGCCTCGGTTAGGTGCCTACAACATCAGAGCTTGTAATTTTAAGGACGGCTTGAAACTTCTTTTTTCGAAATAAACTTACTTTGCCGTTCCTTTGAAGACATTGTTGAGTGCTTATGCCAACCTAATGACTTTTGTGTAAGCTTTCTACTACAATCCTGCCCACGCATTTTTAAACTGTTTCGCTGTGCAGTATTTTTTAGCACGTAATCTCCGAAGAAGTTGGGGCCGAAATACGGAACACGTAAGAATAATTATAGGTATTGAGATTACTACTTATTTTATTAGCGTCCTGTGAGGTCACAGTCCAGTTTAGTGAAAGTTAGTTAAAAAACTAGAATGGCCACCATTTGAAGTCAACTCTACCGCCTAAGACACAGATGTAGCGTAACGCTAGAACTCTGTTGCATGTTTGCTAATGTTGTTATCTTAGCTGTGTCTGTTTTTTTCTCGTAATTTTCGCTAATTTTAATCTCCAGACAATGTCCAAACATAAGCCTACCCCCCAACCACCATCCTTTTGTTATAATGGTATTTAATACCCAATGCCGCTGCGGAATGACGATATAAACTATGCTTAACACTGCATACATTGTCTGACGTCCTTCAAAGGGGCATTGTTTTCATGATGTTTTTTTTCTTTGAAGGGGAAACTAAAAAATCCTTGCTCTCGAGGAACGTTAGCATGGCTGGAGAAAGGGACTGATTGATCTGACATTTCTTTGCCTCGAAAAAAAGAGTGTTTCCCTAATATTTTCCCCCGTTTTCTTTTCTTTTCACCGCAGGTGCTGGTAAAATTTCCCGAGTGGAGAATCCAAAGTACGAGGAGTCTGAGGCACAACGCTGCATCTGCGTTGGCTACGTAGGTGGCTGAAAGGCATTCATTCCTGCAGATTAGTAATGGTGAAATTGGCCACTTTGTTGAGGTGTGCAATAAACAACTTTCAAATAGCCAATCTGTGCGCATACATGCAGTTCTTTTCAGTCAATTACTGGCCCGCAATCAGAGTATGGCCGGTTTACAGTTTCGCAATGGACCATATCTTTAGGCTAAAGCCAATTAAACTTTTCGAAACCACAAAATGAAATTATCTAGTTGAACGTTAACCCAGGCAGCACGAGCATGTACTCTGATTGTGGGCCAGTAATTGACTGAAAAGAACTGCATGTATGCGCACAGATTGGCTATATGAAAGTTGTTTATTGCACACCTCAACAAAGTGGCCAATTTCACCATTACTAATCTGCAGGAATGAATGCCCCCGACGACACATTGCAAGGCATCTCTCAATGTATTTAAGGTTTTATTAAGCATACACTAGTAACACATTTTGAGTATATTTGAAGGAGTATTTTAGGTGCATTTAAAATGCATTACTAATGCATTTGTACGTATTTAAAATTACATTTTCTCTGCCTTTTTAATGCATTTTAAATGAATTAATAAAATTTTAACGTTAATGCAAGATTAAAGGCCTGCGTTAGGGCATGCATGGCAGCAGCGTTGGGTGGGCTTCATCTGGACTACATAGAATAATCTGAATCAGGCCAATGGTAGGCCATACACACTTGGCCAATGGTAGGCCATACATGCTTGGCCAATGGTAGGCCATACATTCTTGAACAATGGTAGGCCATATATGCTTGGCAAATAGTTGGCCATACGTCTTTGGCCAATCTTAGGCCAATGGTCGGTCATCCAATGTTTTTAGCGGCCATAGCATATTGGCCAATGAATGACAGCCAAGCTCCAGCCTTACACGGCCAAGGACCATTTTGGGCTAAGGCCCGAACACTTTGGCCGAAGATTGGCTGGGAGGAAAGGGGGTGGCCAATGTCCTTTGGGCAAAGATTCGCCGCACATGCTCGTGCTGCCTGGGTATATGCATCGAATGGTTGTGGATGAAGTAGACCTTTTCACTTTTGAAAATGTGGAGCAACGCATCACCAGCTTTTTCTTACAGACCACCAATGGAAGGTGTTTCAAATGTCTGATGGTCGATGTGTTCGGCAAGTTTGAGGCGGTCTATTACTCTGCTCGGCGGATTACGGAACGAATTAACGTTTTTGCATAGCTATTTTAAACGTTCGCAATTAACCTGCTCTGATTTTTGTTTCGTTCGTACGCCGAACGAGGCCTTGCCGTTGATGGGAGGAGCCGAAATAAAATGAAAATTGCGAACGGTGTGCGCCAGCTTTCTATGAGCTGATACATCCAGGCCATTTTCTTTCGTCGTTCCTTAGCCGTAAAGAAAAAGTATGAAGCGGTCGTGTTCGCAATTACCCGCGTGCTGACTGATTGGGTAATGGGATTTATATGAAAGTTCATAGTGATTTCTGCCTTAGCCTGTACTAAGAAAAATATATATGTCCACATAGCACAGAGAAATTTCAGGTGGCTAGGCCACAGCGAGAAGGGCCTCAGGGTTTCTCTTCTATGTGCTACATCGTCAACAAGACATTGTTACGTAGATTGAGGTGTTCATTGAGGTTCCAATTTAAAAGCACAAATATTTGGGGCTAGCGTTGCCTGTTTGTTGCATCAACAAACCTGTAAGCCTCAATATAAGCATGGGGTTAGAGAGGTTCTGAGAATCGGTCCCGGCACCTTGGCGCTGTGTAATCGGCAACCTCACCATTGGGCGACATAAAAGTCAGATGGGTACAAAGTTAGCAGAGGCGGAAAACAATAAAATGCACAGCCGATTCGAAAATGAAAAAAGACGCTTCCCGTGGTTGGCATGCAACCGGGGTCCCTCGCACTATAAGAGAAACGCTATCTGGATGAACTTTTTTTGACCCCTGCCGCAGAATATTATCTTTGGGTTCGTAGCGCGGGTGTTGGCTTTCGGCTTGGCTAAGCGGCCAACTTTGGAGAGATGTGACAGCCTGCACATGACACGATCCGGGCCTGCCAATCATGGAAAACTTTCAGCGGTATTTTCAGGAATAAATATCAAGCCCAATCAATAGCCGGATCTCAGGCATAGAGAGAGGGGCCGCCAGCTGTGGTGATACAACGGTCCTGTACCAATAGTGTAAGCTGCGCGAAACTTTTATTTGTAAACTCTCCTTCCTGCGAAGCATAGGTTCTGGGCAAGCAGGCGACCAGTTTAACGGCTTTTAGGGGTGTCCGTTAATTTAGGGTGGCTTCATTTTCGAGTTCTGTGAGGGCACAGAAAGGCGACCCACTTTCCTGCTTCACAGATCGTGCAGCAGGGATCAAACCACTTGGGGCTGCCTACCGCTTCCGTGTGCCGAGTGCCCCTCGTTATGTACTTCTGAAAGTGAAGTATACCTGAAAGATTTAGGCAACAAAAAACGATGGCCGCAAAAAAAAAAACACAGACCGTCGTACAGTCCCCACGCACTGTCATGTGGCTGAATAGAAAGTGGCATTCGCCGGCACGGCCGCTTTCGGGAAGGAAACGAACTCGAAAGAGAGGTTTTCAGTTAGCCCTGGCATATAGAGCGACCTTCACAAAGCCTTACCCACTTGAGTTGAACGCTGCCATCTATTGCGTTGTCGGCGTTCCGCAGCGAGGGGCTTTGTAAGTGATCGAACGAACTGCTAGGATAGACCGTTCCAACGAGGGCGCCGCCATCTTGCGTGCGCAGCGCCATCTGGTAGCTGGCCGATTTGCTGGCTTGGGCGTTTGCTACGCGGAGCATGGCGGCCGCCAACGGCGGCTCAGTTATTTTGCGTTGTAGCGCGTTGTGCGTTCATTTCCGTAAGATAACCTAAAAATGAAAGTTTTTCCATAGGGCCACTTTAAGCGATCTGGCATAATTGTCGGCTTTTTGGGTCGCGGGACAGCTAGAATTCACCTCGAGGTAGCGTCGATCCCGGTTGGTAAACGATGCCGTGTCGAACATATGCGTGCAATACTTCGTCACAATTTTTTTGGTTTGCGTGTGCGTGTCCCAGATGGCGTATAGAGGGTAGTTTGATCTCTTTACTGCAGAAACTGATGTTTCTTAAAACGATCTAACCGTGATACGGTCGGCACCTATGGGCAGCAAGCAGAAGCGCGTGTCATAAACTTCTGGCTTCATAACCATGCCGGGGTTAATACAGGTAGTTTTGTGGTGAACTTCGTTTAGTATTTGGCACATAACATAGTTTGTATTATATCTTATCGATATATAAACACCCCACCTTCAGCCAACACTGCCGCCAACTATAAACAAACCTTCCTCTTTCTAGAATTTCGAGCGGCTCTGCAGCGCAATTTAGCAGTGCCACTATAGCACAACATAAATGAAATAAAGTACACAGCTCCTGTAGAGCGTCATATAACGATTTATTAAGCGTCCACCATTGGGCAAACGGACAAGCGTTTTCTTTTGCATTGCTTAGTTTGATGTTGCCGAAAAAGACAAATTTACATTTGGGTAATAGACTGAACTGTTGCCTGGAGTGAGTGAGTGAAGAACTTTATCTTGCCCGGTTCATGGATGGGGAAAGAAGGGAGGTGGAATCTTCAGTAGCCCCCCTTCCGCTCAGATTGGCTGGAGTAAGGGACAACCTAGGGAGGTGGTAGTCACTGTGACAATAATACTTGGAGCTGGGTTTGCCGTAATGTGACCGCAGCAGTGTGGAGATGGAACTAATACCATCTGCCGACAGAGGCACATTTCAGTCACCTAGTTTAGTTTATAAAGTAAATAGAATTTTCCGCAACTCCGAAGTACGTGTACAGAAAGAGCTCAGCAGAACAATATTGCCAGAAATCACGCGTGTTAAAGCACACAAGCAACTCAAACGTTCCTAGCCTGGCTCATGTATTAACATTTTATTAAAATATTGCGGAAATTAGTGGTAAACCCGCACGCTTGATGCCTGCAGAGTGTAGTCAAAGCAAAGAAGCAGCCGCGCCAGGCCCGTCGTGACCAGCGCGCACACTCTAGAAAGGGGGAAATGCGGCTCCACTGCGATGGCAGAGCGTCTGGAGGACCCAGAGCCCGATTTCCTGGCAGCTGTCGTGCAGAGCGCCAACAAGGCGACCGGACCTGGAGCTCCTGAGACTCCGGGCCAGGCGCAACCAGCTGCAACGGCGGGCCATCCGGAGCAGGCGTCCGGAAGACTGGACGGCGTACCGACGGGTGGATGCACAGTGCAGGAGGAGAGCCAAGCAGCGACGGAGGCAGAGCTGGGAGTCGCTCTGCTCCTCCATGGACTCACGTAGAGATCCGGCCAAAGCTTGGAGAGTCTTCCGGGCCCCTCTCCAGCCTTCCGTCACCAACCGGCACCCCCTGCTGGCCTCCGCCATTTCCTTGCGCATCACTGAGGAGGCCTTGGCAGAGCGGCTAGCCGACCAGTTCACCCCGGCTCTACCCGCCGCTGAAGTCCATATGCACGTGTTTCCGGTGGCTCCCCAGGACCCGCAAGTGGTGGCCATTTGCAGTGGTGACATCACACTCTGGGAGCTGCGGGCCGCCTTGGATCGATGCCCCAAGCGGCGAAGCGCCCCTGGTATTGACGGGGTGACATACCAAATGCTCCGGAACCTGGACATCACCCAGCTGCAGGCGCTGCTACAGCTGTTCAACCAGGTATGGAGGGAGGGCAGCCTTCCACCTACTTGGCGGGTGGCCCTAGTCAGGCCGATGCTGAAGGTCGGTAGGCCGCCCACCGAGCCTGCATCGTACCGGCCGGTCTCCCTGACGTCCGCGGCGGGAAAGCTGATGGAGAACACGATCCTGGCCCGCCTCCAGTGGATTGCTGATCGTCGGGGCGTCTTCAAGGAGCAGCAAAGCGGCTTCAGGCGCCACCGCTGCACGGCTGACTCCCTGGGAGATGTGGTGTCTATGCTGGAGCAGGCCCGCCGCGACAAGGAGGTGGCCTTCTTGCTCCTGCTGGACATGAAGTGAAGTCGGCCTTCGACTCCGTCCCTCTCACGGCAATCCTGGACGCCCTGGACAGCATGGGCGTTTTGGGGCACCTCCGAAGATACGTGAGGGCGTTCCTGACTAACCGGACCCTACGAGTCAGGGTGGGCCGAGCAACGAGCAGCCCAAGAGATGTCAGCTCGGGGGTTCCCCAGGAGAGCGTGCTCAGCCCATTCCTTTTCAACCTCGTCCTGGCTCCACTCCCGGACTGCATCCCAGCTGGGCTTGCATTTCCAGTGGGGATGGCAGTCTACGCTGACGACATCGCCATCTGGGCGCACGGACCAACGAGGCTACTCTCCAAGGTGAAGGCGTGTCTCCAGGGGGTGCTGTGGGCAGTCGCCGCCTTCCTCACAAGCCGTGGCCTGCAGCTGTCCGAGACGAAAACGCAGGCCATGATCTTCCACTCGAGGGAATACAGAGCACGCAAGACGACACCGCTGCTCACCTTGAACGGTCAGACTCTTCCGTGGTGCACTAGCGCTAAGTATCTGGGGCTCCTGGTCGACTGCCAGTTGTCCTGGCTACCTGCGGTGAAGGCGCTTCGGAAACGCACAACGAGGGTCCACCAGGGCGTGCGGAGGTTGCTGGCGCATGGACAGGGCTGCACACACACCGTGGCCCTGAAGGTGTTCCACGGTATGGCATCGTCCGCCGTCCTCTATGCTCTGCCTTTAGTGCAACTCAAGCCGCGCCGGTGGGAGGAGCTGGAGGTGGATCAGCGCCGGGCTATCCGCCTCTGCTTGGACCTTCCGAGCACATCTCCGGTGGCGGCGACATACACGGAGGCAGGCTTCTGGCCCATCCAGATGCGGGCCCTGCAGGTGGGTCTCCACCACATCCACCACCTGCAGGGCACACCTGACGGCGTGGCACTCCTTGAGCGCTACCGCAGCCGGCCCACCTCTCGGATGGGCATGCTGCTCAGTACGTACGAGAGCCACATCGCGTTGCCGCAGCGGCCACGCCTGGAGCCACCACCCCCAGGCACGGGGCAGGCTCTACGCATTGTCACCACATTGCCGGGGGTCCGTAGTAAGAGGTCGACTCCACCCCAGGCCGTCCACCAAGAGGTGGCTGCCCTGCTGCAGGGCGACGCTGCCGGACATCTGCAAGTGTACACGGATGGATCTGTACAACAGCCGATGGGCAGAGCCGGAGCCGCCTGCACGGCTCTAGAACTTGGCACCAGCCAGGTGTGCAGCCTGCCCTTCCCTGCCTCATCTACCCACGCAGAGCTGGCTGGACTCCACTTGGCTGCAGATGTTCTTCTCAAGCAGGGCACCCAGGCCCGTGGGGCCATCATCCTGACTGACTCACGGTCTGCCCTCATCCGTCTGCGTTCCGCCGACCAGCCAGCCAGCTCTAGCGGCTACGTTGAGCGGTCGCTGGCGGCCAAGCTTTATGCGGTGGAAGCGCAGGGGTGTCCACTGCGACTTCACTGGCTGCCATCGCACGTGAACATCACGGGCAACGAGGTTGCAGACGCCTTGGCCAAAGGTGCTGCTCGCCAGGCAGGGGTTCCAGCCTCCCGGGATGTGGTGTCATTTGACGCTGCAAGGACTATCCTGGCACGAGTGGTGGAGGCCAAGCATCCAGATGCCCGAGTAGTCAGTGGCCAGGCCCCACGGGTCTTGCCCGGACGCATTAGCAGAGACGCCCGGTCGCTCCTTCTTCGTCTGCGGCTCAATTGCTGCAACGTGGGAGCGCGCTTGCACCCCCAAGGCTGCCGAGCATTCCCCACCTGCGCCTACTGCCCAGAGCCCGAGACGCTAGAGCACTTGCTGTGCTCTTGCCCGCAGCACGACACCGCAAGGACACAACTCCGGGCCGAACTCCAGCGACTCGGTGCCCCAAGCCACAAGCTAGAAGACTTCCTGTTCCCCACGGGACCGGACGCCATCAGACGGGAGGTCTTCCAGCACCTAGTCAACTTCCTGGTTACAACAGGACTAGCACTGCGTTTGAAGCCATCGAGTCATGGACGAAACGAACGCGATATAGACTATCTCCCACTCTCCTAACGCTCTCCTCTTCCCCCTTCTCTCTTCCTATCCTTTGAAGCCCCAATCCCCTTCCCTGGACTGGGTTGTATGAGGGTGAACTCTCCGTTGAGTTCAACAATATCCCCAGGCCTTTTCTCCTCCCTCCTTTGTTAATAAATCACCACCTCCACCCCACCACTGCGTTGGAGAGTACGTTTTCCGCTCGCCCGATGGAACGGTCTAGTCTCCCCGAGCACGAACATAGTCGGCCCCTGGCGGCGGCGGCACGATCCGCACCTAGTGTGGATGGCGCTCTCGTGTCGTCTGCTTTTTCACGTTGCGCGCGCCGCAAGACGCGTGCTGCACACGACAAAACAACCAATATGAGTGCTCGTTTGGCAGTGAGCAATGACATAGTTACATCTGCGTGCGCATTTCCTCTAGAAACGCAATATTCAGCTGCCGATGCGGATTAAGGCGCTGGTTTAATTCCACGAAACATCTTCGCTGCGGTTACCGCTTGCGTGTGAAACATGTTATGAACATTGCTTCCACACATTGCATTTTTCGTATTGTTGAGTGCAGTCGTCTGCCGTTTCGGGAACGTCGAAGGGTGCTTTCTGAAGGTAACGTGGTGATTATTTAAAGGATAAAAGTTTAGTACGCAAAACGGGTAAGAAGAGACAAGACCTGTATGAGCGTGCGAATTCCACACCCTTGTAAAATTGCCCTGTGTCCTTATAGAAACAAGAAAGAAAGAAAAACGTTTACACTCACACCACCCGTGCGCTATCGCCCATACATTACCGGACACATATTTTACACCCGCAAGCGCCTTAGCGATCGTGTCCTTCCCGTACCTTTTCTAAAATAAATACCATTTTTGGACAGTCGTTTGTTATACTCAGGAGGAGTAATAAACATTTATTCAACTGTATCGAGTTGGTACTTTCACGTTATATTTAAAATACGTTTCTATGGATGCGCAAGAGTATTTATGGGGATTTCTCGGTAAAACTAAGCAGTTGTAAGTTTGCGTCAGTCACGTGGCATTTCGTGTGTCATTGTCATAGATACCTTTTTCAAATCTGACATGTATCAACCTGTCCAGAAAAGTGTCTCACTTAGCATATCAAAATGCCTAATTTGGTCACGTTTTAACTTCTTAAGGGGGAAGTAAGTTTAAAGAAAGAGGAGAAAACGCGTAATATTTAATGCACGTTCTTGCCCACATGTGTGTGGGGTGTGTGCCATGACTCGCATTTTTTTTAATTTTTTTTCGCAATGCTTGGTTTCAATTAATTTTGAAAAAGGCGTCCCACAATTTCTGGACAATCTCGGACCAAAGGGGGGTTAAACAAGTTTTGAAATTACGTGTACTGCTTTTTCACCGCTACAGAAAACGACGCCTAGTGTTGATTCGATTGTAAGTAATATTGATAACCATTGTTTGGCTTTTCGCGCGCGTTACATGCGTTCTCTTCTCGCTGCTCTTGCAACTTTGGTAGGACCCCACGACCCTCCCCCTATCCCCAAAAAAACGAAATGCACAGTATTTAATTTTTTAACCAATCCTCAAGAAATAAATGCCAAGGCAAAGGCGATATTCTGTTTACAAAACAAAATAGTTACCCGGAACCCGTTGCGCTGATTTGCAACGATAAATAAAAAAGAAATGTTTTGCTACATCTGCAACAGCGCAACTTCATTTATTGCCATCTTTAGGGTTTGTATGCGACCTTATACGCAAGAATGCAAACACATGTCGCAGTTGCAGGTACCTGTTTGATTTTAAAGGAGCGTAGATGGTCAACAGAGCAGCCGTAACAGACAAATTGTGCTCACTGTGAGGTCGCAGAAGGTTGGTTTGCACACTGTAAAACTGCTTGTCACTTTGCGAAAACCTAGCTAAACATGAGATGTTCATTGTACTGCGTGCGTTGACAATTACATTCGCAAGTTCAGTTGTGACGAAAGCCGTAAATAAGTGATCCAGAACCGTTATTCATCAAATCTTTGTTCGGAGTCCCTAAAATCTCATTTAAAAGACCCGTTACAGCGGTTACATTTATATCTCTGCGCTGATCAAAATTCAGTAATTTATGTTGCCTTTTGAACACACAAAAATATCGTAAACTCTTAGAAGGAATTTCGGGGCAGTTCAGCAGTGTTACCAATTCAGAGAATCCCACAAAATGCAAGTAACAGAAAAATTGTGCTCACTTTGAGGTCGCAGAAGCTTGGTTTGCAAACTGTAAAACTGCTTGTCACTTTGCGAAAAGCTAGCTAAACATGAGATGTTGATTGTTCTGCGATACTACCAGTGAAAGCGATTGAGATTGCCGTTGTAAACTGAATTTTAGAGACCGAGGCTTCCTGATTTGTTTCTATTTATGCTGTTTTTGAAGGCTCAAAGCCATAGTCTGGAAAGATCGAGCTTGCTACGAGCCACAACGTAGAATTTCATTGTCACAATTACGGCCATTCTGAGATTCCCGATGAGTCGTCGCTTTTTTTGGCGTTATAATCAAAACTGACTGCCGCATCCATGCTATACATTGAACGTTGATGAAACGAACTTCAGCATACCACTCTTGTTTGCACATTTCGTGCGCACATACGGCGAGAAAAAGGGACCAAGCGCGCCCACAGTGTGCATTCTTACCGGCCGCTCAGCGGAGCATCCACACTAGCAGCGCGGCGCTGTCGCCACCTACATGTCGAGCTCGCAGCGAATATTTGGGCCGCTGCATGGCGGCCCCCGTCACTCGTGAAGACGGAACCAAACCGGCATCGATACCTTGGGCTCTCCATTCTCGGTACCATTGGTTTTATATAACTATGTTTCTCATTTGAGTGTTGTATAGACTTAGCTGACCAGCCGCAAAAGAACTTGTTACAATAACGCAGTTAACTTTGGAGTGAGCAAGGTGTGCACGGATGTATTTGCAGAAACCCATTGTCATTTACAGAACCTATGTCCTTCGAATGATACATTAAGCTAGGGATCCAAATATTGGGAGCAATAAATTAGCAAGTACGGCCGGTTTTTATTTATTCCATTTCAATAAAGGACATCAGAACTGAAATACCACATAAAAGGCAAATTTTGGCGGCTGTGGTGTGTAAAAACTGGATGGTCGGCATGCGAGGAGAATTATAGAAGACCAGCGGAATATTTTGCAATATGAAATAAAAAAAACAGACACTTTCAAACAGTTGGTCGATATATTGATGCCGAAAATACCTTGTATACGGCCAGTATGAGAGGAAAAATAGTCATATGAGTGGGAATTCAGTAGGTCTCAAAAAATATTTGCCAGTATGATTTGTTGGCGTTGCGGTCCCATTTGCCAACTTTACTAAAAAAATAAAGCAACAAAGTTATGGTAAAAGCATGTACATAATATATTGCCAGACCACGGTCATTCAACCCCGGCACTTAACACTTATACGGTTATGAAATGTGTTTTAGAACTGTGAATCCAAATACTGTGCTTCAGCGCCTCGCGTCTTCGACAGGTTATTGGTGTTTTCTGGATTAGTAATTAGAGAAACAGTCTCCTCAGGCCAGCTTATGAGCACTTACCAACTTCTGAAGTATAAAATCATTACATTCTTCAACTCATTTTAGCTTGAGCACTTCAAACTCTCTAATATCAGTATTTTAGCCCTCTCGTCTTAGGCGTTTCACATTTCCTATTTGCTTCAAAGAACTCAAAACAAAGATTTGGTCATAGGACTCATAGAAAGCACTCCAGCGGCAGCTAGAAAAATTCTATGTCTGTGTCTGTTTTGAGTTTTGTTGAATTTGGTGATTTTTTCTCCACAATGATGCAACGAAAGATTTTGTGTACTGATATAAAACAAACTTTCACTTTACTCAACGGTTATTCCGGGAGTTACAAGAAATAAACTCGACTGAACGCAAGCTCGAAAAAAATTTCAACTAGAAATACCCCTTAGACGTCTCTGTGCTGTAGTCGCTTAGGCAATGTTGTGGTACGGTACATCTTGTATTACACATAATAAATCATGACAGATTCAAAACGTCTGCGCTAGGGAGTACACCGCACACAACTGCCGCATATATTCAATGATAATTTATTACAAGGCAGGCTTACGAGCTCCTCAAGCGTGAACCCCACTGTGCGCGGCAATGCGTAATGTCAGCGGGTGGAGAGACGCCACTCGTGGCAAAAAGTACACGCGACTCAGGACGAAGGACCTGGTGGTTAAAAGTATGAATAGTGGGCTGTAGAGAGAGAGAGAGTGAAAATATCTTTATTTGCGCTGCAACTTGGACGCTGCCTTACCTCGTGTCGGACTGCCGATCGTTGTCAGTCACCTACTCATGGAACGCCTCCGGTGGAGACAGTACTTTCGGGCCGCTGACGTTTCAGGGCGTCCAACACCTCCTGGACGGCCATATCTTGTGTTTCGTAGTCCTTGCTCATAGCCGCACTTGTTATGTGCGGAGGGTACGTCTCGGCTGTACTATCTTCACTTGGATATACTCTGCAGTCCCACAAGATATGGGCTGCCGTGGCCCTATCCTTCTTGCACAGCAGACACACATTATTCGAGAACACCTGTGGGCAGACATGCTTAGGTAACACCGGAGTCATTCCCGCATTAGTCTGCAGCTGTCTAGACATAACTGCTTCGTGACTCGTCAGATTAGGGCGGGGTGGTCGGAAAGTCCGGCGGTTGGTCCGATACCATTCTAAGGTGTCCTTATAGGTGGTGAGTGGCATCGCCTCGTTGCGCTCTTGCGAAGCAAGTTGGGGGCTCGGGCTCGTGCCCGGCTGGTGAGCGCGTGTGCTGCCCGGTCCGCCTCCTCATTGCGGTTTTCGCCCGTGCTCAGCGGGCCAGCGTTCTCTGGGAACCACTTTATAGTCACCGATGTTCTTCTGGAATGCAGGGCCCCGCACACCCTCACAGCACCGGGGGAGACACAATTGGTGGCATAATGTGTGATCGGTGTTCATGAGTCACTGATCACAGTCGTGCATTTGGGATTTGTGAGGGCCAGCGCGATCGCTATTTCTTCGGCGTGGTCCGTGTTCTTGGCCTTGACGCTGCCTGCCATCTACAGTGCTCCAGAGTTAGCGGCTATTACGGCAACGGCATATGTATTCGGTCCGGGTATTCGGCCATGTCCACGTAGTATGCTCCGATGTCTGAAGCATGCGTTGCGGTGAGTGCCTTCGCTCTGGCGAGCCTTCGTTCTTGGTTGTTTTCAGGGTGCATGTGGCTAGGGATGGGTTGCACGTGGAGGTTATAGAGCTAACGACACTTTATAATACCCTGCCCATCGTTTACTGTTCACCATACAATGCGGGAAAGCCATCCAAGTAAGTTTGGCCAAACAATAAATAGTTCCCTGAAAGTGCCCTGCACTTTCAAACGAAAATGCATTCATGCAGCGACATTATTTATGGTCCATATTGGCCGCATCATGTCAAACTAGGAGGCCCTCGGAACTTTTGTGTTGGTGTTGAAATGACGAATACCACAACAATGCGCTTTCACGTAAGTAAGCGGCAGGAGTCCTTTGGATGCTAGCATAATTCAGCTTCACCGTAAAAACCCCAAGTCAGTGCTTGACGTAAATAGCGCTGCTATCTTTAGGTACAAAAAAGTATCGCCTGATGGGGTCAAACCTACAACATCTATATTGCGCCGCCGCTCTCAGGCTTGGTTATCCTGCATGCCATTTTAGTTATTGTTGCATGAGACTGATGAGCGCTAACTGAGACCGACGAATAGATCAAATTTCCCTGGGCCCTGCTCAATGAAGGGTGTTCTTTTAAAAAGGAGAGCGCTCATCTCTAGTCACCAATCCTGTCGGTGATAAACGTGCTCACTGACGGTTTTGTTTAAGAGTATGATTTACTGTGGTTGTAGAAGAGACACTGCCTGTTTTGCAAACTGCTAAAGTATATCCACACCGTCTAAACAACCTACATTGTGGAGGGCTTACTGCTAACGTGATCCGTAATCCTCTACACAAAATTGGGAATCCTGTTAAAGTGAAGAGAACGAATCTAACGTTTCTAGCTCTCATGGTCGATATGCTTTCAATATTTAAGATATTTTATATTATCTTGCAACTTAGGCACATGTACAACACCAGTCTTTTCGTCGCATATTTTCAACAAAGGTAAGTGTGTCGTTATTTCTGAACGTTACATTTGGGGTACTACAAAAGCGAACTTTATGAAATATTTAGGGGCATTCCTTCTTTAAATTACGTACCGCATAATTGTTTGAACCGAGTTAACACTATAAATGTCGCATCAATTTCCTAAATCTTTTGTGGGTGTTATTTAAAAGATACATCGTTCACTCCGAAGACAAACTTCACAATTTGGGACACATATTCGGCTACCTTCTTTACGTATCGTTTTTATTTTGCGCCTGAGCCAATATTTTGGTCTTTAATGAAGAAAATATGCTTTGCCTCTCTCAAAGCTGGGAACACGACCTTGCTACGAGCGTTATTGATCACAACATACTGCTGGAACTTCTAAAACCACTTGAAAAAAAAAATAAGTTGAACAGACGGTGTTGAATACATAGAGGCATACGTCCTGCCTTTATCACACAAATATAACATTTACAAATGGTATACCACGAACCTTCAGGAAAATCTCAGGTCGTACGAATAGTACTGCTTCCTGTACTAACAGTGTAGGACTGATTACATATTGACTGAGCACCCGCATACCAACAAGCGTGAACTAGTATACTGTCTTTACATCGTACACGCATGTCAGTGGACTCGAGTCTATATAACGGCTTACAAATTGGGCCTTCAGCTATTTAAAAAAAGGGTATGTTTCTTTTTTGGAATGCTGTGGGTCACAGTATTATTAAGGCAAGCTAAAACCAGCCCGAAGATTGCGCCCAATTTCTGAATGATATATTGTACTAGGCGGTAAAACATACGAACATTTCTGTTAGGCTATTACTTGAGCTGTATATTATTTCGCATGGAAAATTTGTGATCGAGTAACTGGACCTTCAAGAACACAACGTATTTTGCATATTATTCCCTGAAGTGGAGTACTACCGCGAAAATTGTAAAGCACCGGGTTAAAGCAGTATGAGGCGCAACATAAATTGCATAGATTTTGTGTGGTTTTCAAACATTCGCGTACCTGGAACATGTTTGGCTGAAAGGAGAAGCGAGATTTCACAAGTAGTGCCATGTCTAAAGTCAATTAAACCACACTTATTTGTATTGTCCGAAAAGCGGAAAATATTAGCAGAAAGAACGAGAACGCCCTATGCACGCACAAGCCCTGCTACAATAGCTCATTGTAAAAAATGTGTTAAGGCTGTGAAGGTTCACTATCGGACTTTTCGAATTTCAATGCATATAGGCAGCTTTACATATGGCCAGAGTGAAAGAATCGTTAGCTGTGTGTTTCAAGCCTTCGAAACACTGTGAATTATTTACAATTTGCAAACAATATTCCAATTAGTGCATTTTATATAGGGAACGGCTAAAATAAACATTGCGATTAAACCAGCTGCTTTTTTTTTGTTTCCGGCCTAAAGCATCAAATTATGACCCGGAGATGGAGGCGATGAGGCGTAATATTCCTATTTCTCCGTGATCATTTCTAATGGCTTCTTGGAAATCAATTTCGGTAAATGCAAAATGGTCATTTACAATGGGAGCGGACGAAAAGATATCGATGGCGTATTACCATTTTATTTTCTACGTTGAAGTAGTACTGCTAGGTTTGGACAAGTATTTAAAGTGCACTTAAAGAATTCAGAGTGCTTGATCAATAAACGGAGGCAGGTGACTTGAATATGAACATACTCACACCGCCAAGCATTCATTACGGCGTTATTATGGAGTTGTACGAACATTGAATCTGCAGTTCTTGTACATTTTATTACTTTTGAATAGCCACTCGTAGGGAACTAGGCCGGTTACTCGTATATCTTATCTCATTTTCACTATGTTGTAGATCAGTCGTGGGAAAGAAAGTTTGAAGATGGCACGCTGTACATCGACCACCCCAAAAGCCTGTAGGCGATTTTCTTTAGGTAAACAATTTGAAAGTCCTGTTCGTTGCTATTCCTCTTTCCAAACTGCGTGGTGTGATACGCACGACGATACTCATGAGTACTGGCTTGACTGGGCAAACAGCAGGGCTCGTGCTTTGTGGGGAATTATTTCAAAGCGTAGCTTTTCAGCTAGATCCCCCAAAGTATTCTGTTGCGACCGTTTTGCCAACGGAAAACTCTCCAGAACAAATGAGAGATACTGGAACTTTGAAGAAGTTGAATCGAACCTGGAACACGTACACAAACGGAGAGAGAGCCAGTTGCCTTGCCGATTGAGCTAGGAGGCAAAGCAGACACGGGAAGACAGCCGCTGCATTGACGGAGCAGATCTGCGGGATTAGCCCATGCGTTGTCGCTGAATACTACGTGATAGCGTAAAACAACCTGTCGCACCACTTTGCTCTCCGCCCGTGGAACGTGTAGCGACAGTGTGGGCCGTTTTGCATGCGATGTAATGCGAAGGCAAGATACCCGTTAGCTATTAAGTAAAACTGTGGATCCCTGGAGAAGGCAAGCGTTGTAGGGGGCGGTGGAAAGTTAAATGGACAGATGCGATCACATCTGCAGGGATAAATTATCGCAGTTCACACAGGACCAGGATAATTGAAGATTTCATGGAGATGCATTTGTCCTCCCATGGGCGTGGATAGCCTTTGATGATGATTATGCTGATGATGATGTTGACAGGAAGATAACACCATTGCATGACATCTCACTTCTGCTCCGTCTGTACCGCATATATAGTCGCCTCCGTCGGCGCCGGCGGAGACACATCAGAATTGAGATCGTCTAGTGCTGGGTGGGAGGTTCCTGTCATTAAAAGAAAATTGTTCCACTCAAGTGTTTCACCAACACCACTCAACTAACCACCATTCACTAATAACGAGTCGATTTAACCATACCGAAGAATATTGTTTTGAAGTATTTTCACTGATTTCTGGTTTCACTCTGAAGTGGGAACTCAACTAACGTCGCATAGGTTATGGTTGTGGGTGTCGCACAGCTTCGCTTTCCAACCACCATCACTGGGTGGATTGGCTCGCATTTTCTCAATATTGCTAGTTATGGAAGTGGTAACCATTGGTGTCACGAAGAAACTTACACGATCCTCATTATTTTTCAGACATTACGGCAGTTCCCGCGAAGGGTTGAAAACTCGAATGATCCCTGCTAATGGTGGCGCCTGTCTGAGAACAGTCCGCTCCTTTTCAAAGTGGGCGGCCCCACGCCTCCCCTGTTAAAATTTGTCTTGTCAAAATTGATTTGTTTTTCCGACACTGACGGTATGACGCCACCTGTACTGAACAACAAACGTCCAAGCGAAACGATATCGCTTGCCGTGCTAGCTCTTCATTGTCATTTTTTGGGGCATGCACCCGTTTAAATCAGGCTGAAACTGAAGAACTCTGGTATTGAACTCAAAAAATTGCAGACACCAGGTATTTTTTTATCTTAAGCAACACTGCCTGTACACTAACCATCTAGTGCTTTGACATGTCTCCACGACTCAGAACAAAGTTCGAGCATTTCGCATATGCCATCTGACCGGCCAACATTCTACACAACTTTTCTGATACTCGATGGTGCTAGCGGCAGCCTATAAAAGTTTGCTAATGAGTCTTTATTATATAATATGAATAATTCCAGTTTACACGACAATCAAACAAAGAAGAACAGTTTCTAGTGGCATTTTTCATTCTTATAAGTTGGAAAATGATATTTATACGACAAATTTTCAACTTACGTGTTTTAAGACCTATTAGATAAAATTGTTTGCTAATGTTTAAACAAATAAAAGTGTTAATTAAAACTTGTAACGTTAATATTTTTTACAAAGCAAGGCATAACTGATTTTATTACATTGGCTATAAAATACTACTTAAATATTTGTGAGATGTAAAGTATGCTTCCAGAAAACCAGCGAACGTCGACGCAGCTAACACAACCTAAGTACACTTTGTTGCAATTTCGGCTGCACCAACGATGCCACAAAGGGCCAAGAGGAATTATTATGCTGCGATATTGCTCTGAAACGTTCCCAATACTAGATACACCGTAACTCAAATTTCGCGTGCTGTTTGCAAACTAATGTAAGAGAATTAAAAAGAGCTAGATACCAAGCTGGCTTCCTACCATAACCCGCCGGATTTATACGAAACCTTGGCATGTCAGCTAGACAGGCCATTTATTTTCGGGCAAAACCAATGAAGCGTTATATACGTGACACCAGCCCCCCTCTAACAGCCGCGTGTTACGCCAATATTTCTACAGTTTTAGCATATTTTTGGCATATATTCGCCTCTATGTTTTGATAAACCGTTGTTTCTTTACCAAATATGTCTCTGCAGTGCCACACAGGAAAAATACATCAATATTAGGGATACACCACTTGAACTTACAATGCTGGCTTGCAGTATTTTTTCAAAGCAGGTGTACATGGCTTTGAAAACAAAAAATAATAATTAGGCGGACGAAAACCTGGCCAACTTGAATCGTGAAGGTAGGAAAATAAATATGCTCTAAGCCATTTGCAAAGGATCGACATGCGTTCGACAAATGAGCAGTATGTTGATGAGCAACATAAGTTCGACATGCGGGCTTCACATAAGAGCAGTCTAGTTTATAAAACTAGCAATATCTGATGAAAGTAATAATGCACATCATCCGTAGGCTACCACAATGCGTCTTCTTTGGAGAGCCGTCTATGATAATTTGGTAGAATTCTTCCTTTGAAATTTTTATGCACTTTTTGGTCATAATTATGCATTCAACTGTGATCCTCCGCCCACGAAGTACAGTCGGTACGACAAATATAGGGAAAAAAGGTAGGTGCTCCTAAACGATCTCCACACGGAGACGTTTTTAAACACGCGCAGATGAAAAAGATAAACATTTTTCGCACCATTCCCAAATCCATACAGAGTGGGTGGTGGGATAGGTACACGGAAGGCGGCTTTTCATATTTTCCTAGCCCATAATTTGCTTCTTTCATAAATTAGGGTTATCGCTTATTGTAAGGGTTTTTGCAGTGCATGCGCGCGTCGGGTGCCACAGGTACGCTGAAGCCCAAGGCCCATTCTTGGCGAGTTGGAACAGCCAGAATTGCAGCACGTCTTTTAGGTTCTGCACGATTAGATGTAAATGCCTGCGCGAACAGGTACAGCAGCAAATGGAGCTTGTTTGAGATCTTTTAAGCAGGATGGAAGAATGGTTAATTTGTGTGTGCCTTAATGCGCTTTTGATACTGTGGCTAAGAAGACGAGCGGCGGGTCAGGAATAGCGGTAGATTGTTCGAAGCGGTTGTCATGAGTAAAGTGCACGTTTTTATATCGACTCGGTTGGTGAGTAGATGGTCGTAATTGGAAAGTAGCAAAAAATAGCATTTTTTGGTTAGCTGTTTGTTGTATTTAAACTGCGCTTACGCTAGTAACCATATCCATGACGCGTGCTAGGCAATAACACGTGTGTCACAATTACAGGTCTCCTATAATGAAATCCCTGGTGATTTGGCAAAGAGTAAGAAGTGGATGGCGGCTATAAAGAGGACGAATGGCCACTTTTTCGATCTGACATTCTTCTTACGTCTCCTGCCATCACTTCTTTTACACTGACTGCTCCAAGAGCGGCCAGTAGTAGCCGGTATCTGTATGACACCAGTGTCGCTTCATTTTCATCGTCCAAGAAATACCACAACGAGATCTCCTCGCGAAAGAAAACTGAACGCTCTGCTGCTTATAAAACAACAGGGACACAGCAAATCAGAGCACGAAGGCCAAAGCAAGCGAGACTGATTCTAACCGACACAATGCATAGTCTTCCCGAAATCCTGTGTGCAGGCATCCCTTAACTGACATTGAGAAACAACTGGAGACTGGAACCATCACGGCGTCTTGCACTTTTGGAAACAAGTGGTCTTGAATGAACGTCAACTTCGAACAAGTAACCGAACGTACGATAAAGATTAGCATGAGAAATTGCGGTGGCATGAGATTAGCATGAGAAATTGGCAATGAAGTTCCTTGTTTTATTAAAGAATTGGCAATATTGCTTCCCACTGGCCCTTTCCGCCACCGCAGCTGCTCAATCTGTGATTGCCGATTTAAGGTTCTCACTTACCCTTTTACGCTATCCACATTCTACCCGATGTTAAGGACAAATAGATTCTGAATGGGTTACTTTACTTCTGACCTGGTTGCAACTGACTGCATATTGGTATCTTGAGAAACTATGCCGAGACAAAATAAGTTAAGTTTGTCGTCCTTCCTTGATTCCACGTGAAAAGAGGTAAAAAAAGCCGGGATAATCCTTAGTAGGACAGCTAAATTAACGACAGCGGAATGAACACGCGTGCTTGAAATGGCTATATCCAAGTCTAGCGTCTGGTATTCATAGATACAGCTTTTTCTTTTGCGATGGTGATGTGCTTTCTTTTTTCACTGGTGCTAGAAACAATGCAGGTTTGCAAGCCAGAATGATTCTTTGCAGCGGCATACAAAGATGGTGAGAGCTTCTATTGTATACCTAAAAATAAAATGGGCCCTTCCGGCTATTACTCAACTTGAAGCACCAAACGAGATGGCTGCAAACTTTCGTTGGTGCCCCACGTCCCATATTCCTGTAGCTTGGAAACGAACGAAGGCTCTTCACAAACCCTTGCAGCGTGAGTCAAAAATGAGAGTGAGTGCGTCATTCTGACATTCATAACCTGATACGCAAACACACACAACTCATTAATATATAACACATACGCACACTAAAAACACCCCTGGTCTATACCTGGTCATCACAGCTGGCGGCACTCGATACTATGCCAACACACCTTCACCAAATAAGAAAAAAAGAAGCGTTGTGAAAAGGCGTCTCTGCACTACCACAACAAACCTTATAACAAATACAACTACCAGTTTTCTGTGATGACTGAAGGTTACTGTTGCCATAAGTATTATTCAAACTTCTATAGGTCGCAACATTGCTTATACTACAATATTACCTCCAAACCGGTCGCTTTTGAAATACTTCTGTTGCAGTGTAGTATAATATTGGTTTCTTAAAGCCTTGCAAGATATTCGATGGACGCCTTCATAGAGTGGCCTCCGAAGAAGTGGGAGGGCCACTCTCTCACGTCAATGAAACCGAATAGGGAACGCAGAATAACCTATGTAAAACTAGGTGGTGTTTCCCAGAACTAGAAAATTAAGTTAAACAGTAAAAAAATGTTCTTTAGTTTACAGAACGCGAAAGTGGCCTTAAAGACGGTGTGTCCCGACGTTATAGTTGGTTTCTCCCGAGTTGTAAGGATCAAAGCGCCGGTATTGCTCTCTGACCTTTGCAGTTATTGAGCTGGGCTATCGCCGCCAGGACTCTTGCTTTTGGAGCCCATGTTGAGTATTTTGAGTATTTGATTTTTATTTCTTGGCAAAACCAAGGGGAGGCTGAGACGAAAGGCGGACCTGGCCTGACCGGGGACTCCGCCAGCCCATTAAGACCGTACATGTCTGTTCACAAATTTAAGCATAATAGCACAATCTTAATTGAAAAAAAAGCACAAATCAAAGTCACTACTACATTTCCTATGTAATACACAAGGCATACGTCTAAATTCACACAAGTATCACTGTGTAGACATAAACGCAGTAATTCGTATTCATAAAGTCTCATCAGTTACACTACATGGTCATAATTACGTATGAATGTATTTTTGTTTGTAATTGTTTTTTTCTACCTTTAGGGGAACATGTAGATATATTTCTAACCCTTAAATATATATCAGTGTTGGAAGCGTTTTGCTTAAATAACACGTCGTCGACCTATTTTTAAACGTAAGTTCACTGACGTAGAAGTTAATTTTTTCTGTCAATTTATTTATTTTTCATTTGACTGGTACACGAAAGATTGCTCTCCATAGTTCGTTCTTACTTTTGGAGTGTGCTGTATTGTATGCCTGAGATGGTAGCCAAAAGATTTTTTGTGAACTTGATTGTGGGTCTTTTGCTTATAAATGGTGTGCAGAACCTTCATGTAATAAATTTTGTCAGCTCGAAGCATTAAATATTTGGTAAATAAAGATATCTTTACGACACCCATCTGCAACTTCCGTTTTTACGCAGCCCTAGGTTCCGAGCCAAGTAGCTAAATTCGTTCTGGTTACATCAACCAGAACCAGGAACGGTGCCTCGTCCCGGGGTCTCACAGCAGTGTGCCAGGCTCAAACCATTGTATTGTGGCCATAACCGTTGTCAAGGTTGTCAGGCTACTCTTGACTAGATTCGTGGCTCCTTTCAATAGCGTGTCCTGCTCCTCTTTTTTCTTCCTTCTTCTTCCCATTTTACCCCAACTTAACCTATTCTCTGTGACTTATTAACTTATTCTCTTTGTTTGGCTGTTATTGCTTCTGAGGCCTTTGTTCTTTTCTTTCCGTGACGCCCGTATTCATTCGGGAACTTGTTTATGATACACTCTACGGCAACATGTTATACATCCATTGCGCTGAGAAGCTGCCAGCGCAATCGTTCACAGAAGAAAGTTAGCGGGAGAGTGGTTTGCTCTTTATATTACAATTCTTATGTCGAGGGTTGCCTGGCACGCTTCACTTTTGGCCAGTCATTAACGAGTACCTTTGGTGTATTTATTCGCCCATAAAGCATGCCTTCGTACGTAAGCAGTTTCCGATAGTACAGTTGTTCCTTACAATGTCAAGGCATCTCACAGTGCTCAGCATTGCATCATCCTAAGTGACCTGAACTCATTTGGTTGGTTGGGCAAGATGATATATACGCTAGAGAGCTACACGTTGCAACGACCGTTTGGTGTAAGAAATGGTTCAGCCCAATCCAGGGTTAACATAAAAACATTGTAGTGCCTAAGACAGTGAAATATGTGCATATTGTTCATAGGAAAAATCAACCCCTTTCGTGGAGCGTTACCACCCTCGCCATCTTGTTCTATATCTTGTAAAACCCTTGCGTAATAGGTGAAGCAGGACATTTATTCTACGGTGCAGCTGCCTCCGAACACTGGCCGAGAAAACGATCATGATGATCAGCCAAGAATTAGATGAAGTATTAATCGAAGTGTTTGACGATAGGCACATTGTGAACCTTCCCAACTTAGTGAGAAGCTTGGCGAGGGAGATTTTAAGCTTATAAGGGATGAAACCGTGCTCCGTAAGACGATTGAGAACAAAAATTATTGCAGGTAATATTACATTGAAATTTTTCTGCAGTTCAACTACGAAACACCGCGCATCGCTGGTGCTTTTTACTAATGGAATTTATTATTTTTACGTCGTGACAGGACAGATATGAGTCGAAGCATCGGAAATGCGGAGCGATATATTTACACTGTGTGCATAGTGGCCACCAGAGAGTCCGCGCAATACTGCGTGCTTCACATAGCTTCGTCGTCGTCGTCGGAGTCTGTAACCGCAGAGCTAGGAGCGACTGCCCTCTTCATCGTTGTCTCGTGCCATCGCCCACCGGTTGCAGGCGACCGTCCAGGTCTGGCCGCAGTAGCGAGAAGATAGTGGCGGGACCGAAAGATGAGATTAGAGAACGCATATAGCTCTCCCACCACGAATTGTCACATTTGTCGTTGTGAGCACAAGCTCCGAACAGCCTTTCCTTCTGACGGGACCAAGAAGCATCCAAAGACGTCAGAGACCTCCCGGAGATCTGGGCAGCGGAACGGCACCGGTTTGACGTTAGGTCACGGCTGGGTACGTCGTGTTGTCTCGGCGGTTCATGGACAGGAAACGCAGGGCTCAGGGATGGTCACGTCTATGGCTAACAGGGGTCGGGCAGGCCGACGTGATCCAACAGCCAGGATGAGACCACTTCATGATCCGAGATGGGGTGAAGCTCGGGCCTGGCATAGGCACGAATCCACCACCCTTCACAAATAAGGTACGTGGTGGCAGGATAGATATCAGACAAACCATGGTAGATGAGGAGCGATCTATTTACAGTATGAACATGGTGGCCGTTAAAGAGTCCTTGCAGGCTGCGCACCTCACCGAGCTACGTCGTTCTTGGAAGCAGTGACCACACAGCTACGTGACACTTTCCTCTTCATCGTCGTCTTGTTAAAATTTGATTTCATTCAAGTCAGCATATGTAAACTGAGCCAAGTATGCCAATGTAACGTTGCTATTTAAGGAACAGAGGGGCGCACTGGGGGAAAACTTCAAAAAGTGGTTAATAACACCAAGCATGGAGTGGCAGATATTGAAGTGTTTGAGATAGTTGGATGAATTGATAGTTTCTTGTTGCGGCGCCGTTAAAGGGTAATTGTGGCGCAAAGGTTCTTGCTGCAGAATGGAATCTCGAATATATTTTTGCAATACGAAGGTTTCGCTGACTTCGACTAAGGTGTTGCCTTATTTCACATATATCTATGTAGGATCCTGAATTCTGGATTCAAAGAGCGCTTTCAGCGAGCCCAAAGTGCCTATTGATATCTAAAGAAGGGAAAAACTCAATATTAGGAAGGGGACAACGAAACCAAAGAAACAATTGAAACCTGAATCGAAGGAAGTGAAAAAATCAACAGTATGATTGAGAGAACCCCTAAATGAGCCATTCGACGCCCTATCTCAACTCCAAATGGCAGGTTTGCCGTATTGGACCCCCCACTGCATCGATGACTTTATAAAAACAAAGCAGATCTCGCTATTTTGAACTCTCCAAAACGCCTGCGCGACGACACTTCCTAAGACGACTTTGCATCCCATACTGATCGAAAAATCCTTAAACTGCTGACTTAACTGGTGAGTTAAACCTGTAGGACTTTACCTCCTCTTTTTCAATTCGACGCCAGCCCTCTCCAACCGCTTGCCCCTTCTTGCTTCGGCGTTCGTTGTCAACAGCGAAAGAAGGCAAAGGCTGGTACCACCGCAACTATGTCGAAGCATCACAGAAGTGCACGACACCTTGCACTTTTTAATAAAGCTCTCTGACGCGGTACTATAAAAAGCGAACTGGTTTTAATTAAAATTCGGGCTCTAGATTATTTTTAAAGCAAAGCTTTCTACCTCTACCTCCAAAGGGTTCTTACGCGTGGGGCCAGATCTCCCAATGCGGCTAGGGATTGGAGAGGCGCTTTTTACTCACTGAGCACAAGGTAGATGGCACTGCGATAGGGCGCTCCCAGCACGCAGATGACAGCTCGCACCTGCGGGCGCGCCGGTGGGACAGCTTTGTCGTTTTGCTTTAGTGACAGTTGTTTTGGTCCTGTTTGGCGCAGCTTCTTGTTCATTGCGCGCTTTCTTCGCATGGCTTGATTAAATTTTTCGATGGCACCCGTTCAGTAACCCATACCCGACGCAACTAAGTGAGCATACGGCAAATATACGTCAATGATTGCTTTGCAGGGCATTAAAACGAAGTGTTGAGACCACTTACAGGCATATGGCTGCTGGGGAAACGATACCGTTTGCGCACTGATTGCCACGAATAGGACTACGTGGTTTAAATGGGTGAATAATAATTCGGTTCTGTTTTGCGAGGTAATTTTAAATGCGAAAGTAGATACTGGAGCTCATAAATAGCGATTATAAAAGTTCCCTCAGCTTTGTCGCAATTTTCAAGATTACTAAACTAACTAGTTTTATCGGTATAAATGGGATCCATTGGGCACACATACTAAGTTGTTTCGGTGTCTGTTCTTGCGTCACGCGGTTGTGCATCCGCAAGCTAGCTCATCACGGTGGCTAGGTTCCACTGTCTCACCCTTTGAAAGGCGCGCCTCTCTGTTGTCTTTCCCCCGACGCATGGTCTGCCTACAGCGGCGACGTTCGCCGCTCTAGCACGGCCGGGACCGGGGCTGCTGCATTCGGGACGCCGGCCCCGCAAATTCCAGGTAACGGGCTGCAAAAAGCCTCATTTCACTCTTCGTATAGCCACGCCTGCGAACTCAAGTGACGCCGCTTGGGTAATTGAGGTGGGTGTCGTTTAAAGGAGGATTGAAATCAAATTTTGATTCACGCATAAAACCAACGGGCTGGGTTGCCTCGAAGACACCAGCGGAGAGGTCGAAGTCATATGAATCTCTCCTTTGCTTCGAGAGACTACGCAAGCATAAATAACGTTTATATCCGCCAAGACATCCACCACTGCGTACGGAAAACCATCTCTGTTTCTGAAAATATTCCTCCGAGAAAAGTTTAGTGGCTGTTGTTGACTGCTGATTCTATCCACCCAATTTATGTGCGGGCTGTTAATTTACAAGCACGTATCTCTCTGGGCTTCCTATAGTATCTAAGGAGCAGCTCTCCCAGTGGTCACAAGCACCTTGTCTAAGTCTGTCTATGACAACCATAGTTGTCATAGACCTTGACAACAGCGAGCGATCCAGGCAGAAGGGAATCGCTGCGAGCTGTGCTGACACTGCTGTACTTTTACAGTTGGAAGGCCTCGGGAATCACCGCCTGGAGATAGCAGCAGCACCAACTGCCAACAGTAGCGTGCTGACACCAAGGGCCGGATACCGGTGGTGCCTGCGCATTCTGCGTGGCTGCGACGACGCCGACAAGAAGAAAAGCCTCCTGCGCACAGTGATAGGAGCGGGCTACAAAAGGACCAGCGGAAACCGAAGGCCTTCACAACAGCGAGCGATCCAGGAAGAAGGGAATCGCTGCGAGCTGTGCTGACACTGCTGCACTTTTACAGGTTGGTGAAATACTGTTTTCAATTGCCTTAAACAAGCTTGGATCGCTCGCTGTTCTAGTGTCTTAGGGTTAGAGTCAAATTGCATTCCCTGAGAGACAGTGGACATGCACTTGTCATCGACGTCAAAGACACGGGTGTGAATTCTTTACTTGTGTGTTCTTGGGGGATTGTAGAGTGTAGTGTAGTGTGTGACTCGTGCTTCTTTTTGTCAGCATGAACAAAGAAATCAAAGACGTGACTAAAGCACTGGAAGATCTAAAGCGCGAGCTAAGGGCTGACCTGAGAACCCTAAAAGGTAGCGTGAAGTATTGCAGTGACACGTGTGACGGTGTAAAGGAGCTAAGAAATGAAATGAAACAACTTCGAAATGAACAACTCGCGGCAAAAAAAACCAAACGATGAGCTGGCTGCTGAAAACAGGCATCTCAGCGAAACGATTGAACGACTGGAGCAATATTAGCGATCAAACAATTTGGAAATAAAGGGTGTGCCCGAGGAAGGTGACGCGTGTGACGTCGTGAAAAGAATTGGCGCGTTCTTGGGCGAGCCGATTTCAGATGGCGACATCGACATATGCCACCGCGTGCCAACCTATAGGCCACTTGAGAAAAACGTTGTTCTTCGCTTTGTTCAAAGGTCTAAGCGTGACAAGCTACTGGCAAAGGCCCGCAAAAACAAAATCACTACTAAGGACCTCAATTATGGTGGCAGTACTGCGCCTGTTTTTATAAACGAGCACCTGACGAGATTGAACAAGAAGCTGATGAGTGCCCCAGTTGCAAAGAAAAAAACGGAAGGTTGGAAGTTCGTGCGGACAGCTGGGGGAAAAATCTATGCGAGACAGACTTAGGACACGGATGCCGTCAGAATAACCGGCATATCTGATCTTGAAAAAATCACGCGGTAAAGACAGCACTGCTACAATGTAAGATAAGAACGGAAACGCAATCGGTGGAAGCTGGGGAAAAAGATTGCTCCCTGTTCAACTCTCAAGCTTTTACAAAAAGTTTGGAAAAGAAGAGACTCTGTTCAAAACGCTACACTTAAATATCAGAAGCTTTAAAAATAAGGTCGACAATCTGGAAGCATTTCTGATATCGTTCTCTCTTGTCTTCGATGCAATAGTACTTACAGAAACTTGGCTAACATCACACAATATACCACCCCACTTTCCAGGATAGAACGTTAAAACCTTATGCAGGAAAAATAAAAGAGGTGGTGGTATTGCCATTTACCTGCGAGATAACTTGCCACATGAGATTATGGCTGAACTAACATGTATTGATACAAATATAGAAAGTCTGTTCATTAAGTTATCAAATTTTGTCATTGGTGCACTGTACAGGCCACCCTCTGGCATTCTACCTGAATTTATGACATTCCTGGAAAATACATTAGACGGTTTTGGCCCCATGGCTGTACCGATTGTGATTCTTGACGATGTTAACATCGATTCAAACTCTGATAGCCCTTCGTCAAGCAAGCTGAAAGACATGATTCATGCCCATGCTTTTCAAAATACGATAAGACGGCCTACTCGCGTGACGACTGCCACAGCAACCTGCCTTGATGTATGGATAACAAATATAGAAAATAGTAGTCTTAAATGTGGTGTGCTATATTGTGACTTATCTGATCATATGCCAATATTCTGTCTTGCACCTTTAACAACCAAAAAATATTGCAGGAATAGTATATTTTTCACCCGCGAAATAAACAGTCATTAGAAATCTTTGCTTACCGCATAGAGCTTGAAACGTCGGACCACGTGTATAACGACCACAATCCTAGGACCACATTTACAAGTTTTCGCGATAAGTTTCTAGAAATATACAATACCTCCTTTCCACTGCGGGAATGCAAAACACAACTTAAAAAAATTAGAAAACCATGGATTACTCCTCACTTGTACATGACAATAAAAGAAAAAGATAGACTGTATCATAAATTTGTTAGAAAATGGGAACTTACTTTATTTTCAGAATTTAAGCAGTTCAGAAACAAGCTTAACACTGAGCTAAAAAAAGTGAAGTGCGAATATTATGAACAGAGATTCATGAGCACCCAGGGAGACCAAAGAAAAATGTGGAACTAAATAAACGATGTAATGAACAGAAAGCCTTTGGACAGCAATGTAAAATAAGTTTTGATTATTAATCGCCTTGTCACTGGTCAGGAACTTGCAAACGAAATGAACCGCCACTTTGTTAATATAGGTAATAGTGCAGAAGAAACTGACTTCGTGGATTCTTATACCTTGCCGTGTAGCCTGTCGCCATCTATAATGTTTGCACCTACATCACCGGGTGAGATATTTAAAATAATCCAGGATTTATGTAACCAGGCGGCAGCAGGGCACGATGAAGTGAAAGCCCTACCCCTCAAATATACTGCCCATATCATGAGTTCAGTAATAACGCACATAATAAACAAGATGTTCGAAACAGGATACTTCCCAGATGAACTGAAAATCGCTAGAGTCACCCCAGTCTTCAAGGGAGGTGGTGAAACAGAAATCAATAACTATCGACCTATCTCAGTTCTACCTATGTTTTCTTATATATTTGAAAAGGTCATCAATGACAGGCTGACTAACTTCTTCGAAAAGCACCAAATTATAAACACGCTCAATACGGTTTCCAAAAAAACAAAGGTACTGAAATGGCACTAGTTCATAATAAATAAAAAATAGTTGAAAACATCGAAAAGAAATTACTAACACTTGGATTATTCTTACACCTTAGGAAGGCTTTTGACACTATCCAGCATAACATTCTCTTAAAGAAACTTGAGTGCTACGGTGTGCGCGGAGTAGCACTAAGCGTCATGAAAAGTTACCTTGCTGACAGAACCCAGTACCTATGTGTTGGTAATATATTTTCTACTAAAAGAAAATAACCAGTGGCGTTCCGCAGGGCTCCATTCTTGGAACACTCCTGTTTCTTATATATATAAACGACATAACCACGATGCCTGGCTCAACCGACATGATCATGTACGCTGACGACACAAAAAAAAATTCCCCCGCATTTCCCCGAGGGGGAGAATGTGAAAGTGCGAATGCACGGTTGTCGGCCCGCTTGCGGCGCTTGCGCTCGGCCCCCGCAGCCCACCGCCTCGCCTCCTTCTCTTCCATCTCTTCCATCGGGTTCGTAGTATCACGTGTACACCACGCAGTTATCAAGCCGCTATAACGCTGCTGAGTCGCCAACGCACGCCGCTGACGACGTAGTTTGAATGCGTTAAAGATATAAGGCGCGTCACTAACACTGATATCACCGTCGCGTCCGTGGCTTGGTCGGTAGAGCGTCGCGCTGCGGCCGCATAGTCCTCGGATCGAAACCTGGCGCCGGATGCTGTTTCTTTTTTAAATATAGAGGAGCACTGCGGACGCCGCCGACGCCGCCGCCGCCGCCGCCGCCGGCGGTGGATGGTTTGGGGTCGCTTATAAAGTGCATTCGCACTTAATATATTTTTTCAGGGGCAACAAACAAGGGTCTAGAACAAGCTGCAAATTCCTACCTCATAAAGCTTTCTAACTGGCTTCATAACAATCAATTAAGTCTAAATACAAGTAAAACAAAGTACAATATATTCAAACCAATAAATAAAAGAGATCCCTACAACATCAGTATAACCTACAATGGTACCACACTAGACCGAGTGGTTGAACAGAAATTCTTAGGGGTTTGGTTTGCGGAAGACCTTACATGGACTGCGCATGTCAATAGCCTTAGATCCGATTTATCACGTGTTACCGGGCAAATTTATCAAATACACACACTGATACCCAACTGGCTGAAACAGACATTATATTATTCCCTTTTGTACTCTAGGCTAAGCTACGGAATCCTGGTATGGGGCACCACAACCGCGTATAACTTCAATAAGTTAATTATGCTGCAAACGAAAATTCTGCGAATGTGCGAAAATTTCGAAGGGGATTCGCGCGATCGAAGAACAAGACCACTCTTCATTAAATACAACATGCTGAAATCCGACCAAGTTTATTATTTTTGCTTCTACAGTTGATTTAGAGGAGCGGGATATATAAATTACCACCTGAAAATGCAGGCGATTATAATATCCGTAATCCAAAACGAAGGCCATTGCCTTTAAAGACGAATTACGGCCAGCAAACTATTGATTTTCAGTCAACAAAAGTGCTAAATATGCAAGAACTGAGAATAAATTGTCACGACGCCCCATCTACTTTTAAAAAGAAGTGCAGGACGCTTTTAGTAAGCACAAATGTTTCTGTGATAACTCGGTAACCTGTTTCTCTATGCAATGTACTGGGGTGTTTATGGACTAGAAAAAGGGGGTCAAAACAACTTTGAAATACTTTGATATCTGCCAAAATCCATCGCCCTGAATAAACCTCAGTACAAATTTTATTTTTTTGGTTGTGTGTGTTTATCAATGTGGTTTACATTTTTTGTATTAGCTTTTGTGTTTGTTACTTGTACGCTAATGAAAATTTCTGCGTGAGGGTAAGGCCGGTAATGTATAAACTGATAAATGGTCATTTTCATGTTTTTATTTTTTTTAATTTGCAGAAATATTGTGCTACTTTGTTGAAACTGATAAGTGCACTGTTTCAATGTTTTCCTTTCTGCATTATGCTCCGAGTGACTCTGATAGAACTGTTTATTGTATTCATTATGTATTGATGTGAATTGATGTATTAACGTGGAAAGGGGGCCGGCACCCCATCAGGCGGTTTTCGCCTTTAGTCCTGGTCTCCTGTTAGACATGTACACTATTCAAGAAATAAATAATTAAAAAAAAATTGCAAAAAAAACCATCTTGAGAAACTCCCATCACTTGCGAGATGTGCCAACGTGCTTCTGCCATTCAGACATCATGTCACTCACCATACTGTCACAACTTCCAACCTATTCATGCTCGAGCTCGTCGCTTTGTACCTGATCTGTACAAGATCGGGCGCGCTGAGTTCGACTACATAGTTCATCTCTCAATTATTCAAAATTATCCAAGCCCTTGTGTATGCCCACTGCCTCTGGTTCCATTCCAAAACTTGGAGACCGGCAACCCTACGGTGACTACCAGCTGCCCAACAATGGGACTGGGCCCTTTCGTTACTTTCTTCCGCACATGCAGAGGATCGTATTGTCAAGTTTGTAAGTCAAGCTTGTTAAGTATTACAATCACATTTCTCGGGAGCGGGCCGACGTCCCAGGAACACATTCATAACAGTGTTCAGACTTTGTGAGTAGGACCGCATGCCATTAGAACAATACATCATTGATAGATTGACCCGAAAATGGCTTTTGTGCTTCACTTACATCCACAAATTTATTGTGTTCTGTAGCCATCCAAAAAAGCACACCCAGCACCTTTGCTAAATCTTCATTTGCCTTGTTGGATACACCATTATCATCAGTAGGGTCACGTTTGAATACCCGCTCCTGAGTTGGACTGCCTCGGCCGCCGAGCAGACACTCATAGCAATAACCCCTTCACTGCAAATGTACAGGGCGTCCCGTTCTTCGTAGCCATATTCCATGCGCAAGCTCTGCTAGTTTCTTGGCCGCCTAATGTTTGCCTTCGTTTCAGCCCGAACAGCCCAGCCCACGTTCGGCCAGTGAGAGACATGCTCGAGGAAAACAAAGCAAGACCAACCTGTCACAGGCAATCATTTTCGTCTATGCGACACCTAGAATTCGGCATTCTCTAATTACTGGGCCTCTGATACGACCGTCGGAGCTGTATTGCCATGGTCAACCCTTACTTTCTTTTCTTATAAGATATCGCCCAAAGATTCACACTACAGCACTTTCCGAAGTCAACTGCCTTCGATGTACATGGCTGTGCGTTTACGGCCGCATTTTCGAAAGCTCGAGAGTTGTATATGAAGACTGGCGAGATACCTTTAAGCTTTGCTATCAAAAGCACTCTAAGCACTCCAAGCGAGCTTTGATGGTTTGGCCGAGATCACTGGATACACCGCGACTCATTTAAAAGCCTCTTCCAGTTCATTTCCAACTTGACCGTGGCTGTTCCGGAAACTTAATTTTGGTGGTCACCTGTCTCACTGTTCTTGGCGCCTTCGCTGAGTTCTCTCATCTGTTTCGTGACGCTGTTTTGTGTTGTTTGACTTTTTAGGGTAGATTTATAGTTACACCAATGTATGACAACGGGTTAGCGGCGCACAGAATGCGGTAAACACTTCAAGGTGCTTTTTTATTTTTGGTCAGCTTTTAGAGCAGGCAAGCAGGTAGCATATAGTCGGGGAATGCTTGTGGATACAGTAAAGCTTTTCCCTTTTGAACGTGCGGGGCAACGATTTGCCAGCTTCTGTGATGGTCACCAACGGAACGTGTTTCAAAGTGCTGATGGTCGATGTGTTCGGGCAGTTTTGTCCCGTTGTATTTCTATGCGCGGCGGATTATGGAACGAATGAGCGTTTTTCGTAGCTATTTTTAAAAACTTTTCACTTTCCCTGTTCTCCTTTTTGCTGCGTTAGTGCGTCGCAAAGCAAACGGTGCTTACCCTGTGGAGTAAAGTGGACACAAAAGAGGCCTCACCCTTGACGGGGGGAGCAGAAAAGAAATCAGAATTTCGAAAATTGTGCGTCGGCTTTCTGTGAACGGAGACGTCCGGGCTCTTCCCTCATCTCGTTCATTGCCTGTAAAAAAAGCACTCAAGTCATCGTGTTCGCATTTAACCGTGTGCTGCATAAATGGCTGAACGGGATTCATATTGCCACGAACCATGTATGGGTTTGTTTATTTGTTGTTTGTTTTTACTGCCGGACCACGCCCGGCGGTGTTATCTGCGTTCCAAACGAAGCGCGTCTTACATTCTTTACTTTTACGCCACATGGGCTCTCACATTCAGATAAGCAAACTGTTGCGCCCTAACGTCACTAGCCCAGAAATAATCCTCTGTGATCTACAATGTTCTGGATGTGAATCAACGGTTCGAGAACCCCGCGCGCCTAAAGATAAAAATCCTGCAGAGCACACGCCGGGGTATTAACTCTCCGACGCTCGCTTGCGCGCGTCAGTTTGCTGACTGTTGCTTAGCCGCCCGTGTGTTATTTGAGTTGTTAGGGGAGCACAAGTTCGCTCCAATAAACGTGTTTTTCTTGATGACAACTGCGTCGTCTGTGGCTTCGTGACAATTTGATATTCCGCAGTGATTGCTGCCTAAGTCTGTACCATGAGAAAATATACGTACACACTCACAGTAAATTTTTAGGTACTAAGGTGACAGCGAGAATGTCCTCAACGTTTTTCTTCTGTGCACTACATCCTCAACCAGAAATTGTTACGGAGATGGAGGCGCCATTGCAGTTCCACTTTAAGGCAGTACTGTTTCGCACTAGCCTTGTCCATTCGTCTTACCAACAAACCTGTAAGCCGAACTACAAAAATGCGGTTGGGGATGTCCCGACAGTCGAAATCGGCACCTTCCCGCTGTGTAATCAGCAACCTAATTAATGGGCGACTTTAAAAGTCCAATGGCTACAGCGTTAGCAGAGGCGATTAACAATAACATGTGTAACCGGATCCCTCGCATTTTGAAAGCAACGTCATTCTGATTGAACTATTTTTACGCCCCAGTCGCAGTACTTTATCTTTGGGTTCGTAGCGCGGGCGTTGGCTTTCGTCTTGCAAACGTGTTGTAGCGCCTGTTAATGCGGTTCACTTTGGGAGAGATATGAAAGCCTGAGCACAAGACGATCCGGGCCTCCCAGTCATGGAAAACTTTCAGCGGTATTTTAAGAAATAAATGTGAAATACCACTTCCGGGTCTCAGTCGAAGGGAGAGGGATCGCCAGCTGGGGTGCTCCAACAGCCCTGTATCAATTGTGAAATCTCTGCCAAAATTGTCTCCGTGAAATATTCTTCCTGCGAAAAATACGTCTTGAACAAGCAGACGTCCAATATCGGCATGACAGGTGCAAATTCAGGTGTGTCCATTCATTAGAGGTTGCGTGATTTGCGAGGTCCGCACGGGCAAATCATAGTGGACCTACTTCTCCACTTTACAGACCGTCAAATAGTGAACAAAGCACCCGGAGTTTTTTCCCGCTTCCGTGCGCCGAGTGCCCCTCGTCATATATTTGTGAAAGTGGGAATCTAGCTGAACAGTTTAGGTATCAAAAAATGCCGCCGCTGCAAAAAAAGAAACAAAACGTCTCGCAGTCGCCGAACACCACACTCTGGCTGAATAAAAATATTACTTAGAGGGCATGGCCATCCTCAGTAAGTAACCCAAATAAAAAAACGTTTTGTTTAGTATTCGCATAACCAGCTAACTCCACAAAGCCTTAATCCGTTGCACGCTGCCGTCTGTGTGCATGGGCTGCGTATCACAGCGACGTGCTTTCTTAGTGATCAACCGCGCTGAATGCATACACGACGTCGTTGCATTGACGCCCCGCATCAATTGTGAAGATGAACCCAAACCGCCATCAAAACTTAGTGGTCTCTATTCTTTGTAGAATTGGTTGTACCTAAGTATCTTTATCATTTGAAAGTGTAATACACTTACCTGACCAGCCGTGATAGAACTGGTTTAAATAACGCAGTTTTAATATTAGTGGGCAAGGTTTGCAGGGATTTACCCGCACAAAATATTAATCATTAACAAAATTTGTGTCCTTCAATTGATAGAATAAGACCTATAAATGGCGCATCCCATTCCTTTTTTTCAGATTATTTGGACCCATGCGTTTCAAATTATGAGCTTTTATGTCATATAGGTGATACGATAACAAAACAGAAATACGTTATCGTGTGGGCGCGGATTACGTTAATAAATATCGTGTGGGCGCGGATTACGTTAATAAATATATTAGCGGCGTTGTACAAGACCCCCAGAGAAACTTCACTGGCTTCGCCATTTATTCCAAGGAATTGATTTCTGCTGCTCTGCAAATAGTGCATTAGGGTCGTCACACTTTCTGGGGTATAAAGCAAATAATGAAACTATTTTTTGTAGCAGCAATCTCCATTACGCCATTTGTCAAGCTACAATTCTAATTAAGCTCTAAGGTGTTGCGTTGTGTAAAGGAATATATACTTGTTGATCTGCTTAGAAACTAAATATCACAATGCTAAATATAATAATTGTTTAATAAACAGAATCCCTCGATGTTTGTGTTTTATTAATTGTTTGCAATTGTAGGCAGGTTAGCAAGTTATCATTGCGTGCCGTTGAATTAACTGCATAAATGGTTCTGGTCTAGTGTCTATAATTGAAAACTTGTATTAATAACAAATTCTGTTTGGATGCAAGAACTAATTAGGGTAACTGGCCCCAAGCGTTTTTTAGCAGGTTTGTGCATGAAGCTAGATTCAATCCGATTAATGGTTGATTTAGATAACTGGGAATTTGTTTTAACAATGAAATGTAATTCAGGTTTACCGCTACCTCTGCACCCAGGCTGGTGTTATGGTCTATTTCCAGCAGTGTTACGATCCGACATTCCTAAGGGTACCAGGGAACTGGTTTTGAGGAATTCTTTGTAGTGGCACGGAGCCACGGGAGTTTGCCTCGGTCGTCGCGGTGTGCGGATGTGTGTTATGCAGAAATGCATTATAGCCGGGGGTTGTCGTGCGTCTCTTGGCCTGCGTGCGCAGCGCGTTTGATGATGATTGTGGCATGATGCCCCTAGAGATTGGGCAACCAAACAATCCATCACGATATAGCTTCGCGTTCAACCACCATCGTCATCTTCCCGTAGGGGAACCGCTGAAGAAGAAGAAGTAGAAGAAGACAAAGCTGCGAAGAGGAGGGCGGCGTGAGTTTTGGCTACCGTTATCCTCCTCGGCCGGCGCATCTTCCCGATCTGAACCCGGTCGAAGAGAGGCCCAGCGCGTCTGATGATGATTGTGGCATGATGCCCCTAGGGATTGGCGAACCATACAATCGCGCCTCGACTCCCCTTCATGAGCATCAGGCGGCTGACTCGAGGCAACGGGCAGTTTGGAATCAAGGGACAGGCGGTGAACGTGCCCATCGACGTATCGAAGGTTGTGCGGTGCCTTCCTCGCATGGTACCCGAGGATGTTGCGTTCGACGTTCGCATTTCTGCATCCTCAGAATCCCCCTCGGGGAGGTGCGGGGGAATTTTTTTCAAGTTCGGCAGGTTTCTGAATATCTGAGCGGGGCACATTGAGTGCTAGGACAACAGGCGTGCTAATCGCACACGCCAAATTTTTACTAGGAGGTTTCTAAAATTTGAAAATTCTTCTTCGCGTTCCTGTGAAAAACGTAGCATCGTGGCACGTGACACCGACGTAGGTATGTGCCTTTTCCTTGTGAGTTCTGATAACAATTTACCCACACGCATACTTATCTGAAAGGTCTGATTGGTGTTCTGTATCTAAAACTCTACGCTCGAGGCAACGAACGCTTCCTCTAGTCTCTCTCTTTTCCCAAAATTCTGAAATTTTTAAAATTCAGCAACAGCTAAGCGAAACTAGAAATTGTTACGACGATTCTTCCTAAACTGGTAATTTCGCGGGGTACCCTGTACAGGAAAGCCTCTCTCAGGCGGCAGTACTCCTGCCGCCACCTACCCGGAGACCGAGATACAACTCTTACAAGGACGCCTTTGGAAACGTGTCACACGGAGCCTCGCCTCAAATCCTGTTGCCTCTGACAAGTTATTCAGTTATGCTTGTTCAAAAAAATTTCTTGCCAAAGTAAAAAAAGCAGAAATGACGAGAAGCGCAAATAAAAAATTCGCGTCCCACACGTGAGATGACACAAGCCAGACGGTGACCACCGAAGGATTTTAAAACGTTTGAGCAAACGCTCGCCTCACTCGCCCTCATCTACAATAGGAGCGTCACTACAAATTCGTAGTGCAAGCGTACATTGTACATAGTTTAATGGCCTGGCATTCATTTTTCGTTCAGCCTAGCTTTCATTGTTGTAAGCAGGTGACCTAGTTTCGGAGCATAACCAGGTAGAAAACGAGTCTCGCAATCAATTCCTAACCCCGCACAAACTTCGCCGAACCATGAACCAGGTGGAGCTACCTTCTTTTCTGTTTGCTTTCTTGGCGCCAGTAGAAAGAAGCTGCGACAACTTTTCTTTGTGATGGACCTTTGCAACCCTTCTTATTGCCCATATTCGCACTTAATTTCGTTTCTCAGTTAAAATATTGCATGCCCACGGCGTTTATCAGCTTCTACTTGAAAAAATGTCAAAAGCACAAAGCCCATTCAACAGCTTCCAGGTAAGGCCGCAGTGATTAGGTGGTTCAGTTCTGTGTCACACGCAAAAATTACGCATTTATCCAGGGTTTATAGTGTATGTAGGGATTCTTTGGCTTGCAAGTGACTTGCTGATCGGTTTAAACTTGATATCTGTGGACGAAATGGCAGTAACCATCCAGTAAGGCCAAACTGTGAGGAAAGACCAATTTTCTAACAGATATAACACGGTTGGTTCCTAAATATACTTACGTATAATATAAAACTGTATATATAGGCAAACAGAAAGGCCCCAACAGCTTAGATGATTAATATGTCGATGGAGTTAGTATAAAACAATACCAAAAGATCTGTAAGGTAAACGTTTGATAGACGTCTGTCTTGTTAGCATGTTACAAAAGAAAACATATTCACACACCAAGGAATCATTCAGAGAATGCAGAAGCCCTCGTTTTGGGCCGGCTAGGTTCCTTCTATACGAGCGACTGGGGCCACCAAGAAGCTGCGTCTTACAGCTTTTCAGCACGCTGGGTTTCTCACAAAGTCTGGGCTTCGGGACGGACCTGATGTGTACATACAGACGCAAGCGCTTCAAGCGAGCAGTTACGGTTTGGGGGATCTCACTGGATATGTCCCTACTTATGTGAAAACTCTTCTTGTATTTCGTTTCCAATTTCACGATGGCCATTCTGGTGTCGTAAATTTCGCGAACAGGTACATCAGGGTCTACTGCGACCAAATTGCATTCCCTGATCGGTTTTTGGACATCGTAATGTGATGCCTACTTTTTTAGGTATATTTTTCGTTTCACCGATGTGTATTGAGAAGTTGGCGCGGCGGCGAACACCGTAATAAACTTCAGATGCCTTTTCTCTTCTTGCTTGGTCTTTATACTGGGGAAGCAGGTAGCCTATCATCATTGAATGCTTGTGGATGAAGTAAACCTTTTCCCTATGATTACGTGGGGCAACGTCTCACCAGCTTGTGTGACGGTCCCCAAAGTAACCTGTTCCAAATTTTTGATGGTCGTTGTATTCGGCGAGTTTGTCGCGCTCTATTTCTCTGCTCGGCGGATTACGGAACGAATGAACGTTTTTGCATAGCCATTTTAAAGGTTCGCAATTTCCCGGCTGTGCTCTTTGTTGCGTTCGTACGCCGAAGAGCAAATGCCATTTACACAGATGAGAAAAGTGGGAACAAGAGAGGCTTCGCCGTTGACCCGAAGTGCAAAAATAAAAAAAATTGCGAACGGTGTGCGTCGGCTTTCTATGAACGGATACTTCCAGACTCTTACCTTTTCTCGTCCCTTGCCGGTAGAAAAAGCTATGAAGGCGTCGTGTTCACATTTAACTGCGTGCTTCCTGAATGGGTAGTTGAATTTTCGTGACATTTTATAATGATTCCTACCTAAGCCTGCACTGTAAGAAAATATATGTCCACATTGCGCAGAGAAATTTCAGGTCGCATAGGCCACAGAAAGAATGTCCTCAGGGTTTCCCTCTTATGTGCTACATCGTCAACTAGCCAATGTTTTGGATGTGGAGGAGTCCATCTCAGTTCAAATTTTGAAGCAACAGCTGTTAGGCCTAGGCTTGCTTGTTTTACGCACCGACACACCTGGCACACTCAATCCAAACATCGGGTGTAGAGAAAGATGTTTTATAAGAGAGCAGGCTTACAAACTTCTCCTACATGGCCCACATAGTTTGCGGCATTGAGCAATGTCATGGGGTGGAGAGACGCCACACGTGGCGACAAGTACACGCGAATCGGGACGCAGCCGCTGGCAGTGGAGCAGTATGAGTAGTGTGCAGTACCCACACGTCATAATAACATGGCCATCTTTATTGTTTAGCATACAATGTGGGAAAGCCATCCAATTTTTACAAAGCTTACAACAATCTTCTGAGAGTGGTGTGCACTTCTATACCGAATTGCATTCTTGCAACGACATTTTTGGTGGTGAATATCACCCGTATTGTTACAAAGTAGGAGGCCTTTGGACCTTTTGTATCCTTTTGTTGAATTTACGAATACCACAACATGGCGATAGTGAGTTTTTTCTGCCGGCAGGAGTCCTCTGGAGGCTTTCATAATCCAGCTTCACCGTAATAGACCCAGGTCAGTGCTTGACGTAAATACGCTGGTATCTTTAGGTACAAAAGAGTATTGCCTAATTAGGTCGAAGCTACAACGACGCAGTTGCGTCTAAATTGCGCCGCCGCTCTCAGCCTTGGTTATCCTGAATGTCATTTCTTGTTTATTGTTCTATGAGGCTGGTGAACACTAACGGAGACCGACGAAAAGATCAAAGTTCCCTGGCCCGTGCTCAATAAAGGGTGTTCTTTTAAAAAATAGCAGTCATCGCTAGTCACCAATCCTCTCGTCGGTGATAAATGAGTTGACGGACGGTTTTGTTGATTTACTCTAGTATGATTTACTCTAGTATGATTTACTCTAGTAGCAGAACACAACGTCTGCTTCGCAAAGTCGCTAAAGTACTTTCGCACAGTCTAAACAACCTACACTGTGGGGGACAGACTGCCAACTTGTTCCCTAAACCTCAACACAAATTGAGAATTTAGCTTAACTGAAGAGAATGAATCTATCGCTTATGGCCTACATTGTCAATATCCTAGTGTTAATAAGGATATTTTATTTTGGCTTGAAAATAAGGCACATATACAACACCAGTCGTTTTGTCGAAAGTTTTCAACAAGGGTGCGTGTGTCGTATTCCTGAACGTTGCAATTAAAGAACAGCAAAAGTTGACGTTTTGAAATTATGTGGGAATTCATTCTTTAGATATATATCGCAAGATTTCTTGAAACGAGTAAACACAATATACGTTGCTTCAATTCCTTCAAACTTTCATGGGTGGTATTTAAGTGATACATTGTTTAATCCGAATTCAAACTTCACACGTGGGACACATATTCTGCTGCCTTGTTTACCTATAGTTCTTAATTTGCGCCTGAGGCAATAGTTTCGTCTATAATCAAGAAAATATGTTTTGTCTCTCTCATAGCTTGGAACATGACCTTGCTAAAATACAGCTGAACCTTTTAAAACCACTCATACAAATCGGCTTAAAAGGCTCTTTGGAAAAAAATAACGGCGTACTTCATGCGGTAAAGCACAAATAGTTCCATTTATAAAAGGTATACCGCGAACGTACAGCAAAATCTCCGCTCGTACGAATAGTACTGCTCCCTGTACTAACACTGTAGGACTGACTACATACCGACTGAGCGCCCGCATACCAACATGCACAAACTAATATACTGTCTCTAGAGCTTACACGTATGTCTAACGGACTTGAGTCTAAATGGCTGCTCACAAATTGGGCCTTCAAGAATTTAAAACTAAGGTTATGTTTTTCATTTGGAACGTTCAGGGTCATAGTATTGGCAGCAAGCTAAAATCAGCGCTAAGATTGCGCAAAATTTCTTAATGCGAAATTGTCCCAATCGACTAAACACACTAACATTTCTGTTAGGCTTTTACATCAGCTGTATAAGAATTAGCATATAAAATTTGCGATCCCGTAACTGACCCCCAAATACACAACGTGTTCTGCATATTCCCTGAAGTAGAGTACTAGGGCAAAAATTGTAAAGCATCTTGTTAAACCAGTATAAGGCGCAACACAAATTGCACAGTTTTGGGGCGTTTTTCAAACATTCGCGTACCAGGAACTTGTATGGCTGTCCGGAGAAGCGGCATGTTGCCCCGATCGGTTTTTTTTTATGAATGTCTTTTACTGGAACATGGGCGAAGCGAGACTGACAAGTAGTGCCCTGTGCACACACAAATAAGCCACACTTATTTGTGTTGTCCGAGAGGCGGAAAATATTCGCAAAAAGAACGAGAACGACCTACTTGCCCACAAGCCCTGCTACAATAGCTCATATTGTATTGTAAAAAAGTGTGTTAAGGGCATGGATGTTTACTATCTCACTTTTCAAATTTCAACGCACCTAGACATGTTTACGTATGACCAGTGTCAAACAATCGTTAGCTGTTTGTTTCAAGCCTTCGAAACACTGAGAATCATTCACAATTTTCCACAATCACCCACTAAGTGCGTTTTTATATTGGGAACTTTTAAAACAAACATTGCTATAAAGTAGCTGCTTTTTTTTTGCCGGCCTAAAGCATCAAATTATGACGTGGAGATTGGGGTGAGGGTGCGGAATGGTCCTTTTTCTTCGTGAATATTTATAATGGCATCTTGGAAAGAAGGTTTGGCAAATGCAGAATTGTTATTTACTACGGGAGCGTACGAAAAGATGTTGACAGCGTATTAGCATTTTATTTTCCACGTTCAAGTAGTACTTCGCGGGTTCGATTCCCGGCCGCGGCGGCCGCTTTTCTGATGGAGGCGAAAAGCAAAAACGCTCGTGTGTTCGAGATTTCGGCGCACGTTAAAGATCCCCAGGTGGTCAAAATTAATCCGGAGCCCTCCACTACGGCGCGCCTCATCGCCTGCGTTGCGTCGGCGCGTTAAACCCCACAATCAATCAATCAACGTTTAAGTAGTACTGCTAGGTGTGGAGAAATATTTAGGCTGCAACTAAAATATTCGGAGTCCTTGATCCATTATCCGGGGAAAGGTGATTTGAATACGGACATACTGTGGCCGCCAAATATTCGTTACAGTGTTATTATGGAGTTTTGCGGACATTGAATCTTCAGTCCTCGTGCATTTTATTATTTTTGAATAGCCAATCATAGGGAAACTAGGCCGGTTACTCTAAAATCTTATCTCACATTCAGAATATTGTAAGATCATTCGTGGGAATGAAAGTTTGAAGATGGAATGTCATGCTTCGACGACCCCGAAAGCCTGTAAGTGATTTCGTTTAGGTAAACAATGTGGAAGTTCTGTTCATTGTTATTCCTTCTTCCCAAATGCATGGGGTGACAACTGTGACGGCACTCTAGAGGATTGGCTTGACTTAGCATACGGCGGGTCTCGTGCTTTGTGGAGAATTCTTTGAAAGCGTAGCGTATCAGCAAGATCCAGATTCCCTCAAGGGTCTCGTTGCGACCGCTGGTTTTAACAGAGAACGCTCGCGAACTAACTAAAGGTACTTGAACTTTACAGAAGTTGAATCGAATCTGGAACAAATACACAAACGGAGCCCTAGCCAGTTGCCTTACCGACTCAGCTAGAAGCCAAAGCGGAGACAGGGAGACAGCCGGTGCACTTCCCGAGCACATCTCCTGGATTATCTCCTGCGCTGTCGCTAAATGCTACGTTCTAGCGTCAAACGACCTTTCCCACCACTCTGCGTTCTGCCCGCGGCACGTGTACCGATGGTGTGGTGCGTTGCTTATGCGTTCAGAGGTAGTAAAAACTACAGTGATGCGAACGCAAGGCACCCGTTAGTCATTAAAGGTAAAAGAGTGGATTCCTAGAGAAGGCAAGCGTTGCACGGGGCGGCGTAACGTTAGAGGGGCAGATGAGAGCAAGTTTGCGCAGATAAATTGTCGCAGTTCGGACAGGACCTGGACATTTGGAGATTATTAGAAGAGGCATTTGCCCTCTGGTTGGCGTAGATAGCCTGGTGATGATGACGATGATGACAGGAAGATAACACCATTACATGACATCTCATTTCTGCTCCGTCTGTACCGCTGATATAGTTTCCTCCGCCGGCGCCGGCAGAGACATTAGAAATGATATCGTCTAGCGCCGGGTGAGAGCTTTCTTTCAATTAAAAAAAACATAGTTCCACTCAAGTGATTCACCAATACCACTATAATACCCACCATTCACTAATAACGCACTGATTTACCCATAAAAAAAGAAACGTTTTTTGAAGTATTTTCACTGCTTTCTGGTTACACTCTGTAGGGCCGCGTGTGTGAACTCAACTGACGTCGCATTGGTAATCGTTGTGGGTGTCGCTTACAGCTTCGCTTTCCAACCACCCTCAAAAGGTGGATTGGCTCGTATTTTGTCACATAATGCCAGTAATGAACGTGGTCACCATTTGTGGGACGAGGAAATTTACACGATCCTCATTATTTTTCCGACGTTATGGCAGTTACCCTTAAGCGTTGAAAACTAGAATCATCCCTGCTAATGGAGGCGCCTGACTGAGAACAGTCCGCTCCTTTTTAAAGTGGGCGCCCCAACGCCTCCCTTGTGAAACACTTGCTCTTCTCAAAATTGACTTGTTTGCCTTTTCCGACATTAGCAGACGACGCCACTTGTACTGAACAACCGACGTACAAGCGAAACGATATAGCTTGCCCTGCCTGCTCCTCATTATCACTTTTCTGTGGCATGCACTCGATTAAAATCAGGCTGAAGTACACTGAATCACTCTGGTATTGAACTAAAAAAATTGCACACACCAGTTATATTTTATGCTGAGCAACACTGCCTGTACACTAACCGCCCACTCTTTTGACATACCTCTAAAACGGAGAACAAAAATGGAGTACTTCCACAAGTACTTCTGGCCAGCTAAAATTTTCTAAACTTTTAGGACACTCGATTTCACGGTTAGAAGGATTTGTTGTAATTTTGTATGAAGTTATAAAAATAATTACAATTCAAACTATAATGAAACAAAAAAAGGATTGTTTCTGTTTCCTTTTTTAACGGTATAAGCTAGAAAAGCGTTCTTTACTGACTAAATTTTTATGTTATGTGTATTAAGAGCTTTTAGATTAGAACGTTTGTTACAGTTGAATCAAATAACCAAATAATTAAAACTTGTAAAGTTCTTATTTCTTTACAAAAGCACAGCTACACTGAGTTTATTTCATTGGCTATAAAAAACTACTTCAATTTGTGAGTTTTACGGTTGGCATCCAAAAAACCACCGAAAGTCATTGCAGCTAACAAAACCTAAGTACACTTGTTGCAGGTGGCTGCGCCTACGATGCTACAAAAGGCCCAGAGCAATAATATGCTCTTATATTACTCTAAAACTTTCTGTAAATACACGGTAACTCCGATTTCTCGTGCTGTCGGCAAATGAATGTAAAAGAATTGACAACTGCCATATGCCATTCTAGCTTCGTACAGTAACCCGTCGGATTCATATGAAACCTTCGCATGTCAGCCAGACACCCCGATTATTTTCCGGCAAAAACAATGCAGCAATATATACGTCAGACACGCCCCCTCTAACAACCACGTGTTGAGCTAATATTTGTAAGGTTTTAGAATATTTTGAGCACATATTTGCCTCTATATTTTCATAAAGCGTTGTCTGTGTTTAAAATATGTCTCTCCCGTGCCACACAGGACAAATACTTCTGTAATGCTGTACACCACTTAAACTTACAATGCTGGCTTGCAGTATTTTTCTAAAGCAGGTGTACACGGCTTTGAAATTTAAAAAAATTAATAGGCGGACAGAAACTTCGCCGAGTTGAATGATAGGGGGAAGAAAAGAAATACGGAATAGGCCATTTTTAAAGGATCGGCACACGTTCGACATATGAGCATCATGTTGATGAGCAATTCGACATACGGGCTTGACATAGGAGCAGTCTAGTTTTTGAAACTAGCAATGTCTGATGAAAGTATTAATGCACGTCGTCCGTAGGCTACCACAATCCGTCTTCCGTGGAAAGCCGTCTATGATATTGTCACGAAGACAAGGACGATGCAGTTGTCTTGAATGAGAAACACGTTTATTGGAGCGAACTTGTGCTCCCCTAACAACTCATAAGAATACAGAGGCGGCGAAGCAGCGGTCAACAAAATGACTTGCGTCGGCGAGCGTCGCAGAATCGAATGCCCCGGCGTCCGCACTGCAGGCTTTTAAATTCAGAGCATTTCTTAGCCTCGCCTGTTCCTGCATCGGACGGTGTCAACAGTTCCGCGTCCGCAGCAGGTGCGCCTCTCTTTCCCTCCTCTCTCTCAACAGCAGCTGGCGCGAGCATGCGTCGTAGTCAGCCCGTTCGCTCCGTCGCGGTCTCGGCGTAACAGGTGCGTGATAGCAGCGCGGTGGGGCGTGAAAGGGCGCGCGCTGCTTGCGCATGCGCGCTCTCCCCCCCGTACTGCTCTCCCTCTACTGCGCGCGCTGCAAATATAGCGGCTAGCGGCCTCTCGTGTTTCAGTCACTGCGTTGCTCCTTCCTTCCTTGGTTGACGCTCGTGCCCAGGTTTACTTGTGTCTGCTACTCCAGCATCATGGAAGAAGCGATGGAAGCAACACTGCCTTCAATCAGTACTGAGGCCCCAATGCTCTGCATTTGCTCGTGTTACCCTCGCGGGAAGGCGCGGGAATTTTTTTTATCTTTCGGCGCGCGTGGTTCTCGAAACGTCGATTCACATCGAGAACATAGTAGATCCAAGTAGATGATTCTGGGCTGTTCACGTTAGATCGGAATGCTCTCCCTATCACAACAGATAACACATGCGGCACAGAAAGAAAGAATGGGACACGCGCTTCCCTTGGCGCAGAGATTACACACACCGGCGCAGCCGGGCATTAAAAGCAAAACACAAATAAACAAACCCAATGCATGGTTCGCGACATTACCCCCCTCTAAGAGTGCATCGACCCGATGCTAACATAAGCGATAGTCCGAACAAATGAAAACAAAAGTTCGTCTTCGTCCGTAGGAAGGTTTTAAGCAAACCACGTGGACGACTTCAGGCCGCGTGCGTTGTCGTGATGTGCCGGAGTCACAATCGGGGATTACTTCGTAGGTAAGTTAGCCAACACGTCGTAGAATCTGGTAGGGTCCGAAATACCGTCGCAGGAGCTTCTCACTGAGTCCGCGTCGTCGGATGGGAGTCCAAACCCACACACGATCCCCTGGTTGGTACTCGGCGTCTCGGCGTCGGAGGTTGCAGCGGCCCGCCTCAACCAGCTGCTGGTCCGTAATACGAACTCGAGCGAGCTGGCGGGCCTCGTCCCCACGTTGAAGATATCCGTGGACGTTGGCGTTGAGGTCGTCGTCTTCTACGTGCGGAAGCATGGCGTCGAGCATCGTAGTCGGCCTTCTACCGTAGACAAGCTCGAACGGCGTCAGCTACGTCGTCTCCTGGATAGCCGTGTTGTACGCAAACGTGACATACGGGAGCATTTCGTCCCAAGTCTTATGTTCAACGTCAACGTACATTGACAGCATATCTGCGATTGTCTTGTTCAGACGTTCTGTTAGTCCATTCGTTTGGGGGCGGTACGCCATCGTTCTTCGATGATCCGTGTTGCTGTAGCGTAATACTCCTTGCATCAGCTCCGCAGTAAATGCCGTTCTGCGGTCTGTGATTAGGACTTCTGGGGCTCTATGTCGCAGCACAACTTGGCTTATAAAGAACTTCGCCACTTCTTGTGCAGTCCCCCTCGGATGAGAGGCGGTCTCTGCGTAGCGCGTCGTGTAGTCTGTCGCTACGACAATCCACTTGTTCTGTGATCGTGACGTAGGGAACGGGCCTAAAAGGTCCATTCCAATCTGTTGAAATGGTCTCGATGGGACGGCGATCGGTTGCAGAAGTCCGGCGGGTCTTGTCGGCGGCGTTTTTCGTCGCTGGCAGTCACGGCAGCTCTGGACGTAGTGGGTGACGTCAGAGGTAAGGCCGGGCCAGTAGTACCTCGCCTTGATTTTTTCAATAATGCGGGCTGTGCCAAGATGTCCGGAAGACGGGTAGTCGTGGCACGCTTCCAAAATTTCGTCACGAAGGTCCGCGGGGATGACGAGAAGGTAATTCGCTCTTGTTCCGGGGCTGAAATTCTTCACGAGGACGGAGTTTCTCAGGCTGAATGCTGGTAATCTGCATTTGAAGGTCCTAGGAACGGCAACGTTGCATCCCTCGAGGTACTCGATTTTAACGCGTAAGTCGGGGTCGGCACGCTGCTGGGCGGCTAGGTCGCTCTCCGTCACGATCCCGAAGAACGCGCTGTCTTCATCAGAGTCTTGTGGTGGTGGGTCGACGGGAGCGCGGGACAGGCAGTCGGCGTCGGAGTGTTTCCTGCCGGATTTTTAAACGACTGTAACGTCGAACTCCTGCCGGCGGAAGCTCCACCGCCCAAGACGGCCAGAAGGGTCCTTCAAATTGGCGAGCCAACACAGCGCATGGTGGTCTGTTACAACCTTGAATGGCCTTCCATAAACGTATGGGCGAAATTTTGAAATCGCCCATATAATAGCCAGGCACTCTTTCTCAGAGGCAGAATAGTTTTTCTCCTCTTTCGACAGACCACGGCTGGCATTGGCGATTACCCTTCCGCAGCCGCTTTGCTTTTGGACAAGGACGGCAACCAAGCCTATACCACTGGCGTCCGTGTGCATTTCCGTTTCGGCATTTTCGTCGAAATGAGCTTGCACGGGCGGGCTTTGGAGGCGTTTTTGGAGCTGGCAGAAGGCTTTTTCTTGGTCGTTTTCCCAGCTGAAAGGGGTGCTATATTTCGTCAAGCGCGTGAGTGGCTCTGCAATGCGTGCGAAGTTTGCGACGAAGCGCCGGTAGTATGCGCACAGCCCGAGAAATCTTCGCACGCCTTTCTTGTCTTTCGGCCTTGGGAAGTTCGCAATGGCTGAAGTTTTTGCCAGGACAGGTAGGACTCCCGCGGCGTTGACGACGTGGCCCAAAAACTTGAGTGCCCCGTATGCGAAACGGCACTTTTCAGGCTTCAGCGTCAACCCCGACGTACGAATGTCCTCGAGTTCAGACTCCAACCTTACAAGGAGTTCGTCGAAAGTCCGGGCGAAATACCACCACGTCGTCGAGGTATACGAGGAAGGTGTGCCACTTAAGGCCAGCTAGCACAGTGTCCATGAGTCTTTGAAACGTCGCTGGTGCTATGCACAGCCCAAACGGCATCACCTTGAACTCGTATAGGCCGTCTGGGGTTACAAATGCAGTCTTCTCTCTGTCTCTCTCGTCCACGTCAATTTGCCAGTAGCCGGTCTTCAGGACCATCGATGAGAAGTACTTCGCGTGGCAGAGGTGGTCGAGGGCGTCGTCGATTCGGGGGAGGTGGTAGACGTCCTTTTTCGTGGTTTTGTTCAGTCGCCGGTTGTCAACGCAAAACTTTATTGTGCCGTCTGTTTTCTTTACGAGTACGACAGGCGCAGCCCAGGGGCTTTTCGATGGCTGTATAATGTCGTCGCTGAGCATGTCGTCAACTTGAGTCCGGATGGCTTCCCGTTCGTGTGAAGATTCGCGGTACGGTGACTCACGGGTTGGTCGGGCTCCATCTTCGGTTATTATTCGGTGCTTCGCTAGAGGGGTCTGACGTAGTTTTGCGCTCGACGAAAAACATTCGCTATAGCGAGGCAGCAAAGCCAATAATTTGTTCCGTTGTTCTTGCGGTAGCGCCGGATTCACGTCGAAGGGCTGCGGGAGCTTGAAGTTTTCTACGGGTGTGCGTTCAAAGTCGGCGACCGCGATCACGTCACTTGCTTCTTGCGTTTCTTCGAGGAAGGCAATTTCCGCGCCCTTGTTTATATGCTGGTACTCCTGGGTGAAATTAGTAACCAAAATGTGGGATTGGTGTTCTTTGAAGCGCGCAATGCCTCTTGCGACAGACACACCACGGTCGAGAAGCACCCTTTGATCAATGTCTACGATAGCGTCGATGTCAGGAGCAGCATCTTCACAGTAGACTTCGACCATCAAGCTTGCGCGGGGTGGCAGGGTGACGTGATCATCGGCAATCCTTACAGCAGCACGTCGTTTGGGGTTCGGTTCCGGCGTCATGGAGGGATGGGGGGAAAAAGTTGTTGACTTGGTCTGCAGATCGATTATTGCACCGTTGTCCATCAAAAAGTCAATTCCAAGAATTACGTCGCGGGAGCAGTTAGGCAGAACGACGAACGCTGCAGGGTACGTGGTGCCGTCTATGGTGACGCGCGACGTGCACGTTCCACTTGGCGTCACGAGGTGGCCTCCTGGGGTGCGTATGTGCGGACCGTCCCATCTGGTCATAACTTTCTTCAGTTTAGACGCGAATGGTCCGCTCATTACCGAATAGTCAGCTCCCGTGTCTACGAGGGCGACTACGTCAAAGCCGTTGATGGACACCTTGATGTCAGATGCAGTCTTTGTCGAGTTACGGGTTGGTCGGGGCGTCGTATCTCTGCTTGTACGTGTTGACGGTGGGGCACTGTGCATCGTCGTTGTCGTCGTCTTCTTAACGGACGTCTCGGTCAGGTCCGGTACGCGTCGCGCCGTGTAGTTGTCGTCGTGTTCGGGAGTCTCGTCAGGGTTAGGTCGGGTCGTCGGGATTAGGGCATGTCGTGAATCACTGTCTTCAACGCGTCCTTGCGTCGTTGGAGGGTTTGGAGTTTTTCGCCGTAGAGCAACTTTACTTCCGGGCATACACGAAAGTAGGCGAAGTACACGAAGGAAGGGAACTGCTACATATTCAAGTACGAATGTCCGGCACGCTTCCGGCCACCGAAACTTGCTGTAGTTACATAGGATTGCCTGGCGGCAAATTGTGTCATGCATGCACTGTGCGATTTAAACATGATTGATTGATTGATTCATGGTGTTTAACGCGCATACGCTACATAGGCGACGAGGCGTGCCGTAGTGGATGGCTCCGAATTAATTTTGACCACCTAGTGATCTTTAACAAGCGCCGAAATCTTGAACACACGGGTGTTTTGTATTTTCGTCTCTCTCCGAAAAGCGGCCGCCACGCTGATAATCGAACCCACGTCCTCGTGCTGCAATCTAAACATAAGGGCTTACACGGAACTAGAAATAATAATTTAATACCTTGAAGCACAAATACACCATGTACAAAATGATGAAGAACATACCCCACTGCTTCTACATAATTCATTTTGTACAAAATGATACAAACACATTTCGCTCCACTTATAAAACAGGTAATGATGATTATGCTCGAATATTTTAAAACTTACTTTTTGAGGTTTTTAATTGCGTTGTTAGCATGTGTGATGTTCTTGAAGTAGGGTTTATGTTTTTTTCAGGTCTGCCAACTGCTTTTTCAACACAGCACAATCCCTTTGCGTCTCACTATATTTTTTGTGAGAGTTTCATTTGCCGAGTTTGGAGTTCCGGCATTCAAAGCTTCCACATCTGCGCTGTTGAGTTGGAGATTTTCCGATGACGTCTCTTGTGATACCGTGTGAGTTGACTCGGGGAGCATTTCCGCTGTCTCTGATGATGCGTGAGGTTCTTCAGCGGGGTTGTCCACTTCTTCATTGTTGGATGTGGGCTCAGGCTGCGTTCGTTCTCTGGGTGGCTTTCGCTGCTTTAGATCAACTAAAAGCAGAAAGGTATGCAAAGGAATGATGAAATTAAGCAGTAAGTTCAGGGAAAGCGTGGTAATCAAGAAACGGGAAGTCAAGACAAAGAACAAAGCGAAAACACTGCATTCAATCGTCTCAGCATTTACACTTATAACAATTAACCAGGTCGAGCGATTGTGCCTTTTCCATTGGAAATGGATTAAGTGGATGCGTGAGGTTAAAGTTGTTGCGTGAGCTGATCGACATTACAATTGAATAGGTAGAAGTGACTCCCGATAAGAGCAGGTAAAGCATCATTGATACATATGCATACGTACATGCGTGCATGAATAACGTGTTAAAGTCAATAGAAGTAAAGCATACCAAACCGACTGCTCAAAGCTGCTGGAACGTTTCCCAGCGGCCACCACCCCTGATTTGTTAAGTAATTTACGCACTTATGCGAAAACGCGCAGTTAATCAACGCACTAAGCTTTACGTAACTGCCCGGGTCACTGTGGTGTAGAATTCCTGTGTGTGTATTTGTGTGTGTGCTTGTGTGTGTACGGGTGTCCTTTTTGCTACTCCTTCGTGTCCTGTATTTTTATATTTATTTATCTGTCTAGTGTTTCCTTTTTTGCTTTTATTTTCTTTCACCTAACGTTTTATATATGTTATTCTTGCACATGTGTTATATATTTATGTGAGCCCTCTACTGTATCCGCCTATTCCTAGGTACTCCTTCCTCCCTATCTAACCTCTTCTACACGAGCAGGTGTTCTGGTGTCCGCCCCTAGGCGAGACAATTTACGACTGTTGGTAGACCTTCCTTTCTTTATTTTGTGCAATAAATACATACATACATACTCTGATTGGGAAAGGCGTTGGCACAGCATTTGGTTTCAGCTTCCATACATCTGCCTGGTTTTCTTCAAAACAGGATCCTTCAAAGTGCGCCTGCACAATAAATTGCCAAAAACGTTGCCTCTTTCTCCCGAGAAATAGAATAAATCACGTGAAATCAAGCAAATCGAATAAACTGGCATCCATACGTATATCCTCATATCCGCACATCATTCACAAAATAGAGGTGTAATTCACATTACTTTTCACCTCCACGAGCTACTTTTATGACATGATAAGCGCGAATAAATGTCATGCAGTTTTACGCTTCGGGATATATCATTCCCACTGCCAAAAATGGGCTTTTGCTGAAGTAAGCGTGATGCGCCAAGATGACGCATCACGGGATGCGTCCTCCCGTGATGCTGAGAAAGGTCGTACACCTTCTTACAACGAGCGCCTTATTTCGTGACACAAAGTGAAATGACTGAGGTATCAAAGCGCCATACGTTTCATATCGCCCCCGCAACCCCCGCTTTAAGAGGCTACGTACGTCGTTTGCATCAATCTAATGTAAAAAGGCCACAAAAGCATAATGAAACCTCCAACTTAAACACATAAATCCGTACGTCTGGTATTTAGAAACCGCCACACAGACACGCTGACAATAGCCACAAATGGATTTGGCATTGCTGAGAAGCCGGGTACTTACAATGCAGATGCAGGAGTGGTTCATCAGCTGCCACTTGTCCTGCTTGATCTTCCCCGTCCACAGAAGCCGGCTTTTTGGGTCTCTAGGAAACGAAAACATCATCCAGACATTTGTAGAGCTGTTAGAACACCGGAAACGCAGCACTCAGGCATTCTGCAAAAAGACTTTGTAGAGAGCGCCGCTTTTCGCGCACCTAGCGCGAGAGTAGGCGGGGGCGGGATGCAAGAAAATGGCGGTGGCGCCTCCCGAGCATGGAGAAAAGAAAAGTTTAGGAGGGAGCGTCACGTGACAATCGTGAAGCCTAGTCATAAAAAATAAAAAGGAAAGACTGATGGCAGGTGTTCTACTCACCTGACAGGCAAGCGGTAGTTTTTTGCGCCTCATGTGGCCCTTCGCCGACGCTGCGTGCGTGCGTCTATCCGTTTGGTTGCCGGGCCGTCCGCGTATTCAAGTTTCGGCGACGAGTCGTTGCGCGCAGCTCTGTCTGCAACCCGAAACGTGCAGCGGCCTGATCGTGCGGGCAAAGTTGTCGGACGGGAGAGGCCGAAAACATCTTTGTTTACTAAGCTTTCTGACCCGCCGAGCTTCACGCCGCAGTCAGAGAGTTGTGTGCCGCCGCCGCGCGCAGAAGTGGAGATGATCTTTTCAACTTTGCCGCTCAGGCAAAGTTGAAAAGATCAAACATTTGAACCATTTCTTTAACCATTTATTGGCAAGGCGCAGTCAGTCCACAATTCAGCAAGGTTCCTCCCAGGCGTAATCTAGCATTCGTTTTTTTTTCATATACGTATTGCACCGATCTAGCGGTCCTCAGCGGACAAACAGCCGGCGTACTGCTTGCGACGCGAGGTGGTCACACCCAACATAAGGGTTCTGAACCCTTTGTTTTCCAGTGCACTGAAGTAGATAAAAACGTACCACCGCGCCAGAGCACCGAAAAGGCGAACGTATGCAAAAGCGCGGGCGAGCGAAACCAAAGCTAGTCTCACCACTTCCCCGCCGACACGACACTCGTTACGCGCGATAACTCAGCAGAATGCCAAACGCAATCGTCACAGCACACCTGGCAAACACCGCGAAGCTGTAGGCCGCTCCATGCTTGTGAATGTTTACGGCGGTGCGTTTAGCGATCCAACGTCAGAAGTGAAATTCGGCTTGCAGCTCGTGAGGGTGCTTCGTAAGAATGCGATCGAAGTCTCGTCTTGCTTTGAACAGCGACAGCGGCAGTACTTCCACGATACGAAGCTTGGAGCGCAACGCTGGCGAACAATATCTTGTACGGCGCCTTCGGCGACGGCGCTCGCCTCCATCTCCACCGAGAGCCAGCGTGAGCCACTAAATGCTTTCGCGGGCCTGAAGGCCAATAAACGGTACCTCCGGCGAGGTCGTTCCGTCCTGTCCAAAATCATACCGGCGGCCGGAACGCGGTGCATTCCGGCCGAAAATCGCTTTCCGCCAGAAGTTGGCCAACTTCAACTTTTCGCCGGTCCGCGATGATGACGCGTTTCGCCAGCCATCATCCGACGCCCTGACTGGTTCCTACCGACCTCCTACTGGCCAATCAGGGCTACCAGAAGGTTTCAGGCTAAACAACATGGCGGCGTTGCTTAAGCGAAGCGATGCGGAGCCAAATAGTCACCCCGGCTTATAGTACGTCGCGACAATTTTGGGACTGCTTGAATCGAGGTATAAATCCACGAAGAATTTGTTTGTGCCGGCGGAAGCATACCTGCACGGCGCTTAGTTTGAGATCCGCAGTGCCGCGATATTATGGCAGCAAGCATACCCCGATGTGTATGTTGGTGATGGCTGTCCTTGTTTTTGGGTGTGCGTGAGTGTGTTTGAAGAAGTTGACAGCGCCATTTTCACTCGCCGTCGTCCAAAATGGACCAAGGAGTGACAAACCATCAAGCGGTCAGTTCTGCGTGCGTCCATGGGAGTTCGCGGAGCGGCAACGACTACGGCCAGGGTCTCGCGCCGATGCTCTGTGTACGGGCGACTTTTGAGTGCCACTGGTTTCTAGAAGTTCCGACCGTGGCCCGTGGGAGTTCGCGGTGCGGCAACGACTACGGCCAGGGTCTCGCGCCGATGCGCTGTGTACGGGCGACTGTTGTGTGCCACTGGTTTCTAAAAGTTCCGACCGTGATACACCGTGAAGCGCGCCAAAGACATCATTGCGGTGGGTCGTTGTATGTGATGTGCTGCCATGATGCTGTTCACCGCATTGACCGCGACAATTCGTGTAAGCGCGCGCACGATTTTAAATTTTATTGCAGTAAGCTAGACATCCACGAAGAGTGTTGCAGATAGCAGCCGGCAGCATTTATTTACGCCGACAGCTTCATGTACACTGCGCAACAGTGCTCAACAGCACGCTTGCGCCGAAGTTTGTTTTGCGTGCGGGCGCTGGTGGTGTAATCCTACGGGCAGTACTTTTCATAGGCACGGATATGCTTTGTAGCAACACCATGCAGTTGTATAAGTACACGCAAAACCTCTCTTAACAGCTGACAATAGGAGTTTCAAGAGCTGTGTATTGAAACATCAGTGAGTGACCCAGTCTACTCATTTGTCTGGGTTGGGTGTGTGCTACGCTGATTGAGTGTGCTCTTGTTTGTGTCAGGAGTGTTCAAGCCGTCAGAGTGCACGCTCGTTGGGGTAAAGCAGATATACTGATCTGTGTTGCTTCTGGGGCACACCCACTGCATACAATAGGCTCGCCACCTGCTGAGTTAACTGGTGTTTGTGTGAAACTGACTCATTCTTTGAAATCAATCGATAACCATTCCACATGGCCGAATGTGTACTGTCGGGAGCTGAAGTCTGGATTCCACGCAAGCACCAACCAAAACACACTGCAGTGCCACCTTGGGGAAGGGCGACTGCTGCCGAGATAAAGGCTGTGTCGCTTATTTTAACTGCACACATCATAGTTTGCACCTATGCGTTGATGCAGTGTTGGTAAGCAGTGACTGAACAGTGTTGCTTCAGCTGCACATGTTGTGCCTCTTTTCAAAGGTGGCCCCAGTGAGTGGCTGACTTTGCAGTTGCTATATGTGTGCGCATTAATTGTCATCTGTGTTTTTGTTCTTTATTGTTACTCCGTCTTCTTCAGTCATCGTTGCACTTCCTATACAATCTGGGACTCAAGAGTAAAATAATGCATATTCTGGCCTTGTTTGAATGAAGCATGTCGTGTGCTTGAGTTCGTGATCAAGAGTAACAAGAGTGGCCCACTGGTTCAGCATACCATTCTATGCTAATTACATCGTTCATCATTGCTCAGCGAGAACACTTAGGGAAGGTGTGACACATGGGCAACCGAAGCGAAACAGCTCAGTCCTTTTTCGTACTAAAAGCGTATCAACTCAGGCGATCCAACGAAGGTGCATGCAGTTAAAATGAGACGCACAACCAGTGTGTCGACAGCAGGAGCTCTTTCGCATGATGGCCCTGCAATACATTTTGTCCGCCACTTGTGTGGACTCCATACTTTTGCTCCCGACAATAATGAAATGGAAAAAGTTGGCTTGTTGCCATTTAGGAATCGTCATAGCACAGCTACAACCTCGTGTAGTCTTCAGTGTTCCAGCTTTGGGTCTGCCTTGGAATTGCTGTGCGTAATTGAAGGAGTGGGCACTTTGGCTTCTTTCTGTGTCTTCAAATTAAGGGAACGGCCGTTGTATACACAAAGGAGCCACGAAGACAGAATACAAGTTTGTTTTATTCGAAAGATTTCGCATTTTATAGTGCCCCCAGCGCTTGTCCTGCATCAAATGATGCCGTATTCACTAAAACATTGATCAATTTAGGTTAAATTTTGATTCTCCCGCCAAATCGTAGGTTTTCGTAATTTCAGCAATGATGTCATGAGCGCGTGTATTCAAGCGAACTTCCACTGCGTCATTCGGGTTTGCGGCCTTGCTGTCCATCAGCCCTCCCAGGTGGTACTACTATAGTCATCCACGAACCATTGTCCGCCGTTGCTTTGTTTTTGAGCGTATTTGCACCTGGCTTGTTTTCGTTACTGTAAAAAGTGATCGTCTCATAAAACCTGGGGTATCCTCGTCAAACAGGGTCCCCTAAGACAACGTCGCTTACGCCAATCGGCCAGTGTCCTGTAAGACAACTTCAAAGCGGCGGATTGCTGTGCACCTAAAACAAGCATAGTGCGCCCAGTATCAACAGCAGTGCGCATCGGTACTTCTATGCTTACGTGTGTTTTCGTAACTTCCATTGTTTACTGCACCATTCTTACTGCTGTAAAATGAATATGCATTACATGTAAGCGCAAATAGTTCGTTCGGAAAGCCTATAAGCCGTGCCTAATTTGCGTTTGCTTTTTCCGTTATCAGCCAATCGCGTAGCTGGGCTGATATGACATAAATAGGTTCTGTTGCGGGAAATGAGCTAGTGAGTCGCGTGGCCATTCCGTTTTTTCCTAATTATGTACCTTATTTAAGCGAAGTGTGTGTTAACAGTGGTGGCATTATGATTCTACCGAGGCAATCTTTCGAATGAATCGAACTTGTGTTTCGTCCTCATGACACCTTTAACTAGAATCATAATTGCTTGGCTGCCTTCTGGCCGTCGTGTCTTAACACACTCCTACTGAGAAACATTTTTCAGCAAAAGTGGTTTCCTCCTCGGTTGCCACCTGGACATTAATGAATTAATGAGCGTTACAAGTATGTAAGCAGTGCCGACAACCTGATAAAAGCAGACTTGAATTTCGAGTTGTCAACTTTCCATGTGATGTGAGTGGTGGTGGTACAATGCACTTCTGACAGATGTAACAGCAATAGCTATACCGTCGCTCATGAATATAAAGCTCTGGTTTAGTTTGTGAATCAAACACTGCTGATTGCACTTGGCAGTTGCATGGTCAATTGTGATAATGCAGCTTTATGCCGTATTTATTGTTTAAACTAGGTGAGTGATATGTTGAGGATGGCCCTCACACCCACTGTTGTACCCAGCTGTTCGAGGTGAAACAATTATCGTTTTCAGCATAACTGTTAAGAGTGGAATGCTGTCTCGGCTAGTGCTTGGTGCGAAGCTGGATCATTCTTGCTTGCCCAAGACCACTTGTCAAAGCCTGCTTCAGTCGCCACGATGTCATTACAGTGAAAAACTAATTTATTTACAAAGGGGTGGCGAGCCAAGATGGCGTACTGGGCTACGAGCCAGCTTCATCGTCTTCCTCCTCAGTATTGTAACGTGACATCTTTCTCGCTGGTGTCAAAATTTAAGGCGGCCAATATCGCAAGGCCCTGGAGGCCATAACATTTCCCCCATCAAAGATGAAGCCATCTCTGCAAGTCAGTGAGTGTCACGTGGTTCAAAGCGTTTCAAGCAAGGTGCGCGAGCCACTTGAGTTCTGCGACAACGCGGTCCTCAAGCAGTAAGCTGAGCATAACGCAGTTCAGACAACTAAGTCAGGCAAGGACCACAAATGGGCTGACTTAATGTGACAGCGGTTTCTTGCACAGTCCATGCTGTCGCTGAGGTGTCCAGAGCAAAACCAGGTCTCCCCGCGAGTACGAGTTTCCTGATGTCAGTTGTTTAGCGGAGTTTCGAGCGGACTTGTGACGGCAGTATGTGGAGACTAGTGAGTTTCTGAGCTTCTTCAGCAACGCAGAGGGTGTTTGATAGGCTGGGCTCGTCGTGAAAGAACGGGAAGATGGTGTTGAAGTAGTTGGGGGAACACGTGCGTCAACTGGGTAGAATAGTCTCATTGTCTCATGCTTGGCAGTGTGGCAAGCATGGGTAATAAACAGCAAGATGTCGTCCCAGTTGTGGTCAGAAGCAACAGGCATTGCATTCATGTTAGTGAGTGTTCGGATGGTCCGCTGAGTGAGACCGTTTGTTTGTTTATGATATGGCACTGAATGGCAGAATTGAGAATCGGACAGAAGAAGCTCCTTAACGACGTCAGCAGTGAACAGGCGCCCACGGTCACTGATGAGGCCACGAGGTGGGCCATGTTGAAGTATACGGCGACTGAAAATGAAGTTCGTCACTTTGGCAGCTGTTGCAGATGACAATGCAGCTGTATCACTATGGCGTGAAAGGTAGTCGATGCACACGATCATCCAATGGTTCGCATTCTTTGACCGAGGTTAAGGGACCACCAAATCTATGCCCACTTTTTAAACTGGTAAAGGGGGGGAGGAGGATTCGCAGGGTGGAGCCTTCCCGGCTGAGCAGGCGTGGGGCATTTGTTGCGTTTACACTGGGGGCAACTCACCACGTACAGCTCGGTCGACTGTCACATTTTCGGGCAAAAATTCATGCTGTTGCGTGCGGTGAAGAGTGCATGCACAGCACCGATGCCCAGCTGTGGCGTAGTCGTGCATAGCATGAATTACAGAAGAACAATTTTTTTCGCATTACTAGGAGGTGCCAGGATCCCGTCGGCGCGTAGTTCTTCTTGTGTTGCAGACCGTTGTGAACACAGGAGGATTGGGTTTCACTGAACCCGGACTGGAACTAAACCAAAAAAAGAGAATAGCATTTACTGGCTCACGACAAAGGAGTTAGAACTGTTAGCTATCGATTTCTCGAATTAACTTCCAGATCGTTTTCTTGCTTGAAGACAGACGGTCGAATATAGGCTTCCGTACAATTCGTAGGAGAAGGCAAAAACAAACTGTTTAATTATTGACTTGGGTTCGTACAAAACTGCAAATGCGCCTGGGCGGCGCCGTCTCTTTCGCTTACATACGCGTTCTCGCGATCCGCTCAGGGCTCTCACCACACACGCACACTCGTAGACGCTCAACGCTCGACTGCCGGGCACAGTCCGTCTCGCGCCCCGGTCCCAGACCACTTAGCCGCCGGTGTCCGATGTCTTGGCGCCGCTCGGTAGGTCATAAATACAGCACACGGGACGGAACGCTCGACTGCCGGGCACAGTCCGTCTCGCGCCCCGGTCCCAGACCACGTAGCCACCGGTGTCGGATGTCTTGGCGCCGCTCGGTAGGTCATAAACACAGCACACGGGACGGCGAGCAACAAGGCGACCGTGGGAACACGCTCGCCAGCTCGACGCAAGAAGAAACAGAGGTCCGAAACCAAAACAGAGCATTGACACTAAAATAAAATACATAAGGAAACGCAAAAAAAATGGGGAGGGGACGAATCGTTCGCCTACATTCGGGCATCCTGACAGAAATTAACGTCCCCGTTAATAGGACCGTCATTTTAGAGCAATAGACACATGAAAAGCTTCACAACAGTTGATCACATCGTGCATACGAACAAAGAAAATGCAAAAAAAGCGCAGAAAAAATGGCGCACAAGTTACTACAAGACAACGTTTCTTTCGCACCAATGCTCACTGTTTAACGATAAACACAGGTAACACAGAGTATTCGTAGGACCCGTGCGACATTGAATTTCGGCCCTCATACTCGAGACAAAATCCCTGAAGTAGCAAAACACACACAATAAGGTAATTTCCTTACTCGTACAAAACGTACAATGGCGCGAAACACAATAAAGTGGCAAAAAAAAAAACGATTACAAACATAAGTGAATATATGTGAATATTTCACTGCACATTCACTAGCGCAAAAAATACGAGAATGTGCAGATGAACTTTCCCAGCTTCAACTTTCAACTGGGTGCAGTACGCTTGCGGGTTGAACGCCGCGGTAGCTGCACGGTAACTTGGTTTTCCTCAGAGGCGCTGCCTTCTTCTGATGACAATTCGTCGTCTTCCAAGTGGGACGTTTCGTCTGTTGACGACCAACCTTTCAGCTGCGACGCGTGTGCTGTTGTTGCAAATCGCCTTCTTCCAGGCTGTCCCAGTTGAGCGACACGGTATGTATCGGCAGGCAAAACTTGAGTCACTACGAGTGGACCACGATATTTCGCCTGCGTCTTGGTGGGCTCCCCGGTGTGTTCCGGTCCCCGTCTCATGAAGACCACCTCCCCAACCCCGTACAGTTTCGCCGGAAAATGGCGACGGTCGTAAGCGTGTTTACTCTCCTCTTGCTCCTTCAGGATACGTTCTCGGGCCTTTTCTCGTAGCTCGTTCGGGTCTTTTCGTTCCTCGGCCGGGTCAACCAACTGCTGCAAAGCGGCAGCGTAGAAATCAGGCGTGTAGCCGTGGATTAGCTCAAACGGCGTCCTGTTTGTCGTCTTGTTCACGGCGTTGTTTAGGAAGCTCTCGATCTCTCGCAGTCTCCCGTCCCAGTCACGATGTTCCGGGTCTTCAATATGCGCCGCAATGACCGGCATCACTGTGCGGTTTACTCGCTCTACTTGGCCATTTGCTTGCGGGTGGCGTGTTGAGTTGAGCACGTGCTTTATCGTTCTTTCAGCGCAGAACTCCTCGAAAACCTTGGACGTGAAGCAGCTCCCCCGATCAGTTATTACCGTCCTCGGGAGACCTCTTTCCCAAATCATCTCTTCCAACGCTCGGAGAACAGGCCTTACAGAAGTGTCACGGGTGGCGAAAAGTCTCACAAACTTGGTGAGGTTGTCCACAATAACCAGCAGGTATTGGTTCTTTTTCTTGCTTCTCGCGAAGGGGCCCAAGTGGTCTAAGTGCAAGACTTCAAATGGTCGGTTACCCGGCGGAATGGGGTTGAGCAGCCCGGGTTTCTTGCCCCCTGGCACTTTGTTGTAGATGCACTCGAAGCATTGTGAAATATGTCTCCTGACATACCGGCGCATTCTAGGAAACCAAAACTTCCCCTTGTTTTTGCGACTGTCCGGTCTGTGGAAAAGTGACCTTGCAGATCATGGCACCTGACCACAATCGCCTTTCTCATAGACTTGGGTACGACAACTTTGTCGGCGACCTCATCAGTACCCTTTCTCATGAGCTTAGAATTGCACAGCGTGTAACCACGTGTTTTCGCGGCCTCATTCGCAGTACGGTTGTCACAGGGCCTCTCAAGTATGTCGATCAGCTCTCTAAGCTCCCTATCACCTCTTTGAACAGTCAACATCTGGTCATCAATCGTGCCCGCCCCCAACACTTCCATTCGAGCCTCCACAATATTGTCTAACGTCTCAGACGGCTCCTCCACTGGGCTGCGGCTCAGTGAATCCACGTGAAGCATGCGCGTGCCAGATCGGTGTCTCACAGAGAAGTCGAATTCCTGGATCATGTCGTACCAGCGAGCTATTTGTGGCTTCGTCGTGCGTTGAGCGTTCATGTATACTAGCGCCTGGCAGTCTGTCACCACCGTAAACTGTAGACCTAGCAGGAGGGAACGCAATCGATCAACCGCCCACACAATGGCCATCAGTTCTAGTTTAGATGAGTGGTACTTGCTTTCTGCTTCAGTCGTCTTTTTGCTCACACAATACACGAGTCGCCACTTATCGCTACCTTCCCTGCGTTGAAGGAGCATCGCAGCCAGCCCCTTCGAACTAGCGTCCGTGTGCAGCTCTGTCTCCGCATCTGGATCATAAAGAGCCAGCACCGGCTCACTCGTAAGCTTCTGCTTCAACTGCTCAAAGCTTTAATCTTGCTCACTACCCCACTGAAACTTCGTGTGCTTCTTGGTGAGTCTGGTTAGTGGTTCAGCGATTCTTGCGTAGTTCTGGATGAAACGACGGAAGAATCCCGTCAGTCCAAGGAAACCTCTCACTTCATGAACGTTCATCGGTCGAGGAAATTTGTTGATCGCTCGAACTTTTTCGTACCCAGGGTGAATTTCACCGTTCTTCAAGTGAAATCCCAGAAAGTCGACGCTGTCTTTCCCGAAAGCGCACTTGCTCAATCTCAAGGTAAGATTTGCCTCTCTAAGCGCCTGCAGTACGCTTCTCAACCTACTGATCAGCTCTTTCCAGTCCTTGGCGGGAATCAGGATATCGTCGAGGTAACAAAGCGCAACACTACCCTTGAGTGTTCCAAGCACTCTGTTCATTAAGCGCTGAAACACAGCTGGCGCGTTTGAGAGTCCAAACATCATTCGCTCGAACTGCCCTGTTTCGTCCGGCGTAATGAAAGCGGTTTTTTCTTTCGCGCTCTCCGAGAGCGGAACTTGCAAGTAGCCGTGAGCGAGGTCCAAAACTGTGTATAGTTTGGCCTCTGAAAGGCTCTCAAGCTGGTCGTCAATGCTAGGCAGGGGGTATTTTTCCTTGATGGTCTGTGCGTTCAGCTTTCTGTAGTCCACGACAAGTCGCTCTTCTCCGCTCTTCTTAGTCACCAGGAGTACCGGGCTCGCGTATGGAGAGTGCGTATCGGTGACAATTCCTCGCGCCCTCCACTCACGAACGATCTTCTTCATGGTCTCTCTTCCTGTCATGTTCGTCTTGTAGGGTCGCATAGCGACTGGAGAGCTGCCGGGAACTTCTTTGATATCCATTTTGAGGAGAGGTGTACAACCCAGCTCCTCCATATTCATTGCAAAGCAGTCGCGGTACTCGTTTAGCAGTTGCAAAAGTTCCACTTTCTCGATGCAGGTAGTACTGCCGCCAACATCAACTTCTTGCAGTGATATCGGCTCTCTTGCCGTCATCAGGAATGCCTCACTACGCTTGGCATTCTCCGAACTTCCTGTAGGAGTGAAGGCTTCCTCCAACACATTAACTGGCTCTGCCCGCCCAAACTGTTGCCCTTTCTTGACAACCACATCCTCGCTTGCGCTCGGAAAAACTGGCAGACTGACCTTACCCTCGCACATATCGACCAGTACTTCCTTGCCCATTCTACTCACAATTACCGGTCCCGTGAGGTCAGAGTCGGCAGACAGGGAAACCCAGTTCACCACCTCGGCCTTCAGCTCAGTGTCTTCTGTAACCCTCAGGGTCATGTGGTCACACAAAGTGGGCTCCAAATGTCTAAACGGGCAGTCACTTCTGCTCCAAAAACGTATGCAACCTCCCATGCTGCCGTATGTCACGTTTGGCATTTCTGTGAACGTGCGTCCCACGAGTAGGTCGACAGACTGCACCTCATCGGCAACCACGAGAATAGGGACCATCTTCACTGTGACGCCATCGATTTCTAAGTCGGCGCTGAAGCTCCCAAGTGTCCTCGCTGCCGGCGTACTGACGCTCCCGAAACCGTACAGGGCCATGTCGCTTTCCTCCAACACGGCGCCGCAACGGCTGGCCGCAGACGCGCGCATAATACAACTGGAGCTCCCTGTGTCAACGAGGCCGACGACCTTGGCTTTATCGTCAACCACCACCAGTTTTAGCGGGGGACCGTGCCCCTTGCCCTCGAAATTGGCCACCAAGTTTGCTTCTTCCTTGCAGTGGCGTTGTGTGTGCCCAGATTTTCTGCACCGCAGGCATTTGAGCTCACGCCTCGGTTCGGCGCAGTCTCTGGCAATGTGGCCGTAGTTGTTACAGTTGTAGCACTTCAGCTCACCCTTGTCGTTTTTGAGCGGCGGTCTTGTGTCCTTGGTCGGGGGCCCAGTTGATTTTTTTCGGTCTGTCTGTCCCGGATCCTGCCCTTGCACGAACTCCTCCTTTTTGCTTGCCTTTGCAACTTCAAGACGTTCTTGTCTTTGCCTATCCACACGCTCATACTCCTCGATGTCGTGGAGTAGGTCGTCTTCATCGTCATGCGTGCGACCCATCAACATCGAACACAAACTGCTTGATCTCAAGCCTACCAGGACCTGCTCGCGGGTCTCCTGAAAGTCGAGACGCGCCTCGGTGCACAGTCGTACCTTAGCATGAAAGTACGCCGTGGTGGTCTCATTCCTCTGCTGGATACGTTCTTTCATCCTCTCGTACCTTTCTGCTGCATTCGCTTGGCTGACAAAACTGCGTCGGAATCGAGTCTCAAAATCTTCCCACGATTTTATCCTCGAACGACGGCTACGGAACCAATCCAAAGCCGGTCCAGCCAAGTGGGAGTTCGCAGTCTCTAATTTGAACTCTGGCGGCCACTTGTGCAGTGTTGCCGTCCTGTTCAGATTTTCGAGCCAGTCACTTGCTAAGGCTGAATCGCCTTCAGCCGTGAAGTCACGAATGGCCTTACTGAGGTCTGGCATAATCTGAAAGGTCGACACAGCACCTGCGGGTTTGTTTCTCTCAACGAGCAATTCTGTTATCAGTTTGTCTTTTTCGATGATTATTTTCATGAGGTCGCTCACCGAGAACGTTTGCTCGCTGTCTTCCCCCATGTCACACCTTTCTAAACGGTCGTCTCAAAGAGTTCTCACCCCAAACAACTGTCCAAAAACCTGCAATCCCAGAACAAACAAAAACCCAACCGGCCGTGTAAAACTCTTGCGCGTCGACTCACAACAGTTGCTAACAAAAGTGACCACTTGCGCAACCAAAACTCTCTTTCAACACGGACACACTTCAGAACGCACTTCGAGTAACATAAAAATGCGAAAAAAAAAAAACTCACAATTAGCATCCCGCGCTCACTCCTAGCTCTCGCACTTCAGCTAAAAAGTGAATGCATAGCTCAGTCGACACTCATTACAATTTACACTCAACGCACTGGTCTAAAAAACTAAAAGGCTCCCATACTAAGAAATACGCACACACTACAAAAACCTCTTATCACAGCACGCTCAAATGGCTCGCTCTAAGTTCTCTGAGTTCGCAAAAAGGGTTCTTGGTCAACTCACAACCCGTGGCCGGTTGTTCCTTGTTGCCGAAGACGTTTTAGCTGCTGATGCTTCGATGGAGGCTGTCGGTGACACCGGTTGTTTTACAAGGCGTAGACTTGGCCGATTTTTGGAGTTCGATGAATCCCACTTCTGAAAAATGTTAGCTATCGATTTCTCGAATTAACTTCCAGATCGTTTTCTTGCTTGAAGACAGACGGTCGAATAAAAGCTTCCGTACAATTCGTAGGAGAAGGCAAAAACAAACTGTTTAATTATTGACTTGGGTTCGTACAAAACTGACAAATGCGCCTGGGCGGCGCCGTCTCTTTCGCTTACATACGCGTTCTCGCGATCCGCTCAGGGCTCTCACCACACACGCACACTCGTAGACGCTCAACGCTCGACTGCCGGGCACAGTCCGTCTCGCGCCCCGGTCCCAGACCACTTAGCCGCCGGTGTCCGATGTCTTGGCGCCGCTCGGTAGGTCATAAATACAGCACACGGGACGGAACGCTCGACTGCCGGGCACAGTCCGTCTCGCGCCCCGGTCCCAGACCACGTAGCCACCGGTGTCGGATGTCTTGGCGCCGCTCGGTAGGTCATAAACACAGCACACGGGACGGCGAGCAACAAGGCGACCGTGGGAACACGCTCGCCAGCTCGACGCAAGAAGAAACAGAGGTCCGAAACCAAAACAGAGCATTGACACTAAAATAAAATACATAAGGAAACGCAAAAAAAATGGGGAGGGGACGAATCGTTCGCCTACAGAACATTTGCTGTTGGTAATCCGCAGTCAATGTCATTTGCTGCCGTCAATCTGGTAATCACCCATGCACTTTTCCCCCGCAGGCCAATCACAACACTACAAGCCCGCTTTCTATGGTCGCTAATTGTCACATTTGTGGTCTTAGTTTTGTGTGTGACTTAAACATGAAGCCGAATGAAGTCTTGAATAGCCATACATGCATTTGCTTCTCCTAAACAAGTACAGTATATTTTTCCCCCATTGCTTAAATTTTTGTTGTTGATCTGTGATAAAGAATGCAACAGGTTATCTGGTGTTCCTTTTATTCATTTTGTTCCTTTTGCTGTTATCTGCTGTTACTTTTTTAGCTTGCCTAGATCAGTCCTGAGAATTGGTTATATCTTTTGAGGAAAATAAGGCATGCAAAGAAGGTAGCACTAGCAGGAAAATATGCCCGGTTTGCCTGCAGTGTGTACTGCACGTCCCATTCCGGCTTTCCTGTGGGCAAAACATCATGTAGAAAGCCTCTACTGCTGACATCACTGTGCGACAGATATAAACATGAAGCTGCCTCCCCATACTGAATTCAGATGTCATTCAAATAGCTTCAACTTCCACAACTAAACTAATTATCAAGTGTTTTCACCATAAGAGATCCTGTCAGAGAAGTACCTATTTGAAAATAGCTACAGTTATGTCCAGTAATAAGCTAAAACAGCTTCTGCATTGAAATTATTTTCCACAAAAGTGATGAAACTAGGCCATCAGTTTGAATGGTTTGTCAGCTGTACACCACAACATATAGGCCTGTGATTTTCCCCAAAAATACTACCCTGGGGTAAACTTGTATGTGCACATAGCACTGTTACTAGTAGTGATGCCACAGGTTACCTACACTTTGCCCTGTAAGTGTATGTCAGCGAACAAAAATTTTGTTTCGCTTGAATGTGTTAAAGTGTGCACACCTATATGTTGTGTAAGTGACAGGAGAAGAAGTTCAAGGACACCGAAGCATTCCTTATGGGTTTGTAATGCAAAAGCACTAGTGTCCCATTGCACGCATGGTTTTCTCTACAAGCAGCTGTTGCAATTTCTTGCCGAGACTGGCCTATACACTATTCTGTAGGTCATGAAGCCGCTTGCATCCCCTCACTTTCCTTTTTTACCCCTCTGTTACTTTGATGCCCTGTGTCAAAGTTGTGCAATAAATAAATAAGAAGAATGCCACAGAGTGTTCCTTCAAGTGGGTATGTTCACATCACAGCCTATAGGAACTGGTGAATTCGCCGTGAATTTTGACAGCACCTTTCATTATCAGTCGCCAGTCCCACTCTGTCGGTATGTGAGAATTTGGTTTGTTATGAGAGTAAGGGAATTGGCCATGAGCTTCTAACAGCGGTCATTGTCATTGTCACCTTTTGAGAGAGTAAATGTTTATTGAAAGGGAGAAGAGGCCGGCCTAAGAAACTACTTGGGCCTGCTATTTCCCATTGGGGGAATGCAACTGGGAACAAAAAGAGAACGGAATGAATATAGAAGGTATGAGGAACGACAGTGAAATCGGCAAATGAACTATGTACAAGCACTACAACCAATAAACGCCTCATGTACAATGGGTCGCTGAATCAGATTATTACAGGGCGAGTGTCCAAGTGTAGTATTAATACTGCCTCAAGGATCTTTCGCTCACTAGAGTACTTTGGACAAGCGCTAAGCAAATGTTCGATAGTTTCAGGACAACCACACAGAGGCAGTCCTCGCGTCCGATTGTGCGGAGACTTTTAGCTCAATGCTTTTCCAAGACGCAGCCGGTGTAGCAATGTCTCTTTACTTCTGCGAAGCCGAGGAGCGTGAGCGAGCTAGAACTTTTGCTTTGCATCGAGCCTGTGAAGCCGTTCATGTCGATTCTGCAGGCCAAACAAATGCAAGTCTGTAGCTTGTTTACATGCTCGGTAGAGTATCCTGTTAGCATCTTGCCGTGTGATGGGTATAGCCAAGAGAGTTCCATTGTGGTGTGTCTGCTGGGCTTCTGCATCTGCCAATGGGTTTGTGAGAATTATGGGTGTGTATGTGAAGTTGCAGCCAAATGCGATTTGGCGGAACAGCCAATTGGTTCTGATGGCAGCTGTAGTTGTTGCTGGCTAATCCACCTGAGTTGGTAGGTCGTCATGCCAATATTCATTTTACCCTGTCGTTACTACCGTAATGTCGACCCTCTTTACGTGCCAAACAATGTCGAAATCACTGTACATTAAGCTGCATGTATCAGTTGTCCGCGTTTTCTAAGTAGAAAGCCACAACGCATTCACAAGGCCCACCTTCACCTGGAACCATAAAACACACTGGCGACGGGGAATGCGTACTGGGATCGCATTTTAGACGTGTATTATTCCAATCCAATCCCAAATTTTAATAAAAAAAATTTGAGAGCTGACACTATAGCTGATTAGCGATCGCAGTGACATAGTTTGCCTCGGGTGATAGATAGAAGTCAATCTGGCATAAAGCATGTGCAGACCTACAGATGTGCATTTATTGTTGAGTTTAGGTGCAAGTAAAATCAACCTTTGTCAGCCTCCAACCTTCAGTTGTTAAAATTTTGGGAAATATGAAAGCCTAAAATTGGTAAGTTGAATGAAAAGCAGTAGAACTTACACTGATTGTTGTCTTGAAAAGTGTTTTTGCTCCTCATGCTAGTTTCTACCTTTTATTTTATATGTGCTGAACAAAACTTCATGTAAAGTTCATTAAAATAGCCAACACGCCCCTCCACCATGTGTGTAATCATTTCCTTAGCCGGTGCAGTATTGCATTCTAAGTCAATTTTTCTGCTTGGAACTTCTCATTATGCTAGGTGGCAAGTTCAAGGTGAACTTGAGTGAGTTTGTGTTGTGGGTGCCCAAGAGTTTTTGTGAGGGTGTAAAGGTGGGCAGGTGAAGGGCCGTTTTGTAGGCTTTCCATGGAAACACTGGTTCCAGAAACTTTTTTTTGCTTTCCAACCAATTCTGATACAATTTCATAGGCTTGTTCAGTTTTTTTAGCTGATTTCAAATATCTAATTAGTTTTGATGTGAGGCAACTAGTTTCTGTGTTAATTAAAATAATTCCTTGATTGTTTTTGAGAACAGTAGAAAAAAAACAATTCAACAAAAGATTGCCATCAAAACATGAATTGATACCAGAAGTGTTGGAGAATGAAACGTGAAGCAGTTTTTTTGTTTTGCAATCAAATACAAGTTTACACAAAACTTCTAGGTTTGAACTTCTACTGCTAACCAATTAAAAATAATGCTAATTAAACAACTACTGAAACACAAAATGCAAAATCTGCTTCCCATATCGCATGGCTTACAGATTCAGCTTCACAGTGCGAAAGAAATGATCATTTCTAGCTTCACTACATGCTGGGATGTACTATTGGCGTCGAATGAAACTCATTTTAACTTGCATGGAAAGAAATCGCGCTATTTGTGTGTTCAGGTTCATATTTTCGTGTTCGCGTTTAATTTGATGCCGATAGTACCTCTCGAGAGTTTTGTATCACTGCGATACTACTCGAGGCGAAAAAGCGTGGAATTATGAAAAAATAATTATTTCTTTATAAAATCGGGCCTCTGTGGCTTTTATAAGTCGGTGGCACTGTTCCACATATGGAATTCTTGGAGGAAAAACTGCAAATCAAGAGAAAAGCGTTACCTAAAAAAATGCTTTTTTGGGCAATGTTTTGGTCCCAAAGACCCATGTTCCCCCTTAACATATCAAATTTTCCTAATTCAGGGGGGTTCGATTGGAGTATAAGTCATCCTGTAGGTGATGTGACTAAGCAGCAGGGCCTGTTTGAGCTTGCTTGCAAGATTCATCCTCTCTGAGTACTGCGTGTTAGTGTCTTAGACGTTGAGTGAGGCATGTAAGTTGCGAACATGCTTTAGTGAGTTGGAGGATAAGGGCAGCACTCGGGCCATCATGATGCAAAGGAATGCCAAGATTACACAGAGCAGAAACTTGGGGGATAGGAGTGTTTTTAATCGCCAGAGTAGAATTTGATGGGGTTTCGGCAAGTCTTTCTCGCGTGCGTAAGCGAAGCATCAGTAGTGCAGACTTCTCGGCTTGGCAGCGTAGCCCTTTTGGTATGAGATACGTGTTGATAGTATCTATAGCTTGCTGTAGGGTGTCGTGTCGGCTCCAACTGACCTTGAATTGTCCACTGTATGATGTTGTCGGCATAGAGAGGGTAATGAAGGTCTGAGATTTGGTGAAGTCTTATGGGTGAGTGGAGTAATTAGCATTGAAAAAGAGAGGTGATGTAACGGAGCCTCCAGAATTTTTTCTTCGCCTTTTTTGGCTGTAACAGCGCGTGTTCAGCGAACAGTCCGGTACAAAAGCCAAACATGGCATAAGGAAACTGTCCGCTTGTTCAAGGTGCGTGGTGATTTGTGTATGTACCAAGTGTTCAAATGTTTTGCCAACAGAAAAGGTACAGGCGTAGTCCTTGGAGGTTTGTGGATCTTCGGTATGAGGGTGATTTCTGCTTGTCCAGTGTGCAGACAATTCAAGCAGTGCTTGTGCGGGCTGTTGAGTTAGATAACAAAGCTGTTTTTCTTTGTAATGAATTCCTTGCTCTGGCTTGTATTTTTTTGTGTGCACTTTCATCCTTTCATGCTCTTTTATTACCTTTTTTGGCCCCAATCCTCCCCCGAAATGAAATCCTGGATACGTAACTGGTGGGTGGATGATGTTGCACCAAGAGATGTTTTTTCACCCCCACGCTCACGTGTCTTTCCCTTTGTGCTCCCATGCCACTATAAACTTGTAGCCCCTGTTTCGCAAACAATGCTGGGTGCATTTGCAGAATTCCTACCTTCAAAGGTCGTCATCAGTGGTACAACTGACAGCTGGGCATTTGGGCGCATGTGGACATTAAATTTGGTTTTGTTGAACTTATTTTGAGTGTTCTATTATCCTTCTCTGTCACTGAAGTTTTCTGAAATATGCAAAATTAGCGATTAGCTCGTGATATTTTGCAGCACTAAATTCACTTCAAGTAAATCCTATGGCTAGTTTAGAAAATGTTGAACTCCGATCGATCCGGAGGAGGAGAAAATAACTTTATGCGGTCGAAAGGGGAGGCCTATTCAGGCCTGTGGCATTTTAGACGACAGCCAAGATGCCTTGGCTCCTGGAGATGTCTTCCTTTGGATGGCCCACTGTTGGATTTCAGGCTTTTCGCTGTGCGGCACTGTTTCCCATTGCTCCTTACTAGTGATAATAAATGTTCCTTTTGAATTTTCGAACCCATGTCTCTGTATACTGCGGCGTTCCCATAGCATGCGAGCCAAGGTGACAAGCTTTGGGCAGTGTTTACATCCAGCGTTGTCTATTTCCAAATGGAAGGGCCAGTAGAGCCTTGGGCTTGGATAAGTGATCATCTGGAGACGTCTACACGCCACTTCTTGTTTGTTGGTGAGCAAGGGGTCCGCAGCCCGATGGCTTCGTCTTTACCCTTTGTAGTGTACAAGCACGTCTCGGCGAGAACAGACGCGATCTTTGGAGTTGTCTGTGGAATGTTTGCTGGGGCTCCCGGTGGGTGAGATCTCGGGCAGCCTCGTTGGCCCGTTCGTTGCCTTGTAGTGCCACATGTGCGGGGGTCTGGTGTTTTGGTTCGTCTCGTGGCGGGTAAATTTAGATCCTGCGCCTTCCGCTGGAAATTCTTCCTTTTGCAGATCGCTTGATGGGAATCGCTAACCATATTCTGCACTTGGGTAGCTGCTATATAGGGCTAGGGCAAAGGCCAGTTCTTCATCCTCCTTTGGGTGTTTAAGTGGAGCAGGGTTCAAGAATTTTGCTCGAGCAGTCGGTAGTGGCTGAAACCATAGCTCCACGTGGCTGTGTCAATACAAACAACGTGCGGATTTCCTCAAGTTCCTGGACTCGCAGCTTTCTCCGCAGGGGTGGAGATGTTGTCGCCGACGGTATTCTCATATAAAATGCGCAGGCTGTCTAATAGGTGTCTGCTCGCGGCTATCTTGATGAGGTGCTCTAGGTGCGCTGTGTGTTGCACGGCTTGTGCATTGATTTGTTCTTCGAAAGTGTTGCGCACACCCAACGCGTCATATTTTTAGTTTGGAGCGTAAATGGGTATTCCAAGGGCTTAGTCATGCTCATTTCTTGATGAGGCTGCTTGGTTTGCAGTCATTTAAAATATTTACGGAATTGTGGAGTTGTTAGGGGTTTGTGTGAGGGAGAGGCTGGAAGATGGGTACTTGTTGTTAAGGGGGGGATATGGCGATCCACCCGCCCCAGTTAACTGAATATTGCTTCACTACAGTTCGCAAACTGGGGTCACTTCAAATCTAAGCTGAATAAACTTGCGGAAGCGCTGTTGGGTAATGAAATTGTAGGTTTAAAACTATATTATGACCTTTGATCTAAATTCCTGCGGAGGCTGAATAAATGATGGGAAGCGGCAGCGTCCCGCGGTGTCCTACGGCTACGGGTCGAATATAACAACCGGAAGGTCGGCGGGGGAGCGGGGGTGATGCTACGATATGAACTAGACATTTCTAGCTTCACTGTACTATCAGATCCGTTCGCCCCTAACGAGATCCGCGGCTTGTTTGGTTTTAATAATCGGTATCCTGGAGTAGCTGCCTAGCGATGACAAATAAGGTTATCTAAGCAAACGGCGTAAACATGCACAAACAAACCGCTTAAAATCAGCTGCCGACAGTTTTTACCTACGATTGCCTTTGTGCAGTCGCGCGGGCGCCGGCTGGCAGCTTGTTATGTAGCTTTGTGCTTTACAGAAATATTGACGCCCAGGTGCAACATCCGACGCGGGGCGCTGCGCGCTTAAGCACGACCACTGCCCAGGTCAGGTTAGTTTTTCCAGACTGCTCGCACACTACTGAAGTTCGCGTAAATCCATATCGCGGCCTCTCAACGCCGAAAGTACACAACAAACATCTTCGAATCGAGCACGCATTAATAAAAAAAAAGTAAAAGCATTGCACGCACGTCATTGGACTCGCCGGCCAATAAGATGGCTCTAGCGGCGCCGGAGTGCGCGGTGTGCTGGAGAGACCGTTTAAAACCCTTCCGCCATCCGCCGGGCGTTCCGGCCGCCGGAATGATTTGGACCGGAACGGAACGATCTCGCCGGAGGTACCGTTTATAGGCCTTGAGCGTGGTGGATTTTCCATAATGCATTGCGCGGGAGGAGCCCGAGGAGAGGAGAAAGCGGCTTCCGAGGAGGTTGGCTTGCCGAAGCTGGGCCGCCTGACGTCATGCTCCCTCCTAACATTTTTCTTCCTCCATGCTCCCGAGAACCGGTCTTGGGGGCGGCGACCCCTTCAAAGAGTGGCGCCACCCTCCGCGGAGCGGGCGCGCACCGAGGCGCCCTAGCTTGCGCCACGCGCAGCGCTGCCCACCGGCGGAGTGAGAGAGCGCGCTGCCCTGCACGTGCCACAGATGTTGCTGGAGAGGGCGCGCTATCACGGCGAGAGCAAAAGGGGCGGAGCGGGTCGGGCAACAACGACGGACGCACGCAGGAATGACAGGGCCGCCGACAAGAGATGCTCTCAGCGTCGCGTCAAAAATTGTTAGGATGCGACATCCCAAAAGGGTGCCAGGGAACTGGATGTTAGTAATCCTTGGTAGTGACGCGGACCCACAATATCAGAGATATTTACCTCCCTTCATAAAGAAATTCGCGTTCACAGTGGTTACCCTCTGTTTATGGGTTTCAGCTTGTTCACTATTATACTTTTACTATCACTACATATAGGCTCAGGAACTTTCGTATATACAAATTTGCCCCATTCCAAGTCGAAATAGTGTCTTCAGCTCTGACAGAGTGGCATGGCTTTAAATAGGTATTAGTTCAAGAGCGCGCCTCGGTAACGTAAGAAATGTGCGGAGGCAAGTGCTAATATAACCTCTTAGGCGATGAATACGCTCTTTTTATTTTCCAGCCATAATTTACCATTGTCGCGGTCACATGGTCTGATTGTTTTCGGTCGTATTGCCCACTTTCTAGAATGTTTTATCAAAGGAAAATAATCAAATTCGTAATTAGGTATCCTATATCGCTTGAAGTAAAAACTCCCGTCGGAGCAAAATTTCCACTTGACTAGAGGTCCGATTTGCTACTTTGACTGTTTGACTTAAGTTAGAATTAGTATAGGAATACTTGGTAGAAAAGCCTTTTCTTCCCACACAAAGACTACAAACAAAGTGATGGCTTATGCAACATAGTGGGAATTAAATAACCATGACTTGGCCTATAAACAGACGCTCATAAACCTTCGACGAAAACTGAGCGCGCCTGTACGCTGTCCGAAGCCCGACACCAGCCAGAGCATTGGAAGTATGTCGCCGCAATGTTTTCGACTTTTAAAGGAACCAACGGCAATTTGGACGTGCCTATTGCCAGAACACTGTCCTCAATTTGGATGGGCCTGTTAGACTTTTCTTGGGGATAGATAGGTTTCCCAGCCTTACTGGCACATCGATGCAGATACAACTGAAACGAAGGACCGCTGATGGATGGACTTTAAATTGATGTAGAGACAGATGCGCACACATACCGACAAACAGATATATAGACAAAACAACAATTTTGCGTTAGTTAGCCCTAAAGATTGCCGGCTTTATAAAAATTCACAATACAGCTCGGCTGCGCTTATATTAGCTGTGGGATTGTAAGGGAAAAAAAAACTGAGAAATGACGCATAATAAATAAGTCAGTGAGAGCTGCCCTACTTATATGCACGGAATATTGTCAGCGCCGTGTTTTTAAAACGAAAACAGGATCTAAATACACAATACTTTGCCCCATCAACTTTTTGTCGGCGACACCTTGATGTTTTTTCAGCCATTTGGATTACTACAAGACGAAAACGGAAATATGCAGAATTGAAACTCTCTGCGCGCTCCTAAAGCCCACTCATAATAACAGCAAAGAAATCAATCGGACAACAAAAAAATGACAACCCGAATAGCCTGTTCAGGCATCTTTTTCAGGAAAATGTTACTCGTAGGGTTCTTTCCTTATGACGTGCCATATTATCAAAGCGTATTTTAGTTGTCCGCGTACGAAAGATCACCAAATTACATAATGTCTACTAGAAAATCATGTAGTGGCTAAAAAAACGTTTAAGTAGTTCCTCTTGCATATTTTAGCTTACTTTCGTAGCGACGCAATTTTTCTTCAGGTAACTAGTGCGATAACCAAAGGAATACACTAACATATCCAGTCAATACTTTATCCTTTTTTTACCGAGTACAGCTTGTATAACTTTTGCTCATATCCCTTAAGAGAACGGTTGCAACAAAGAATATTAAAACTTCGAAATCTAGAGTACTTTAGTAGTGCGAGAGAATTTTTATACGGGTGTTAGTTGTAACGCGCATCAAAAACTTGCCGGTGTGCTTCTTCAGTTCCGAAGGCCGGCTGAAATAATGACCGATTTTCTGTGTTTCAGTCAAGCAGTACCTCCATGCTACGTAATCAGTGTAAAAATATAGTTGTTTTATTTAATATTTGCTGGTGTCGGCCCTTCAAGAAGGTGTTATCTGTAAACATGCATTTTGTTCTCATGTCTTTTACATATTTACTTTTACTCATGGGTCAGCAAACGCACTTTGAGTTTGTCCTTTTCCACCACAACGATTTTATACTGCAAGCGCGGATGTTGCGAACCGGTAGCGGGGCCGACCAAACTGTTTCAAATAGGCCACTCGGAATTAACCCGCTCCCAGGGCGAGGCAGGGGTTTCAAGCAAGGGCGTTTTTCATTAACTCCTGCTTTGTTACTCCTACACCTAGCTTTCCATTAGTGAATTCCAATAAAATATCTACACCGAAGCAGGAAATAGAATGCAATTGAATTCTACTGACGAGTTTTGTCCAGCAGAGAGCTCAACATCGTGCGTCGGGTGAAAGGTGAGACAAGAGAACAAATTAGAAAGACGTGAAACATGAAACAAACAACAAACAAAATGATTGACTTTGTTTAGGTACGGGAAGAAAGTTCAGTGGTTCGATATAAAAAAGAAATGGTAGAATACACTCAAGAGATTGTGGTTTTCAACTTCAGCAGGTTTCTGCAAACTACCTGTCTTTGAAAATAATTATAAACTAATGGAAGCATTAAGTCAAGATTTTGTATAAGCTTTCAGTATTCTGGCATATTTACCTCATTGCCTCTCCAGTAAACATGTTATGTTTGTTTGTGAGTTAGCTGCAAATTTCGGTTTTAATATTTTTGTTTATATAGCATGTTTGTCCGCTCTGCAGGCATTGCTGTTCAAGCCCTCTAAGGCTTTGGTTGGCCTGACTTCTGTACAGTTATCTTTCTGTAGAATATAGAGTGCTGTTATTATTCAACCGCTGAGTAACCTAACGCGTGCAGGGCACGTTCAGAACAGCAGGCACGCTGATCCAACACGCCGAATTTTCACTAGGACGCTCCTAAAATTTGTAAGTTCAAAGATTCAGGACACCTCCCGGTGTCAACCGTACAATCCTGAGACGTAACAACAACGAACGTATGTGCCTTTTTCTTGTGACGTCCGATAATATTCTATCCACCGACATACGTATCTGCAAGATCTGCTTGGTGCTGGGAGCTGAAACTATACGTTTGAGGCACCAGGCGCTTCTTCTAATCTTTCTCTTTTTGTGGTTTTCGTAAATTTTTTTAGATTCAGTTAGAGCTAAGCCAAACTAGAAATTTTTACCACGACGCTGCGTAAACTGGTGTTTCCGCGGGATACCCTGCACAGGAAAGCATCTCTGAGCGGGCAGTACTTCTGTCGCCACCTCCCGGAGCCGTGATAAAACTGTTACAATGACGGCTTTGTAAATGTGTTGCGTGCGACAAGTGAGTCAGTTGTAATGGTGCAAAAACAATTCTTGCCAAAGTAAAAAAAGCAGAAACGCCGAGAAGTGGAAATATAAGAATTCGCGTCCAACATGTGAGATGACACAAGCTAGACGGTGGCCACAGAAGGAGTTCAATACTTTTGAGCAAACGCTGATCTCACTCGCCCTCCTGTACACTGGGAGCATCACTACAAATTCGTTGTGTAACCGTACATTGTTTATACGTTACTGGCCTGGCGTTCATTTTTCCTACGGCCTAGCGCTCATTGTTGGAAGCCCGTGGCCGAGTTTCGAAGCTTAACCAGGTAGAAAACGTGTATGACGCTGAATATTTCTTCTTCGTGGAACCAAGAACTAAGTGAACTGTTTGCTCTATCATCGCAACACAAGGGCGAAGCTGCATTAATTCTTCTTTGTGACGGGCCTGCGCGACCCTTGTTATCGCACATATTTGCACTTAATCTCGTTGCTCAGTTAAAATATTGTATGCCAACGGCGTTTATCAGCTACGACTGCAAAAAATGTCAAAGCAGCAAGCACATTCGACCGCTTCCAGCACATTCGACCGCTGTGCTATGGTAAGAACTGGCCGTTCGGCATGTGAAGAAAAAAATATAGAAACCAGCCGAACATACTGCAATTCGAAAAAAAAATAAACACAGCTGTCAGATGTATTGAGGCAAAAAATAAGGGAGGACCTGCATTCATGAAAGCCAGCAGTTACCAGTTATAGGGTTATCTAATTTTACAATGTTAGAATTGTGAATCCAAATACCACGCTTCAGCTCCCTGCGCCTTCGACAGCTTACTGGCGTTTCGGGAAAAACAAAAATATATAAACAGACTGCCAGGCCAGCTTATGAGTTGTATCTACTTCCAAAGTGTAAAATCATTGCGTTGTTCCACTCCTTTTGACTTTAGCACGTCACACTGTGCAATAAACAATATTTTGGCCCTCTTCTCTGAGGGTTTGCACCTTGTCTGTTAGTTGAAAAGATAACAGAACAACCGTTTGGTTCTGGAATTCATTGGAAGCACTCCAGCGAAAGCCATAAAGCTTCTATGTCGGCGTCACTTTTGCGTTTTGCAGGCTTTGGTTCGTTTTCCTTCAGAAATTAGGCACCGAAAGATATTTAGTACTGACAATAAAAGAAAAATTTAATTTACCCTGTAGTTGTGGCCTAACGAGAAAGAAACTCAACTGAACAAAGAAGCTCGAACAAATTTTCAACTATAAGTTCTCCCTCAGACGTCGCTCGGCTGGGGCCATTTTTGCTCTGTTGTGGTAGGTACATACGGCATTTTACATAATAATTAACGATAGAGTTAAAACGTCTACGCTAGGGAGTACAACGAACACAATTTTCGTTTAGATGCAATGATGGTTTTATTGGAGGACAGGCTTACGAACGCTTCATGGGTGGCCCCGTATAAAGAGAGGCCACTCGTGGCTACAAGTGCACGCGACTCGTCAAGCAGCCGGTGGCAGTTAAAAAATATGAATAGTTGGCTGTGGGCACATTTCGTTATAACATGGCCGTTGTTTAAATGGCAGCATACATGGCCTGAAAGCGATCGAACTTTGACCCAGCTTTCACCGATCCCCTGAAAGCATCCTGCACTTCTAAACTCAAATACATTCTAGGGAGAACATGTTTTGCGGCCAATATTACACGTCTTGTGTCAAAGCAGGAATCTTTTGTATTGGTGTAGAATTTACCGATACCACAACACGGCCCAAGTACCTTTTGATGTCGGCACGAGTCCTTTGGATGTTAACTTTAGTCCAGCTACACCGTATTACTCCCAGGGCAGTACTTGACGTAAATGGCGCGTATATCTTTAGGTGCAATAGAGTACATCATAATTGTCTCAATTATACGACGACGCAGTAACGTCTCAACTGCACGCCCGCTCTCTGGATTCATTATCCCGCATATCATTTTATGGATATTTTTGCATGAGACTGGAAAACCCTAATTGAGATGGACGCAAAGATCAAAGTTCCCTCTACACTGCTCAATGAAGGGAGTTTTTTTTTTAAACGGGAGATCGCTCATCGGTAGTTACCAATTCTGTCGTCGGTGAAAAACGGGTTGACTGATGGTTTTGGTAAAGTGTATAATTTATTGCAGTAGCACCTGAGACACCGTCTGCTTTGCCAAGTTGCTACCGTGCTTCCACACTGTCTAAACAACCCAAATTGTGCAAGACAGACTACTACGCGTTGCGTAAATCTCTGCTCATATTGAAATTTCTGCCAAAGTGACGAGAAGGAATCTATCCCTTATTGCCTGCATGGTCGATTTCCTTCCAATATTTAGACATTTAGTGTAGGCTTGTATATAAGCACATATACAAAACAAATCTTTTTGTCGAATATCTTAAACGAAGATACGTGTGTCGTGTTCCTGATGGTTACCATCAAAGAATAAAAAAAGTAAACCTATTCAAGTATATGTGGGCTTTTCTTTCTGTCAAATATATACCGCATCATTCCTTGAAACAAGTCAAACCCCTTATGTTTCTTATATGACTCAAACCTTTGTGGGTATTACTTAGGCGATACATTTTTTACTCGTAAGACAAACTCCACACGGGGGACACGTAATCTGCTATTTTCTTTACCTAGCATTTGTATTTTGCACCCAAGACAATATTGTGGCCTCTAATCCCGAAAACATAATTTGTCATTCTCAAAGCAGGGGACACGATATTGCTAGGTGTAATAATGGTCTTATTTACAACTAAAACTTCTGAAATCACTTGAAAAAATACTATCACAAAGCTTCTAACAAATAGGGCCGTACTTTAAGGGCGTTAACGCACCACACGTTCTATTTATAAATAGTATTCCACGAAGCTACAGCAAAATCCCATCTCGTACGAATAGCACTACTGCCAGTAGCAACAATGTAGGACTTATTACATATCGACTGAGCGTCCACATACCAACATGCGCGAACTAACATAATGTCTTCAGATCGTACACACATGTGCTGAATGGGGTTTAAATAACAGCTCAGAAATTAGACCTTAAACAATTCAAAACAAAGGTTATGTTTCTCGTTTCCAATCTTCTGGGTCAGATATTTGTAAGGCAAGTTAAAACCACCCCTAAGGTTGCGCCAAATCTGCCAATGCGATATTGTCTTAACGGCCAAACACACCAAGATTCCGTTACCCTTTTACACCAGCTTTAATTGAATTCGCATATAAAAGTAACTGGACCCCAAATATGCAATGTATTCTGCATATTAGTCCATGAAGTGTAGTACTACCGCAAAAATTGTAAAGCAACGTGTTAAACCAGTATGAGGCGCAGCATAAAATTCCCAGTCTTCGTGCGGTTTTTAAACACTCGCGTACAGGCAACACGTTTGGTTGCCCGGAAGAACTACATCTTGCACCAAGCGGGTCTTTTTTTATAGATGTGTTTTACTATCATATGGGCCAAGCGAGACAGTGACTAGCCCTTTTTTCTCGAAACTGAATAAAGGCGCATTGATTTGTGAGGTTTAAAAGGCGGAAAATATTCGGAAAAAAACGAGAACGCCCTACTCGCACACACCCTGGGCTAAAATAGCTGATATTGCAAAAAAGGTGTTAAGGCCATTAATGTTCAGTATCTTACTTTCCGAAATTCAACGACTATAGGCAGGTTTCCGTGTAACCAGTGGCAAAGAATCGTTGTCTGTATGTTTTAAGCATTCGAAACACTGAGAATAATTCACAATTTTATCAAAATAATTTATTAGGTCCGTTTTTAAATTGCAACTAATAAAATAAACATTGCGATTAAACCACCACGTTTTTTTGTTGCCGTGCTACAGCATCCAAGTATGACACGGAGATGGAGCGAGGGTTCGGAATGGTCCTATTTCTTCGTGATCATTTCTAGTGACATTTTGGAAAGCAGCTTTGCCAAATGCAGAATAGTGGTTTACTACGGCAGTACATGAAATGTTAGCGACTGCGTATTAGCATTTTATTATCCACCTTCAAGTAGTATATTTGGTTTGCATAAAAATTTAGGCTGCACCTAAATTATTCGGAGTACTTGATCATTATCTTGGGCAGGTGACTTGAATATGAACATACTGGGGCCGCAAAACATCCGTTAGTGCACTATTCTAAAGTGCTGTGGATATTGAATGTGCAGCCTTTGTATATTTTGTTAGTTTAGAAGACGTACTGGTTGTGGAAACTGGTGCACTTACGCTGAGATATCATCTCTTTGTCACAATATTTTCAGGTCCGTATGGATATGAATGTTTGAAGACAGCATGCAATGCTTCGCCCACCCCAAATGCCTGTAGGCGATTTTATTTTCTTAAATAATTTGAAAGTCCTGTTCCTACGTCGATAATCTTGAGGATTGGTTTGTATGGACATACTGCGGGGCTCATGCTTTTTGGTGACTTTTTTTTTAAATCAAAGCTCTTAACTCGACCCCCCGAAGCGTTCTCCCACGGACGTTGGTGTCGACAGTTCCGCGAACAAATAAAAGAAGTTACCAAAGGGTTAAAAAAAGTTGAATCCAACCCTGAAAAAATACAGTAATGAAGCGAGACCCAGTTGCTTTACCAATTGAGCTAGGAGCCCAACCAGAGACGGGGGAGACGCCCGGTTAACTTGCCGAGCACAGCTGCTGGATAACCCCCTGCGTTGTCGCTGAATGCTACGTGATAGCGTCACACGACCTTTCGCACCACTTTGGGCTCCGGCCTTTACACGTGGAGTGGCAGTATGGCGGGTTGCGGATGCGTTAGGAGTTAGTAAATGTTATAAAAAGCTAACAATATCGCATGGCATCTCACTTCTCCTTCGTCTCTACCGCTGATTTCGTCGCCTTTGTCGGCGCCGGAAGAGAAACAGAAGAAGTGAGATCCCCTAACGCCGCGTAGAAACATCCTTTCTTTTTATAAAAAAGAGAGTTCCACTCATGTGCTTCACCAATACCACTGAACCAGCAACCATTCATGAATAACGCTTTGATTTACCCATAGCAAAGAATGCCTTTTTGAAGTAATCAATGGTATGGGTAAGTGCATTTCAATGGTTTCTATTTTCACTCAAGAAACCTGCGTGTGTTAATTCAACTGCGGTCGAATGGGTAATCGTCGAGGGTGGAGTTTACAGCTTCGCTTTCCAACCACCCTTGTAGGGTGCATTGGCGAGCATTTTTTTTTTTCAAAAATGCGAGTTATGGATTGGTTCGCCCTTTGTGTGGCGAGGAAATTTACGCGGCCCTCATAATTTGTTGAGGCGGCTAACAGAAACACTGGCTTTATGCGGCCCCACGTATCAGACCTGACAACAGTTCCCGGGAATCATTGAAAAGTAGAATCATCCCTGCGAATGGCGGTGCGTTCCTGAGAACAGTCCGCTTCTTTTCAAAGCGGCTGGCCCCAACTTCCCCCCTCATAAACATTTGGTCTACATTAAATTGACTTGTTTATCTTTCCCGACGATAACGTGCGTCGCCATCGGTACTGAATAACAGACATCAAATCGAAACAATATCGCTAGCCTTGCTAGTGCGTTATGTTCATTTATGTGCGGCATGCACTCGTTAAAACCAGGCTGTAAATTTCAAGGCAGCAGTACACTGAAGTCCGCTGGTATTCAAAGGAAAGAGTGGCAGATACTACGTATTTTTTTATCTTAAGCAGCATTGCTTGAATACTAAGCGTGCAGCTTTTTTTACAAACCTCGAAAACGCAGTTCTTAGTTCGAGCACTTTTAGAGGCACATCCAGCAATATAGTCCTTTAATTCAAAAATTCAATGCGGGTCGTGGAAGCAGGAATGATGTATCGTATGGGGATAAAAAGATATATGTAGCAATAAGAGCATACACTATCACAAAAAGGTCAAACAAAAAAGGAATTGTTCTTGCTTGCTATTTAACACTAATAGGCTGGGAAAATGCGTTCTGCAGGTTAGACATTGCATTTGTACTTAATAAAAGAAATGATAAAAAAGCGTTTGTTGGAATTGGAACAAATAAATACGTACGCAATATTTGTACAACTAATATATTTTTTCGCACAAGCAACACTGGACTAATTTCATTTATTTGGCCATGAAATACTGCAACTTTTCTGAGACTTGAAGTTTGCTTCCAGAAAAGCACCCAAAGCCGTTGCAGACAACTGACTTAATGAGTCGATTTTTTACAGCACGAATACGCCAACCAAAGCAGAAAAATGCTAGCGCAATAATGTGCTGCATTCTTACACCGAACCTTTTTGAACACTGAATACACCGAATTTAAATTTCAGGTGCGGATAGCTATCATCGTATCTGGCAAAAGCCAGATACGATGATAGCTACTTACAATAACTCGTCTTATTTATATGAAACCGCTGCAAGTTGGCTGCACATGCCGAATGTTTTCGTCCAGCAACAATGAACCAAACCATACGCCACCCCCAACCGCTTCCCCCCCTCCCCCCGCTAAAAAACACGCGTTGCGCCAATATTACTACAGTTTTAGCTTCGTTTCGGCCCATATTTTCGTGTAATAATTTCAAAAACCCATTTCTGTGTTCCAAATATGTATCTGCGGTACGACACAGGGCAAATACATTATAATATGGGCTACACAACTTGAGATTCAAATTTTTGCAAAGTGAGTGCACATACCTAGAAATTGCAAAATTAATAGGCGGACAAGACCTTCGGCAATTTCAATGAGAGAGGGCGTATTAAATACGCTGGCGACAATTTATAAAGGTTCGACATACGTTCGACATACGAGAAGTATGTTCATGAGGAACATATATTGGACATACGCACTCGACATACGAGCAGCCTAGGTTCTAGAACTAGAGTGTTCCAGCCGTGTTTGAATAAAGTATTATTGCACATCCTTCGGGGGGTATCAAAATGCGCCTGCCTTGGCGAGCTGTCTATGATATTTTGCGAGGATTCTTTGTTTCATATCTTCATGAAGCTTTTTGATCATAATTAGGCATTCAACAACTGACCAGAACCAGGAAGTACAGTCGGTACGCCAAATCAACGAAAAAAAAAGGTAAGACCACATAAACGATCTTCGCACGTAGCCGTTCCTCAACGCGCGCGGATGCCAAAGAGAGGCGTTTTTCTCACCATTTCGAACTCTCTACTGAGTGAGCGGTTGGATAGGTATACGCAAGGGAGCTTTTATTTTCATAGCCCACAAATTTCTTCTTCCATAAATTAGGGTTTCGCTTATTGTATGCGTTTTTGCAGTGCGTGCACTTGTCCGTTGGCTCAGGTAGGCTGAAGACCACGGCCCCGTTCTCGGCGAGATGGCACATCTGGGATTGCAGCACGATTTTTAGGTTCGGGACGAATAAATGTAAAATTATCTTGTTTCGCGAACTGGCACAGCTTGCATATGGCACGCCTTTTAGATATTTTGCAAAGGATTAAGGACGGAGTAATTTGTGTTTGCTTAAATGCGGCTTTGGTACTAGCGCCTTAACGAAGACGAGCGGCGGGTTTGTAAGAGCGATCTATTGTAAGAACCGGCGGCCTATGAGTAAGCTTCACGTTTTTGTCTCCACTCTTTTTATGAGTGTATGACTAAGTGAAAAGTCGTAAAAACTAACATTTGTCTTGTTAGCTGTTCGTTGCATTTAAACAGCGCTCATTCTAGTAACCATCCGCAAAACGGTTGCTAGATGCAAACACGTGTGCCACAATGGCAGGTCTTCTATCATGGACTTCCTGGGGATTTGGTGAGGGGAGAAGTGGATGGCGGGTATAAACGGGACCAATGGCCGCTTGTTTGGCATGACGTGCTTCTTAATCCGCTGCAATCCCTTTCTTTACACTGAATTTTCAAACGTGGCCAGGGGTCAGCGGTAGCGGCATGACTCCTGTTTCCATTTTCAATTTTTCTATCGTCCAAAAAATACCGCAATGAGATCTACTCGCAAAAGACAACTGACACCTCTGCACCATAAAAACAACAGGTATTAAAAAAACCAAAGCACGAACGCCTAAGCAAAGGAAATTGTTGCGGAAGACACAATGCACAGTCCTCACGAAACTGAGTGCGCAGGCATCTCTTAGCTCAGTGACCTTGAGGAACAAGTGGAGACTGCCCCCTTTACAGCGTGTGTAGTTTTGGAAACAGGTGGTTTGTAAAAATGTCAACTGTGGAAAGTAAATTAGGGTGCGAGAAATATTAGCAAATAAAATAGCGGTTGCAGATCCACCTTGAACCGACACTGGGGGAACATATTATGCTTGATGTCGAGGTTTCGCAATGAGAATAGTGCCTAAATCAATTGGCCTCTGCTCTTTTCTTACAAGCAACTAAAAATAAATAGAGGACGGCGTTTGCTCTATAGAAGTCTTCCACGTTTGAGTCAAATCTTTTGCCTGGGAGACTTCCCCGACGCAAGCGACACTGGATAAAATAACCGGCGAACGTAGAGTGCCAGCAGCAGCATCTCAAACAGCAGACAGGCCCTGGGACGATCTCACAGCCTTAGTGAAAGGGACACCCTTCCTTCTTCTTTGTCAAGCTTTGCCAGGGGCCGCTTCTTTGGCGCCATGGTTCCTCTTCCATTTTAGTGAGGACAATAGTGAGATATTTTGTCTCCCTGTCGATTTCCTGTACGTGCCTGCTGCTTCGACAACTGCAATTTTTGAGAAGACGTGTAGGAGGCTATACGTGGGGCGTTTTGTGAAAAAGTATGACTACCGATGCCGGTTTGGGTGAAAATAAAGGAGATGCGAAGTTCCTAGGTTATTTGTGACCCAGTTGTAATTTGTACTCCCAGCACAAATAAACTCAGATATTAATTGCGCTCGTCAAAATTAAAAACAATTTTACAAATTGTCCCCCGTTTTCCCCCTTCTAGGAATAGCAAATCCTCGGGAACAATACCCAGCCGAGAGAGCTATGACATGTTTAAAGTCAATTAAAAATAAGCAAACCGGGGTAATACCCCAAACATACTTCCTGCTGACAAAGCCAATTACTAGAATGCAAAAATAAATAATAAAACATCGTTTTGCTTTCTTGCAGTTCATAAAAATCCACGTGGGGATGCACGCGCACACACGAACAAAACGCGCACATGAACGTACAACATACCACTACACAGTTTTGCTGGTTACTAGAACAATATTTGTCCCCGATTCTACCATCTCTTCAGAAAAACACGTAAACACAGACACCCGCAAACATCACGAATGAACGAAAGGTCAAGCACTAATCAGCCCAAACAGTGCCCCCAGACATCGCTGAAAGGCCGTAGTGGACGGAAGCTGTCGTGCGCTGACAAACGGACACAGTCTACGTGAAGACCGGATTCACAGATGAGAAACCCCTGGTATACCCTTACGAAATATCTCAACCAGTTTCATCACGTTTTCTTTTCTTTAGCTCTACCAGTGCCGGACGCAAAGGAGGTTGTTTCATTTGGAGACAAATGATGCATCATATATGGACACGAGAGGAACTGTTTTTGTACAATCCAGGAGGTAGGGACTGACAGAAGGAGCTATGTGAATGCAGAATCACGTGTAGTTGTGCAGCAGTTCGGCCACGTAGAAACAAGGGGGCAGAGACTGTTTTTTTTTTGGCAAGTCTTCACGGTTGAGGAAAGTACCGTGGTATAGAGAGACTTTTTGGTAATCACCGCGCGACTCACTTTCTGTGTAGCCGCAGCCTCACATGCGCTCCCACACCAGCCGAAGTAGCCTCATAAACTGCGCTCTTACGATGCACATTGTAAAAGTCGCCTAACCTACTTTACCACTGGTTAACGCACTTGTTTAAATGCCATCGGTGAGCTTGTTTTCGCACACTCCGGATTGGATCGGAAATATGAAGACTGTATCGCAAGCAGCCAGTTCTCCCTACCTGACATCAATTTTGTGAGTTTTTTAAGAGGAGTTTCCTCAATCAAAACGTAGCAATGGACCGCGGGAATAAATCGTAGTTGGAAACAAGGGTAGTTGGCGTTGAAGTAGAGAAAATTTAGGTGTGGAATATATTCTTCACAGTAGGAACTCCGCGCAGGCGAACATATAAACCTTTGCTTCACCAATACTTCAATTGGACCCTACCAAAACGATTGCGGCCTTGGCAGCTATCCTGGTGAAGCCGCCCTCTCTGTAAACATGTAAGTTAAGAGTTACCATAATCATCAAAGCTGTCCAGGAGACTATGCCGCGGTGTCAAATCGCCAACCAATGAGCGTAATGGCAGCTGGCTCAAACTGAGGACGTTCAACCTCGGGTGGGAAATGCATGTAGCATGCATTCGTATCAATCATGGCCGGTAATGTAAGTCGGAAAGTATGTTTTTATGGTCAAGATGGTCGTCAGAGGTTGGGTGTTTGCAGATACGTACAGCGCCACGATTCTTTTTGTGGTGTATGCTTCCGCGACTAGAAAAACTGAAGAACGCATCAAAGGATGAATTGTGAACTTCAATACCTGACGGTATTGGTGCCACACCACGCTGTTGCGTTAAAAAATTGCTATCGGTCGAATTACTCGTTCTGAAGAAGGCGAACGTGCCTTGAAATGTGGTTCCGCAAATGGTCCGTTTGGCCGACACAGTGAAGATGACTAACAAACACATCGCCCAGGAACTTCACCTCAGTGAGTCGCGGCAGTTTTTCCAACAGCTAAATGCTCGACTTTTTCTGTGAACCTCTCTGCACTTCTATACTATCAGGCATGAATATTTGGTGGATTTCAAGATTAGCTTCGCCTCGCGTGTTAATTTTGATATGTTTTTTACAGTCGCGTTGCGGAGTTTTTCGAACGGCCGCCACACCATATCATGTGGTACGGAGGCACAGTAGATCCTGAATCACTGCTTCACAATCGTGAGCTTAGCAATGGCTCTGGCCGGCAGTGTATTCTTCTCTGCACATATACACTCTCAGCCTAGCATTTTAATGCACCTACCTTCCATATAAGATTGATTCAAGAAACCATTAATTTTTTAAGGGCAGCGACGAGTCCACGTGTCCTTGTTGCGTGCGAGACATGTACGTGTGCCCGATAGAGACGAACACGCCCCTCAAGACCACGAAACATGTAGATTCAACGATGCCTTTTCACATCAGTTCTGGAAAGTAGATCACAAGGTGTGCAACGCCAATGGAGTACTCTGCCACTGAATGAAACCGTTCATATGTTTGCGCAGGTGGCTATAGGCGTGCAGTAAACGCAAATTGACCCACTAATCGTGGGCTCGTGCAGATTACGGAGCAGTGATAAAATGTAATTGGTTCAGTAGGATGAGGAAACTTGTGGCGGGTGGTTCGGTTTTAGCGTAAAAATCATAAGTGCTTCCCATACCGTTGGCTCATGGCCACAAGATAAGCACCCGATAAGAACTAGCGAAAAAAGTAAGAAAGCCTCTCTCTGAAGAAGGCCAACACACTGGTCATAATGTTTAGCCGCAATACACATTTAACGCGAGTAAAAGTTATGACACCTCTTAGTTTAGACATAAGTTTCTAGCAGATCAGCATACTCATAGCTCGATGGACAAGAGCATCGCCTAAGAAATTCTCGGTGGGCAGGGAGGTTTGGAGCAGTATTGCGGACAATTGTAAAGTGAAGCGATTGGACGAAATATCCCAGTAGTAAAGCTGGGCAGAACGGAAGGAGAAGCAAGCTTTTGAAAAGCAATTTCAAAGAAAATGCCAAAAAAAATTCTTCCGAGAGGCTCTAGTTTAGTGCTTCCTGACGGGTTGCATTTTGCTGCCCTATTATGCCTGTTGTACTCTTCGAGTAACTTGTTATAAGATGTGCGTTTGAAGATCAGCAGGAGATCACAATTCTACTCATGGCTCCGATTCAAGGCTCTTCACACAAGTTTTCCCGAGCGAGCCCAATCTTCTGTCCCAGAGAAATTCTCCGGTGGTGTCTTGGTGGCCGCTTCAGGCGGCTAGAATGGCAGTCGACCTCTGCATAAAACACACAGACGATATCATCTATACTCAGCAGAGATGGCTTAAATGTATAAGTTACAGTCTCGAGAAATGAATATTAAGATTATCCTTCGGTAGACAAGTTTAAGAAGCGTAGTTTAGCAAATTATTTCGCTCAAAGGGCACACCATTCACACGGAAGACGATATAAGGATAACCCCACTGGGTTGGGCCGCACCGGCATTTAAAACTGCCCCAGACCAGAAGGCGAACAAGTCAGCCGACGGGACTTCAATCCACGTTTCTCTGTAGTCAGCATAAGCGTGAACAGATTATTGCTGTCATACAGAATCCGCGATTTCTGCGAGCTAATAAACTGTGCCAACGGCTGCCCCCGTGTCTTAACTACGTCATCAGCCACAATAAGTTACCCGAAATAAAAAGTGCCGGCAATGATCACATTGCCTGTATTTTGTCTGTCTGATATTGATGCCATAGAGGCGTTGATATGATCCAAAGACACCGAGGGCGTGGTGTATATTCCCACCAAATGTATATAATTGCAAAGAGCTGAACTGGAAGGATGATGTCGAATGGGATGGGTCACGGTGAAGATTTCCAAATGTTGCTTAGGGAAAAGCACCACGCACCGCGGGTTTCAAACATGGTGGAATTTAGACCACTAGTTATTATTTTGCAGGAGTGGTGGCAGTAGAGCGTACTGGTCCCAAAACAACAGCGAAGTCAATTTTTGGGCTCTCATATAGGACAAGAAACAGGTCGCTGCAGCCCGTGTGTAATATGCTTGGGCTTGTAAAAGCTGCCGTAATCCCATTTTACCGCAGGTGGTGGGCAATTTGGAATAAATTTAGCGAGAATTGTTTACACTCAAAGTCGGACTACGCGCGTTTCCGAAAATTCGCAGTGTGGTGAAATAAAGTATCAGTGAACGACTCCTTCCTAGCAACACGACACTCTATGAGCACAACGGTATTGTTCAAATAAAAAATGGCGACGTCTGCTGAGAGGGTATTGGTAGAATACGGCCAGGTGACAAGATTGTTTGGCAAGCCGCGGGCACACGCCCATAAACGCAGCACCTCTGGAAAGTTTGACGTAAACGTTTCCTTGATGGACAGGTGGTCCAGCTAATCAAAAGCCGGTCACTATGTTTGAGCGATTCACTGCATACGATAGCATTATTGTTTGCACATTGCCTGCGGCCCGGTCCTTGTAATAAGTACGACGTCAGAAACCATGAGCAGGATAGCACGCCTTTGGCGAGCTTCCATATATAAAAGCAAAGGTCTAAGCTTATTACTCGGTTCCAAACCGAGGAATTTGAATTACAGAGGGTGACGGGGGGGAAGAGCGCCTTGTAGGCGGATTTAATATACATGTTCAAAGCCACGACCTGCTGGAGATCATGAATGAACTCTTGTTTGCCGATAACAGTTTGGCCCTAGAGTGACCGAATAAGCTTTACTTGCTTCACTCTGATTCGAGAGGCGTCATTGGGAAAAGTCTATTTACGCGCTGTGATCATTTCTGCCCCAGGTATTGCATACGGAACATTGGGAGGCAGAGGAAAGACATGGTTAACATTGCAGGAAAATGACAAGGTAGGCTGTCGACCAACATCTCTCCTACCGTGCAGGCAAAAGCATCCATTTGGAGCCAGCTGCGTTGATTCAAATAAGAGCGCATAGGTTTAACGAGGGATTCGATGAAGTATGGCAACCGGCCCAATTGAGAGCAAGGGTGCAACAGGCGTAGGAGACAAATCGCTACATCCTCCGCCATAAACCCCCCGCTTTCAAGACTTGAGACTCACCAATTTGGCGTGTGCGTATAGAATTGAAATGGATTAAACTACTAAAGTATTCTATGGGTATACTGCTATCTTGACTAGGTAGGATATGGGGAAACGCGGTTTTTTCACGCTGATTACAATTTTTTTTCTATAGCGAATGCTCTAAACGCCACTTAGAATAAAGTTCTGTATAAGTTTTCCTACAGAGGGGAAAAATGGCAGCAGCGGTACTAATAAACAAGAATATTATTGGTGTCCGAAAAAACCAACCGACGTCTTGGAGATTGCAAGACGAACAAGCCCCCACACACCATCGCCAAGCCTTAGCTTCAGTAAAAAAGGTGCACAAGTAAATACCCTGCTGTGTTCCACTTAGGAACTTGTGTTATAGAAAGGCATTGACTCCTGCCAGAGGAATTTGGGATTGTTAATTCCAGAATTGGCACACAAGGCTTATGCTGACACCGAATATAGACCGTGAACAGGGGAACACCACTCAGCATTGCCGCACAGTTGGTATGCGTCAAGGCGCAAACCCAAGAGCAATTGAAAACGAAGCGTAGCAGGCGACCTACTCAAACAGGCCCCCCAGTTGTGTTCCCTGAAACACTTTTTCATACGTAGGTCGTCTTAAATTCCAAAGATAGTTTCGTATGGTACACTGATGGTGAAGTTGATCCATAACACCGTACAGTAAATCAACTTTGTCTGATATTGATGAAGTTTCTTCGTGAAGAAAAAGATGGTTTCAACGCAAGCCTGTCTCCAACCAAAAGCCGTTGTCTTCAAAGTCAAAAGCAGTAGTAGAAAATCCAAATATTTACGCTGGAAAATCACTTGCAGGAAGCAAATTTACATGATAAGTTTCGACGAAGGCTTACCAAGCACACCGATTAACGAATGCTCCCTTTGTTTCTTTCTTTCATTTTTTTTCTTTCTTTCTTTTTTTCTTTCATTCTTTCTTTTTTCCTTTCTCTCCATCCATCCATCCATCCATCCATCGTTCCATCCATCCATCGATCCATCTATCCATTCATCCACCCACCCACCCACCCACCTATCTATCTATCTATCTATCTATCTATCTATCTATCTATCTGTCTGTCTGTCTGTCTGTCTGTCTGCCTGTCTGTCTGTCTGTCCGTCCGTCCTTCCGTCCGTCCCTCCGTCCCTCCGTCCCTCCATCCATCCATCCATCCATCCGTCCGTCCGTCCGTCCGTCCGCCCGTTCGTCCGTCCGTCCGTCCGTCCATCCGTCCATCCATCCATCCGTCCATCCGTCCGTCCGTCCATCCATCCACCTACCTACCTACCTACCTATCTATCTATCTATCTATCTATCTATCTATCTATCTATCTATCTATCCATCTATCCATCTATCTGCCTGCCTGCCTGCCTGCCTGCCTGCCTGCCTGCCCGCCTGCCCGCCCGCCCGCCCGCCCGCCTGCCTGCCTGCCTGCCTGCCTGCCTACCGCCTGCCCACCTTCCCGCCCGCCTGCCCGCCTGCCCGCCCGCCCGCCCGCCCGCCCGCCCGCTTGCCTGCCTGCCTGCCCGCCTGCCTGCCTGCCTGCCTGCCTGCCTGCCTGCCTGCCTGCCTGCCTGCCTGCCTGCCTGCCTGCCTGCCGGCCGGCCCGCCCGCCCGCCCACCCCCACCCATCCATCCATCCACCCATCCATCCATCCATCCATCCATCTATCTATCTATCTATCTATCTATCTATCTATCTATCTATCTATCTATCTATCTATGGGCCTTGTGAAAGTTACGGTTCGCATTTGTTTCAACAAAAACTATACCATTCTCCTCATTCATGGTTTGATGAACATGAATATGAAGTTGTATAAAAACATATAACGTCGAGTTACTGTGAACGCAACAACTACAAGAACTAGGTAACTAGGTTTCTGATTTTGACAGTGTAGTTTTATTAAGATGGCAAATCAAATTTTCTTTTTACCACGAATAGGAAGTGCATTTCTTTTCTGCAAATTTAGAGAGCCCCTTTCTTGGTAGGGATGCCTCTACAACACCAGCTTGGCGAACACGTACACCTGCTACTGTAGAATTATAGTATGAAAGCGATTATATTAGACACTATTATAATGTATACAACGTCGTATCCCCAAATGGAACTACATCGAACATGCCCGCCATTCTAAGTATTCACCAACTAGCATTGTAGAGCCAGCTGTCTTCGAAATCCTCCCTACTAGCAGACGTGACTCATCTTGTCGGGATAAATTTGCTGAAGTGTTTTGTGTTGACTCTCACCATGATAATCATGCAAGGAACTTTTATTTTTTGAGTTGCAACAAAGCAAAATGAAGCTGTGTCCTGTAAATCTGTAGGTTTCACATTCCAGCCCAAACGTGAGATATATTTCTCCTGGATACATCAAGCAACCTAAGTTAACTTTAGCTGTAAGTGTGCCTAAGTGTTAACATCTACAGGCAGCGTTGAGGCATGCAGTGTAAAAACCTATGAATCTGGTAACAATGAACAGCGCTAATAAAACTTTCGCGTGCCTGTCCTGCTTTATCTTATTACACAAAATTATAAGGAATGTCCGCCATGTAGTGCTTTCTCTTTCTGCGTACTGCATACGTAATGTACATTGTCTGTTCCCAAGCACAATGAGGTCTTCAGAAAAAGCATGCTTCTACAAAAAAGATCCAAAACAACAACAAGAAAGATTTGTTACCGGGTCGCGCACTTTCCATTCAAAGTTTGAATTTCAAAGCAAACTGTGGAAGCATTCCTGTAACAGGTATGGTAAATATAACGGTCAGCCTTTGCTATGCACCTAAGAAAATTCATCTGATTCAGGCTGCATAGAATAACCTTATTTTTCTTTTTTTCTATAGCCCAATCCCAACACGTGGCTGAGTTTGCCAACATTGCCAGTTGATTATCAGCCAAACCGATTGCTAAGCAGATGGAGCCCGCCTAATAGTAAAGTTTTACCGAGCAAGACGAGCCTATACAACGAATGGTCACTTATTGTATGAAATTCCATGTGTGACCATTTCCTGTCGATAAACAAGGCTTCTTTTCTACCTTTGTATTTTTGTACCGCACTTTGCGAACAATACATTAGCAAGCTCCACAACTTTGGCAACACATAACAGGCGTTGCAACAATCATTTGCTATTTTCATTGTAAACGGTCCGCTACAAACAACTTTGACTCGATGCTCTCGTCGAAGAAAGTGGTGTAATGATGCACATTACTATTTTTGTTCAGATAGCGTAACCAGTCTAAATAAGGTAGTTTTATGACACATCATTTGAAAACACAACTTTTTTGGTCTATTTAAAGACATGGCGATTTATGGAACCAAACAACGCTACTCTATGCTCATCCCAGGGTAGCCGAGGTGGTGTTCGGGTGTTTGAACAAATCCCAAAAGTTCACAAGTGGCGCCACCCCCCCATCCGCCTTCGGCCTGTTTGGGCTCATGCCTTTTGCACACGTTAGCTACAAAACATATGGGAATACGATAAGAAAACAAAAGTAGGTGAGTCTGTGGGCGCGGACTACGTTATTAAATATTTCTTCTGCGTGGTACACCTCCCGATAATTGTAACTGCCTCTGCAATTACTAGGTTAAAGTAAATACATTTTGAGCGGTATATTAGCAATGATGCAACTAATTTTCTGACTGATTGGAAGTGTATATTTCGTCAAAGCACAATTTTTGTCATTGCAACCTGTCTTGCTGAATATAAATACAGGTGTTTTTAGTTACTTTTGGTATCTGAGTATCGTTGTTCTATATTTAACACATACTTAAGCATTTTTTTTCAAATTTATATTTTTTCTAAAAATTTTCTGTTGTAAGCTAGTTTAACACTGACAAGTTTTTTTTTATTTTAATTCTATGGTGTTAATTTACAATAGGAAAACGGGTATTGAATATCAATAGTGGTGTGATGTGAAAACTAATTCGGGCAAGTGACCGGAAGATTATTTTGTAAGTTTTTGGTATGAACTTAGACTCAGCCTCATCGGTGGTTGATTTATATGACGGGGCGTTTGTGCTTACACTGAAATTTATTTCGCGGTTACCGCATGAAACACTGTAACCAGGTTAACGTTATGCACCACTAGCAACAATGTTAGGGTGGAACATCTCATATTTGTGCCAGGAAAATGGTTTTGAGGACTCTTTGGTAGTGGCGCGCAGCCTCAAAGTCAGAGATATTTGCCTCCTCCCTAAACAAACCCGCGTTCACGCAGCTCACCTGCTGCACATCTTTTCGGCTTCGTGCTGATTAGTGTTTTTGGTATCAATATACATAGGCTCAGGAACCTTCCTACACACAAAGTTTCCCCACATTAAGTCGAAATACTGTCGGCTGCTGAAGAGTACCTCGCCATCAAGAAGGTCTTGATGCATCAGCACACCACAGTAACGGAGGTAATGTACGAAGGCAAGTGGTAATGTTAACTGTGAAGCGATACTTACGCACTTCTATTTAATCTTCCTGCCATATTTTTGCATTGTCGATACCATGGTCTGACGGGTGTTGGATTTATTTTCTTCGTTCTACAGGATTGTTGTTCAAGTGAACATTAATCAAGGTCAAAATTACATATACCATGAATAATGAAATGTTCTAAAATATTCCCGTCGTAGCAAGATGCGGGCTTGACATGTGGTAAAATCCTACGTTGACAGGGCACCGGCAGCCCCAGTTGGTAATGTAATCCTTTCCAGATAACTGTTTTCTTCATACAAAAACATTCCGTACGAAAGGATGCCTGTTGCCGCGTAATGAGAATTAAACATGGCTGGGCTGCTGAAAGACGCATTTCGAGCTCCGCCGAAAATTAAGCGTGCCTGTGTGCTCTCTGAAGCACGGCAGCCGCATGGAGAACGGGTGGCAATGGTAGCAACAGCTTCTAAAAGGAAGCAGCCGCAATCGGCGTCACCAATTGACCTAATAGTGCTCCACATTTGGTGGTGGCTGTCAGACGCTTGATGGTACAAAAGGCTTCCAACCTAACTGGCGCACCGATGTACAGACAACGGAATCCAAGGAGGAAAGATAGGTTAGATGGAAAAATAGGTGCGCAGACAAACAGACCAACGGATTTACAGACGACACAACACTTCCGCGCTGGGAGCCCTAAATACTGTCGTCCTAATAAAAATCCATTATACAGCCCGGATGTGCTTTTGTTACCAGAAGGATTCAAAGAAATACATGTGAAAAATTAAGAATAATAAATGAGTCAGTGGAAGCCGCCATATTTATTTGACCAGAATTCTGACCCAGCTGTGACTTTTTAAAACAACAGCCATGAACACAATCCACAGTTGCTTCACACATGCACATTTTTCACGTACACCTTGATATTTTGACTGCGTTTGAATTATTACGAGGCAAACATGGATTATACAGAACTGAAAATCTCTCTGTGCTTCACCAAGTCCACTTATCAGAACAGTCAACAAGTCACCTAGAAAAAAAAATGACCATCAAAATTGGGTGGTCATGCAGGTTTTGAGGAATATATTACCCGTTCGGATCTTTCCCTATGACATGAAAAATTATCAAAACATCTTTAGTTGAAAGCGTACGAAAGGGCACAGAATAATATAATGTTTGCAACGCACTCATGAAGTGTCTAAAACAGCCTTTTGAGTAGTTCCTTTCGCATATTTCAGCATGTATTCGTAGCAACGCAATTTTTTGTTCAGGTAACTACTACGATGACCCCTGCAATACACTAGCATTCTCAATCACTCATTTTTGTGATTGTTTACGAGTACAGTTTATATAACTCTCGTTCAATATTTCTCTAGAGAACGGCCGCAACAGAGGCTAGAGGGAAACTACAAAATCTCAGAGTACTTAGAAATTGGGAGGGGATTTCAATGAGGTGTTATTTATAACGCGCATCGAAAACTTGCCAGTGTGCTTCTTACGGACTTAAGGTCGGCTGAAGTAATGCCCGATTGGCTGTGTTTGAATCATGGAGGGGTGTAAAAATAATTTTTTCGTCATAATAGTTATTAGGTGTGAAAAAACGTTTTACTTAATATTAGCTGGTGTCTGCCCTCCAATAAGGTGTAATTTGTAAACACGCATTCGGTTATCATATCTTCTAGATATTTACTTTTACTCGTGGCTCAGCAAACAAATAATGAGCTTCTTCTATTTCTCAATGATTTATTCTACGAGCGCGGATGTGGCGAACGGTTAGCCGGGGCCGACCAATCTGTTGCACATATGATGCAGTGGCAGTTCAAGGCAGGTGTTGCCTGCAATGATGCTTTCCACTAACGCTACTTCCTTGCTCCGGCACCTGCTTACGATTTGTGAATTTCAATGGAAATGTCTACACTTACACAGAAAAGAAAATGCAATTGAATGTTACTGACGAGTTTGTTCCAGCCGGCAGCTTAACATGGAGCGTCTCGTGAAAATTGAGACGGCATGAAAAAAAAAAAGAAAGGGGAGAAAGATGCCACCAAAACGATTGACCTTGTTCAGGGTTACGGAGAGGGTTCATAGGTTCGATGTGTAAATAAAATCGAGAAAGTGTCGTTTTTATGCTCAGCATGTTTCTTAAACCACCGAGTAACCATACATCGAGCAATGCACGTTCAGCGCTAGAACAGCAGACGTGCCGATCGCACACACGAAATGTTTCCTACAGCGCCCCAGAAATTTGTAAGTTGAAAGATGAGGAACGCCTTCCTGTGTCAAATGTAGCATCGTGAGACGTAACACAGACATAAGTGTGTACCTTTAATAGTGAATCTCGATAAAAATCTTCCCACCGACATACGTATCTGCAAGGTCCCCTTGGTACTCTGGTGCTAAAACTCTGCGCTATCGGCAAAACACGCTAATTCTAATCTTTCTATTTACGTGGTTTTCTGCAGTTTTTGAAACATAGCAAGAGCTAAAATGCACTGGCAATTTTTATCACGAAGCTGCCTAAACCGGTGGTTCCACTGGGTAACATGCACAGGAAAAGCTCCCAGAGCGGGCGGTACTCCAGTCCCACTTGCCGGAGCCTTGATACAATAGGCACGGCTTTGGAAACGTGTCACGGGGTTGCTCGCCTCAGCGCATTTTGCGTGCGACAAGTTAGTCAGCTGTGATGGTGCAAAAACAATGATTGCCAAAGGAAAAAAATATCACTATGGCTGAGAAGTGAATACCTATACATTAGTTACCTGGCACGTCAGGCAACACAAGCCGTTCGGTGGCACCGAAGGAGTTTAAAACGTTTTAGCAAACGCACCCCTCTCTGAGCCCTTCTCTAGAAAGAGAGCATCACTACAAAATCCTTGTGCAAGCGTAAATTTGACATACTTTATTGGCCTGGTGTTAATTTTTTCTTCGGCCTAGTGTTCGTTGTTGGAAACACTTGACCGAGTTCCGAAGCATAACCCTGTAGAAAACGTGTCTAACCTTCAAATAATACCCAGCTGCAACTTCGCCGAACCAAGAACCAAGTGGAGCCAACAGCTTTGCTCCTTGCTCTGCCTTCGCGCCCCTATTGCTATGCCGCATCAATTTTTCTTTGTGATGGGAATTCGCAAACCTCGTTATTCCACACATTTGCACTGAATCTCATTGCGAGGTTAAAATATTGCATGCCCTCCGCTTTTATCAGGTTTGACTGCGGATATTGTTAAAACAATAAAATATTCGCCTCCTTCCAGGTAAGTCCTCAATAAATTAGTGGTCTAGTTTTGTTTCACCCGCATAACTAGCGCAATTACCCAGAGTGTTTAGAGGTGTTTGTGGAGATTATTTGGCTTGCTAGTGAATTGCTGGTCTGTTTAAACTTTATATTTCTGGATGAAGAACAGTCACCATTCAGTACGAAAAAAAGTTTGAGGAAAGTTCAGTTTACCTTAGTGAGAAAATATCTTTTTTTAAGCATATCTACGGTAGATAATAAAACAGAATATATAGCAAACAGTAAGGCCCCATATCTTAGATCAATATCATGTCGATGGAGTGAGTTAAAAACAATACTGAACAATCTTTGACGGTAAACCTTTGACCGATGTGTGCCTGGTTAGCAAGTTACAACAGAAAAACATAATTGCCCTCCAACGAGTCGTACAAAGAGAAGCAGAACCACACATTTCGGGCCGGCTTGGTTTCTTCTTTACGAGTGAGTGGGGCCAACAACAACTATTGTCTTATAGCCTTTCAGCACTGTGGGTTCCACACAAAACTAACCACTGCGGTAATAACCCAAAGTGCACACAAAGACGGAAGCGCTCCAAGCGAGCAATTGTGGTTTGGGGGACCACTCGATATGCAACTACATATTTCAAAACCTCTTTTTGTGTTTCGTTTTGAACTTTAGGGCGGCCGTTCCGGTGACGTAAATGTTGCGCTCAGGTACATCTAAGTGTATCGCAAATAAGTGCGTGCCCTGATTTGGTTGCGGCCGTCGTATTGTGATGCCTCTTTCAGGTGAATTTTTCCTTTCACCGATGTATGAAGGGGAATTGGTGGGCGGAAAAATGCGGTGAACGTCTCCATGCAGTATTTCTATACTCGCCAGCCTTTATAACGGGCAAGCAGGTAGACTATAGTAGCCCAATGCTTGTGGACAAAGTACGCCTTCTTTTTTTTTAACACGTGGGGCTACGCCTGACCAGGTTATGTCTGATGGTTGATGTTCGATGTGTTGTGCGAGTTTGTGCGTTAAATTTCTCGTCGTTGGTGAATATTTATGAATGAACGTTTTTGAATTAGGCATTTTTAAGGTTTGCAATTACCCAGCTCTCCTCTTTGTTGCGTTGGTACGCCAAAGAGCAAATGCCGTTTACTCTGTTGAGTAAAGTGGACACAAAAGAGGCCTTCGTGTTGAGGGGAAGAGCCAAAATAAAATGAAAGAACGAGCATGGCATGCTCTTTCTTTCGACAGCCACAGAAACACGAGAAATCCTATAGAGGCCAAGAAACAGTAAATGGACATCGAAACGTTTCGCCACTTTTCCAAACTTTGTAAAATCCTATGCCCCAAGGGCACCACCACGATTTTCCTTTTTATATATTCTTCCCCATCTCGGTTGGGCTTGGAACAACACCCAGACTTTACCCGCTTCCCGAGCTTCTCTCATAAACTCGACAACAAGTTATAAGGGAACCCAACAGCTTGCAACCTGGCCACCTGTTCACGAAAGCAAGTGTTCAAAGAATGCACACAAGATTTTGAGAGTGCCGACTTGATGCGTCACAGCGCGATGCAATTCTTACCAATTTTGGAGTGGGCCGATCTGTACTTTAGGAGCACTTTGGTAGACCTAGTCCAGGACCACCAATAAACATGGTGATTAGATAAACGCAACCGTACGTCAAGAAACTGGAGAACGTGGTTCTTAGGCAACTCGAAGGTGAACTTCAATCTAAAGCCGCACTCTTTAAAAAGATTTCGAGATGTCAACCCAGACTGTGTGGTAATCGTGCCTATCTCGCCGAACTAAAAAGTTGTCAAAGTTCTTAATAGCTGTTCTTAAGCTCCTTAATCGCAGTCTCTATTTGTAAGGTCAGGGCAGCGTCACGACACGTAAGCAAGGGGTTTTGCTCCCCGGAACTACAACTGCTATTCAGCCCACTGCTACCGTTCACTGGGCACTCTGGACACACCTCCCGCCTGCTTACCTCCAAATGGTGAAATCAGGTATGCTACTTCTACGACGGCTTGAGGTGCGTCTGTGGTGTGTCTCAGCGGAAACCTCGAAGTTTCCGTGACTTCAGAGACTGGCGCAAGACTACGTGCAACCTGACCGAGGTGCTGTGTAACTCAGTTCCACCGCAACTGCCGACCAAGAAGAAGTCAGCGTCGTCGGAGGGGACAGCCTTCGCACTAACGCACACCTTCCGGACACTCGCAGGCAGGTGCTGAAGCTGGGTTGTCAGTTCGCGTATGAGCCTTTTTTAAGTATAGCGGAAAATGTGTCAACGTGTAGGCAGATTTCACGCCCGACTTCGGAGGACGACAGCTCGAGATGTGGAGATGAATATACCAGAATCCTTGAACGATCCAGCGAGAGTTCTGCAATGGAGGTAGTTTAAATCCTGTATTTAATATTTTGGTTTCCAAGAAATTATGCATTCCAACCTACGATAATAAGGGTTGTTTTGTTGTTCTACCTGAGAAACTCTGAGACACAGTGAGGGACAGCGAAAAAGGGTCAAGGGTCAGCTGCCCCAGAAAATAACTTTAATCATGTGTCTGCCAAACTAGAGACGATCAGAGAACAGACGCGTTCCATTTAAGAGTAAATGAACCTTTAAGGCCTCTCCTCCATCGTAAAAAGTTTTAGAGGCCTTCACCTAGAAATATTTTTTCCGGAAATGCGCGCAAGCCCGACATCCTTAAGAACTGGGAAAGTAGGTTGCTGATTTCCACTGTGTAGTTATCCTAAGCTTGGTAATCAAATTTATGTTTTACCATGAACCGCACGTGTATTCTTTTTCTGCAAAAATAGACAGCCCTGTCTTGATACGGACGATTCTAAAACTCCTGCTTTGCAAACACCAAGTCCTGTAGACCTAGAGTATGAAAGGGAATATAATAGAGATTTTTATAGTGTACACAACGCCACAACCCCAGACGAAAACACATCCAACATGCCCGCAATTTTAAGAATTCGCCAACGGGCCGTTTAAAGCCAGCTTTCTTCGAAATCCTCCCTACTAACCAGACGTGACTAATCTTGGGGTGATAAATTTGCTGAAGTGTTTTGTGTTGACTCTCACCTTCATCATGATGCAAGAAACTTTGCTTTGGCTCCGTTGTAATAACGCAAAATCAAACTGTGTCCTGTAAATCTGCAGGTTTCATATTCCGGGCACAAACGTGAAATATATCTCTCCTGAATACATCAAGCAACCTAACATTGTAAGTGTGCCTGAATGTTACCATCTGCTAGCAGCGCTGAAAAATGCAGTGTACAGCCCTACGTATGCGCTAAAAATGAAGAGTGCAAATAAAACTTTCTCGCGCCTCCCCTCCTTTATCCCATTACACAAAATTAAAAACCGTATGTCCGCCATGTAGAGTTTTGTCTTTGTGCGTACTGCATACGTAATTTACATTTTGTTTTCCTAAGCACGATGTGGTCTTCAGAAGAAATATCCTTCTAACATAAATATCCACAGCAACAACAAAAAAGATTTGTTTAGTGGTCGCGCACTTTCCATTCCAACTTTTAATTTCAAAGCAAACTGAGAAAGCATTGTAATGAAAAGAATGTTAAATTTCACGGTCATCCTTTCTTATGCACTTCCGAAAATCAATCTGATTCAGATTTTCTTGAAGACAAAGATGAGAACCTTATTTATTTTTTTTTTGCTATAGCCCATTCCAGACACGTGGCTGAGGTTGCTAACATTGCCAGTTAATTATAAGCCACGCCAATTTCTAAGCACATGAAGTCTGGATGATAGTAAAATTCTGCGAGCGAGACGAGCCTATACTGCATAAGATCACTTCTTGCATAAAGTTCAATTTGTGACAGTTGCCTCTCGATAAACAAGGCCTATTTTCTGTCCTCGTATTTTTGTATCATAGTTTTCGAACAATACAATAACAAGCTCCACCACTTAGGCAACACATAGCAGCTGTTGCACAAATCATTTGCCCATTTTTCATCGCAAACGATACCCTCAAAACAGTTTCGACTCGGAGCTCTCGTCGAAGAAAGTTGTGCGCTTGATGCACATTACTACTTTGGTTGAGATAGCGTAACCAATCTAAAGGTTGTTTTATGACAGAACACCCAAAAACACAACTTTGGTCTATTTAAAAACATGGGGAGTTATAGAACGAAACAACGCTACTCATCCAAGGGTAGCCAAGGTGGTGTTGTAGTGATCGAACACATCCCGCAGCTTAACGAGTGGCGCATCCCACCTCCTCCTTCGGCTTTTTTGGGCCCATCTTTTTTGCGCACGTTAGGTATAAATCATATTGGAATGCCATAAGAACACAAAACTATGCTCTTGTGGGGCTGTAGACAGCGTCATTAAATAATTTATCTCTGGGGAACAACACCTCCCGAGTTCACTGGCGACGCCATTGATTCCAAAAAAAGAATCATTCGCGTTGATCCCTGCATACTAAGTTATCGTGGTCAAAGTTTCTGGGTATATTGCGAATGATGAAACAAATTTTTGCACCTCCACTCAAATTATATATTTTGTCAAACAACCGTTTTTGTTATTATCACATGTTTTGCTGAACGTAAAACAATAGGTGATTTTGATGCTCCTAATAAGTCAATTACAAGGTTGTAAATTTAAGACCCATTTTTTTAATTACTTTCAACATTTATTTTTGCTAATGATAGGTTGTTGTTACCAAGTTTTAAAACTTAAAAGGTTGGTCTATTTATTCTACAGCGTTAGTACAACGTTCTCCTTTCCTAATTTATTTTCTGTCATTGAAACATGTGTTTATTATTAAAAGTGATATGGTGTGAGAACTATTTAGGGCAAGTGACCGCGTAATTATTTTCGCAGTTTTGTGCATGAACCTAGATTTAGCTCGATGATGGCTGATTTATATAACGGGGCATTTGTCCTTAGGCTGAAATGTAATAGAACTCTGCAACCAGGTTAATGTGAAGCCCCACCTGCAACAGTGGTAAGGTGCAAAGTCTCATAATAGTGCCAGGGAACTGGTTTTGAGGACTCTTTGGAAGTGGAGTGGAGCCGCCGTGTCAGTGATATATAACTTTCTTCCATAAACAGCCCGCGTTCACTGAGGTCACCTGCTGCCCATCGCTTTCAGCTTCGTGCATATTACTGTAATTTTTCTATCATTACATATAGGCTCAGGAATCTTCTTATACACAAATTTGCCCCACACCCAGTCGAAATAGTGTCTACTGCTCACTGAATTGCTTGCCATCAAGAAGGTCTTGGTGCACCAGAACACGACGGCAACGTAGGTAATGTACGGAGGCAAGTGCTAACGTTAACTGTGAAGCGATATTTACGCCCTTCTATTTGATTTTACTGTAATTATGACCCATTTTTGTCCCATGGTCATACGGGTATAAGATTTATTTCCTTCACATTCTAGAAGATGGTTGTTCAAGTGAAAATAATCAAGTTCGCAATTACGTATCCCATATCCCATGAAGTGTTCTAAAATCTTCCAACCACAAGCACTTGACCTGTGGTCTGATCCTACTTTGGCTGTGCGCCTGCAGCCAGCGTTAGTAATGTAATCCTGTGTAGAAAAGCGTTTTCTTCACACAAAGAAATTTCAAACAAAAGGGCGCCCTTTGTGACACAGTGAAAATAAAGTAAACATGACTGGTCTACTGAAGGGGCGCTCATCAAGCTCTGCCGAAAACTGGGCGCGCCTGTAGGCTCTCCAAAGCACGGCAGCCTCCTTAAGAATGGTTAGCAATCGTAACAACGGTTTCGATTTAAAAGGAACAAGCTGCAATCGGCCGCGCCCATTGACCGACATTTGGGGCTGGCTGTGAGACTTTTGGGGGTAAAAAGGTTGGCACCCTTACTGGCAGACAGATGTACAGACAACAGTATCCAATGACGCATGTGGCTGGACCGCGAGTTCGATAGAAAGACAGATGCGCTGACAGACCGACAAACGAATATAGCGATTAAAGAACGAATCCGCGCTACGTAGCCGTCAAGTTTGTCGTTTTTATAAAATTTCACGATACAGACCGGCTGCGCTTTCATTATCTATAGGATTGTAAGAAATAAATGTGAAAAATGAAAATAATACATGAGTTAGTGAGAGCTGCCCTACTTATTTGACCAGAATACTGACTCACCTGTGCCTTTTTGAAACGACGCCACGAGCCCAATCCACAGTACTTTCCTACATGAATATTTGTTACCAAAACCTTAATATTTTTGTGCCGTTTGAATTATTACGAGACGAAAATTGATTATACCGAACTGCAAATCTCTGTGTGCTTCCTCAAGGCCAATACAGAACTAAAACTCTTTGTGCTTCCCCAAGCCCACTTATTAGTACAGTCAAGAAGCCACCCAGAAAACAATAAAATTCCCACGAGAACCGCGTGTTCACGAATGTTTTCAAGAACATTTTATCCGTACAGATCTTTCACTATGAAGTGACAAATTCTCAAAACGTCTTTTAACTGTCAGCGTAAGAAAGGGCACCACCTAATTTATTGTTTGCTACAAACTCAAGTATTGTCTAAAACAACACGTTTTGAGTAGTTCCTTTCGCAGATTTAGCCGTATGTTTTAGCCGTATATTTTGCAACGGAAATGTTTGTGCAGGTAACTACTGCGATTAACATTGCAATAAACTTACATTCCCCGTAAATCGTTTTTGTTATTTTTGGCGAGTACAGTTTTTATAGCTGTCGTTCCATAAGCCTCCAGAGAACGGTCGCAACAAAGGCTAGAGTGAAACTACGAAATCTACAGTACTTAAGAACTGCGAGAGGATTTCTACAGAGGCTGTTTTTGTAACGCGCATCGAAAACTTGCCTGTGTGCTTTTTCTGTAATGAAGACCGGTTGAAGAAATGACCTATTTTCTGTGTTTGAATCAACCAGTAGCCCCCTGCAATGTAATAGGTGTAGAAACAAAGCTGTGATCATTTCTGGCCCAGGTATAGCACACGGGAGAATGGGAGGGAGAAGAAGGACACTGCTTACATTGCAGGAAAGACAAGCCTGGCTGTGGACAAACAGCTTTAGTACCATGCAGGCCAACGCCACCAGTGGGAGCCAAATGCATGCATTTTCAGGACAGCGCACAGGTTTAACTAGGGATTCGATGAAGCATGGCAACCGGCTCGTTTCGAAACGAGAGAGCAACAGAAGCAGGAGAGAAACCGCTACACCGTCCTCCGGCATATGCCCTCCGGTCTCAAGCCTGGAGATTCGTTAATTTGGCGCGTGTTTTTAGAGGATTGAATTGAAACAATTACTAATAAATCTATGGGTATTCTGCTACCGTGGCTAGGTAGCATATGGGACAAAGCTGTTTTTCCACACTCTATACACATTTTTGTCTTTAGTGAATGCTCTAAATGACCCTTATGCGAACGTTCTGCATTAGTGTGCCTACAGAGCTAAAAAACTGGCTGCAGCACCACTAATAAACAAGAATATTACGGGTGTCTGGAAACAGAAACCGACGTCTTAGAGATAGGAAGACCAACTAACATCCCCCACATTGCCCAGCCTTAGCTTGAGTAAACAAAAGGTGAAGAAGTGAATATATTGTGGTCTTCCAAAAGAGCAACTTGGGTAATAGGAAGGTATTGACTCCTATATGAAGGTATTGTCTTAGGAAAGTATTGACTCCTGCAAATGGTGAGTGTTAATTTCAGAAGTGCCACTCCAGGCTTACGCAATCAGCGAATATAGAGGGTAAAGAAGAGAACCCAGCTGAGCATTGCCGCACAGTAGGTATGCGTAAATACCACAAAGAAGACGCAAACCGTAGAGCGAACGAAACCGACGCGTAGCATGACATCCTACCCAAACTGGGCTCCGGTAGCGTTGCCGGAGAACCTTTTTTACACGTAGGTCCAAAGGAAGTTTCGTATGGTTCACTGATGGCGACATTGTTCCAAAACACCCGGCCGTACATCCAACTTTTTCTGCCGACAATGAAGTTTCTTGGTGAAGTAAAAGATGGTTTATACAAAAACCTGTCTCCTACCGAAAGCCGATGACTTCAGAGTCAAAATCTAGAGACGAAATTCCAAATAGCTATGCTGAAACCAGCACTTCGGTGAAGCAAACTGTCACAATAAGTTTCCACAAAGTCTTACCAAGCACTTCTATATCTGAATGCTTCTGTGTTCGAAACAAACTCAGTTCATCCGCGTTTTGAATTCACTTAGAATTCGAAGTAGTAGTTTGCTGCTGTAATATAGGCTAAAATAAACTACAGATAATATAGGCTGCAGACAAGGGCGCTGCCTGATATTTCTTGGATATCTTGCCGCCACTCTTCGGTTTGCCGCAAGCGAAATACTTTCGTGATACTAGCTATGCACAAAATGCAGATCTTGGAAAACTTGCTGAACAACATTGTGGCATAGAACTCTATTTAATAACAAGACTACAAAGGCGCACATTTCGAGAACCGCGCTAAGCGGAAAGCCCTGGCAGATTACAGTTAGCCCTAAATACACAATTTAATGTAAATGCAGGATTTCTTTCTTTAAATGGGATTATAACTTCTTTAAACAATAATTCACTGACTGAGTAGCTAGTGCATTGTCGTTGCTACCCCACAGTGACCTCAGTGCCACACCATGCTACAGTGCTATATCTTCACCTATGCCTCAAGAGAATGTACTTTACCTTTCATGCACCAACAATACTTTGCACCCAGTTCATTTAGAAATTTGCAGTTTCGGTGCACACTGAACCAATTGTCACATCTGTTATCGCTCTCCACGTTAACACCATTCAGGCAATCTAAGGTTATGCCCACTTTTGACGGAATTTCTCGCTGGTAAGCGAGCGCTACGGCAGCTCCCTATGCTTCCTTTGCAGTGCAGTTTGTGACCGTTGCCTCTCAATAAAGAAGGCTTCTTTTCTACTCTCGCATTTGCGTACCGCAGTTTTTGAGCAATACATTAGCAAGTTCCACCACTTTGGCAACACAAGACAGCCGTTCCAAGAATCATTTGTTCATTTTAGATGCAACGCATCCCTTTAACTCGCCTTGTCCCGCGTTGTAGCAGCGTAGTACGCATCCCTCCCCTATTCTCCTCGCCGCGGCAGCTGCGCGCTCCGCCGCTCTCACCGCAGCGCCATCTGTGCGTCAGTGCGGTCAGCGCGCAGCTTGCGCTCGGCTGCGCTCGCTCCCGTTGCCGTGCCAGGTGTGCGTTAGCGCGCAGCTTGCGCTCGGTTAACACATGCGCATGCGTTGCTATGCGCTGCTCTCTCTCATTCCGCTGCATATAAACGCGTTAACGGCGCCGCTCCGCTCAGTCCTTACGCTGCTCCCGCCGCCGGCGCTCCGATGACATCCTCCGATGATTTGAATGGAGACTAACAGGCCTGCTACAGCGAGTGTCGGCCCAACCATAACAAGCACCGGCCACCCGGATAACAGAAATGCTAGCACCAGGGAAGACACAGCTGCGGAGCGAATAGCTCGTGATGCCGAACGCATAACTGAAACGCAACGGCAACCCTCGATGCGTCGCATTTACCCCAAGGTTCCCCTCGCGGGAAGATAGATGGTGTAAATTTTTTCATCATAAATGGTCCCCTCAAAACTGTTTCGACTCGAAGCTCTGGTTTAAGAAAGTGGTGTACATGATGCACATTACTGAGTTGGTTGAGATAGCGTAACCAATCTCATTAGGGTGTTTTATGATAGCACATTTAAAAACACAATTTTGTAGGTGTACTAAGAGACATAGCGAATTATGGATCCAAACAACGCTACTTTATGCTCATCTAGGGGAGCCAAGGTGGTGTTGTGGTATTCGAACACATCGCAAAGGTTTATAAGCTGGCGCATCCCACCGCCACGTTCAGCCTTTTTGGGCCAATTCATTTTGCACACGTTAGCGATAACTCGAACTGGAATACCATGAGAAAAGAAAACTAGGTTATTGTGTGGGTGCGGAATAGGTTATTCAATATTTTACCTGCGGGGTACAACACCCCCGAAATAACGTCCCTAGCTACGCCTTGGATTCCAAAAAAAAACATTCAGGCTGCTCTACAAATACTACGTTAGGCAGGTTAAAATGTTTTGGGTGTATTGCGAATGATGAAAATTATTCGCCTAGCGCACTAAAATTATATATTTGTCAACCAACATTTTCTGTTATGTTATATGTTTTGCAGCATGAAAAAAAAAACAATATGAGCTTTTCGATGTTTTTGTACATGAATATCAGTTTGGAAAATTTAAGTTTATTCAATATCAGTAACGTTTTAAAGTTCACTTTTTGTAATCATAGGCATTTATAAATAAGTTTAACACTTACATACTTTTCTAAACAACGCAATCGCTTAATCTAAAGTACCTCTCATTGATATCTTTTTCTTATTATAAAACATACATAGACAATAATACTGACGTCATCAAAGAACGAATTAGGGTAAGTGACCAGGACTATATTTCTGCTGTTTTGGGCATGAACCTAGATTCAGCTGGATGGGTGGTTGATTTAGATGACTGGGCATTTGTCCTTACACTGAAATGAAATTCAGTGTTGCCGTAGAGATCTCTGCAACCAGGTTAATAGTATGCACCACCTGCAACAGTGTTAGGTGCAACTTCTCATAATTTGGCCAGGGAACTGGTTTTGAGGACTACTTAGAAGTGGTGCAGAGCCGCAGTGTCAGAGATATTTACCTTTCTTCCAAAACAAACCCGTGTTGACAGAGGGCCCATGCTGTTCATGGCTTTCAGCTTCGTGCTCATTACTGTAAATTTGCTATCATTATATATAGGACCAGGAACTTTCCTATACAAACATTTGACCCACACCAAGTCGAAATGGTGTCTACTGCTGACTGAGTGGCTCGCCATCAAGAATATCATGGTGCACCAGGACACGACGGTATCGTAGATAATATACAGAGGCAAGTGCTAATATCAACTGGAACGCCATGATTATACTTTTCTAGTCAATTTCCTGCCATATTCTCGCATTGTATATCCCATGATCTGATGATTGTAGGATTTATTTCCCGTATTCAAAATGATGGTTGTTCAAGTGAAAATATTCAAGTTTGCAATTACGTATCCCATACCCCATGAAATATTCTAAAATCTTCCCGCCGCAGCAAGAAGAGCACTTGACCTGTGGTCCGATTCTTCTTTGACTGCCTGCTTGTGCGACAGTTGTAATGTAATCCTTTGTAGAAAAGCGTTCTCTTCACACAAAAAGATTTGAAACAAAAGGGCGCCCTTTGTCGCATAGTGAGAATGAAGTAAACATAACTAGGCTCCTGAACGGTCGCTCATGAAACTCCGCCAAAACCTGAAAGCAACTGTACGATCCCCACGCGCGGCAGCATCCTGCAACAGACTGTACACGACACCTCATGGGCAGCTTTCCCAGCTTCCGAGGTATAAACTCATTGCACTGTTCCATTCCTTTTTTTTGGAGAACTTCACACTGCGTAACAGGCAATATTTTGGCCCTTTCAATTGAGGCGTTTCTGCTTGCTTCTTTCTTGAAAAGATGTCAGAATGAACGTTTGGTCGGCTTCTGAGTAGGCGTTTGTTTTGCGATATGCGGGATTTGGTGTGTGTTTCTCCAGCAATAAAGCACCGAAAGATTTTGAGTACTGGCAATGATGAAACTTTGCTATATCCTACGGGCTCTTGGGGAGTTTGGAGAAATTAACTCAACTGAACACAGAAGTTCCCTTAAATTATGAAATAAAAATACTCCTGAGACGTCGCTGTGCTTGGATCGTTTTTGCAATGTTGGGGTACGGTACATCCTGTATTTTAGGTAATTAATGACAGAGTCAAACTGTCTACGTTAGTGAGTACAACACACAAAATTTAGGGGTAGAGTCAATAACATTTTACTACAGAGCAGGCTTAGGAGCACCGCATTTCTGGCCCCGCATAGTGCCCGGCATTGCGCGCTGTCAGGGGTTAGAGACACGCTCCTCTTAGCGGCGAGTGCACGTGACTCGGGAAGCAGCCGCTGACGGTTGAGGAATATGAATAGAGGGCTGTAACCACACTTTATAATGATATTCTCGCTATAATGCTCGCTACGCGCGACAATAACACATCACAAAACAAAAATGAAGTCCCCAGGCCACCGTCAGCCAATGGTGCCACAGTCGCGTGTGTGTTCGGTCCGAACTGGAGTCAGTATTGTACGAACCATTGGGAGAGGTCAAGACAAAACGATTTTCCCACGGGAGACTTCTTCATACACCGTAAAAACACAGTCGATGACAAATGACACAACTTCAACGTCTAAAACGAATTTCCCAATGATCAAACCCGCTCTTGAAACGGGGCGATTTCTGAAAAGCGACCACCGTGCGCACACTTGCAAGCCATAAACAAAAGACATGTTTGATGGTCGGGAGTAGGGCGCGTTCCGTTTGCTACAGTAGGCCCATTTCATTACTTGGTTTGTGCGTGCGCAGAACTGCACTGGGACTACCCTCAAGCAAAATAGCAAACATAATTCAGTGGAAGAAGACAACATCGAGAAAACGGGACCGCCCTAACCGGGCGTGGCCAGCAATCAGGCTGAGGATTTCAAAGTAGCAGTTGGGTTATCTAGTCTATGCAAGTATACAAGAGAATGACTATTGCCATAGGCCGGCAGGCTCACTCATGAGTGCACTCACACCTCCCCCCACTCACCACTCACGAGTAAGTGGTGAGTGCGCCTCACTGTAGTTTTGGCCTGGTGAGTGCGAGTGCGAGTAGTTGGAGCGCCACTCACGGTGAGCCCCCTTCACCCCTCCCGTGTGCGAGTTCACTCGCAGCGAGCCACGCTCAGCACTGGCGAGTGTGAGCTCCACTCGGGGCGAGTGATACTAGCCCCTCGTTCGCGCCGAGCCCCGCTCAGCACTCGCGAGAGAGAACGCCACTCGCGGTGAACCCCACTCAACACTCGCGAGTGCGTGTTGCACTCGCGGTGAGTCTTACTCACCACTCGCGAGTGCGAGTTGCACTCGCGGCGAGCTCCGCTCACCACTCGGGAGTGCGAGTTCCACTCCAAGCGGGCGCCGCTCACCACTCATGAGTGGCGAGTGAACCCGCGCTTCTTGCGCAGATGTGCGGGGCTTACCGCGGTGAGCATCACTCGCTGTTGGCATTCGTCCCAGGAGACAGTTGCCATGGTAATTACTGCTGGCGATATCCACTTGTATGCACTGCCACCGGTTAATGGAACGACTGCCTTTAGCGTGGGAAATATGTGGCGACTCCCTTTTATAATTATGGCACCGTGAAATCAACTTTCCATTGACCTGTCGATTTAGGAATACTATTTGGATGGACGTCTGACGCCCTAATGCACTGATACTCTCAGTGTCATGAATGTTTGAGGGGCTGTCGCGCGCAGTCTCGCCGAATGATATTTATGGCTCGCAGCGTTTGTTGATGGAATTAGTATCGGTAACGGCGTCGCAACCAAGCGATTTTGCTTCACTACCGCTTAGCGCTGCAATGGAGGCAATAGGAAGCACCGTGGTCTAGTGCCGTAGTACTTGGTGTACGTAATTGGCCCGTTGTTCTTAAGCGCAAATTGTGAATGCCCGTAATCATTTGAAAAAAAAGGTATCGCCCATTTTAGCGGATTAGCGTATCAGAATGGCGAAATGGTTCGGATGGGCGAGTTGCGTGTTGTGAAAGCCGTAGCTTATTTTCGAGCCCTTGGCGTAATAAACGTATCTGTATTTGTTATTACTTGTAACGGCGGCGCTCTGTTATGATACTCGCTTTCACGCTGACTTGGCGTCGCTCATCCTTCTACGGCAGTTACGGTGCGTGCCTTGAGGCATATGATTTGCTGCTGTCCGGGTGTTTGATACACCTGAAAACTTCACAGCTGTTGTTTTATTGCAAACTTCACCAAAATGTTTACGTTTCGTTATGTTGCATTGACTCATATACGCCGATGTGCGTACCTTTCGCAAACAAACGAAGTAAGCTCGCTTTAGCATCACCTAACATAGTATTTGTCATGATGACTCGCCGACTGTACCCCTTCGTTTAGTTGCTTGTCTCCCTCTAAAGTTTGTGTATCGGTTCGTGCAGATTCTCAAGAATCATACGTTATGTCTGACTCCTCATTCGCCTAACCGAATCGCGGAGTACGAATCGTTACTGTTGCGTGCATTTTGTGAAATATATGTTTCATATCTTCAGATCGCGAAAGGTAAAATACCCGCTGTTCGCCCTGATCTGTTGTCATAGACGGTCATTTACAATTACGCTTGTGAATTTTCCTGCCCTAGTTGAAATTGGGATCTGGGCACGCACATTTCGCTTTTTTTCATTCTGTCCGTTCACAGTCGCCAACGAGCTAGTTGTGAAGTCGAAAATGCTTCTGCTGCTTTATTTTCGTATTTTGCGTTGTGGTCAGCCCAAACGTTGTAGTACCCATCAAGCTTGCTGCGTTGATTCGCTGAAAAGGGCTTCGCAGTCTAGTGTTCCTCGTACTTTGTGCCCCGTATGTAGATCGTCGTCCGCGTGCCAGTGGCGTGCAGTCTAGCGGAGGGGTGTAATGACCCCTGAGTGCTGTGACGAATAGTACGCGTTCTCAGCAGTCGGATAGCGTAATTTGGGAGTTAGTGAGTGAGTGAATGAGTGCGTTCGTGCGTGTGCGTGTTCACGTGAGTACGTCTGCGTGCGTGCGTGCGTGCGCGCGTGCGAATTTGTATTTGTGTGAGTGCATGCGCGTGTTCAAGTGCGTTGGTGTGTGTGCGTTCATGTGCGTTTGTGTGCGTGGGCTAGTGTATGTGTTCGTGCATGTTGCGTGCGTGTTCGTGCTTGTGTATGTGCGTGTTCGTGCTTGTGTACGTGCGTGCGTGTTTGTGTGTGCATGTTAGCGTGCGTGCGTGTGCATACGTGTGCTTGTGTGTGTCCGATTACATATTCTCCCCGTTATTTCGAATAAACTTTTGACGTGAACTTGTCTCGGTGCTCGGTGCAGGCGCATGACGATGTAGTTTAGGATGAAGCTGCAGTTTTGCTCTGTGGCAGGCTGGTGCCGTTAAGGGAAGGGGACAGGGAAGGAGGCCACCGCCATGTAACTCGTCTCCATAAGGACGCCCGCGCTAAAGTCAGGCGACCGCTATTTGCCGCGACCACGCGGTGCCGCCTCTCTCCCTCGCCTTGTCACTGCCAAGCGCTTAGGGCCAAGCACTCCAGTAGCCTTCCTCCACCTTGCTTGCCGTTTTCGATCTTTGCGTGGTGGTGTTTTGCTGGACACTCTCGCTCTGTGCCCTTTGCACCTTGGATTACTCTTGAAATAAACAGTTTAGAAAGTTCTCCAGAGCAAATCGACTGCACAGTTTTAGTGGCCCGGATAGCGCGCTTCGAGATAGGAATACTTGCGTGCGCTAGCCAGTATTTTGACAGATGGCAACAGCTTTTCTAAGCTTTCTTTCCGAACTATACTATTTCCTTCATGTTTGCCACCACTGTCAAAATTTTCAGTGTTTCTTTTGTATTGTAGAATATGATAAAAATAGCATAGACAATAATAAAAATTGATGATGAATTGCTTCAGGAATATTTGCGAGAATATTTTCACTCTGTAAAAGAATCCCGCTACAATAACCGCTTTGAAAGTGACATATCAACACATGTGCTTATAATAACCGAATACATAATTAGGAGAAAGTGATAGGCCATTTCTAAGAAAGGTAAATTTTAGCTCAAATCAGTTAGTATTTCCTGCCCGAAAATATTTGTACTGCCGGCGACGAAAACTACGATACTGATCCGCGGTGCGGGACAGACCCCATGTGTACACACAGACGGAAGCCCTTCAAGCGAGCATTTGTGGTTTTGGAGAGGTTACTGGCCATGCCACTACTTAAGTTAAACCTCTTCTTTAATTTCGTTTCCTAATTTAGGGTGGCCCTCCCGCGACGTAAATTTTCGTTTCACGTACCTTAAAGAGTACGGCGACGTAAGGGCATTCGGTATTCTGTTTCTGGACGTCGCATTGTTATGCCTAGTTTCTTAGTGACATTTGGTTTCACCGATGTATTATTTGAAGTTGGCGCTGCGCGGAATGCGGTAAACCATTCCAGGTGCTGTTCCTATTCTCATTTGGCCTTTTTTATTGGGGAAGCAAGGAGCCTGTAGTCGTCGAATGCTTGTGGCTGAAGTACACTTTTTCTCTTTTGAACACGTGGGACAACGCCTCCCCAGCTTCTGTGACGGCCACCAACGGAACGTGTATAAAATAATTGATGGCCGATGTGTTCGTCGAGTTTCTCGCGCTCATCTCAACGCGCATCGGATTACAAAACAAATGAACGTTTTTGCGTAGCAATTTTTAAAGATTCGCTATTAGCGGATCTCCTCTTTGGTTCTTTCGTACACCGCAGAGCGAATTAAGTTTACTCTATGGAGTATAGAGACCCGAACGAGGATCAGCCGTTGACGGGAAAAGCTGAAATAAATTGAAAATTGGAAGTGGTGTTGTCGGCTTTCTGTGAACGGATACATCCAGGCTCTTCCCTTTAATCGTTTTTTTTATGTAAAGATAATTATGAAGTCCTTGTGTTCGGATATAACCGCGTGCTGACTGAATGGGATTTATATAATATTTCATTGTGACTGTTGTCTAAGTGGGTAAAATGATAAACTATGTGTCTACACAGAGCAGAGAAATTTTATGTCGCACAGCACAAAGCGAGAAGGTTCTCCGGGTTTTTCTAGTATGTGCTACATCGTTGACTATGCATTGTTACGGAAATGGACGCGCCCATGACGGTTTCACTTTTACAGCCCAGGTGTTTAGGCCGAGCCTTGCCCGTTCATTTCACCAACAATCCTGAAAAACTCATTACAAAAAGGCGGTTATGGAGGTCACGGGAATCGAACCCGGCACTTTTTCGCTGTGTAATTCGTAACCTAACCAATCGGCAACATTATAGGCTCGATGAGTACAGCTCTTGCACAGACCGGTAGTAATAAAATGCGCAGATGATTGGAATATAAAAAAAGACAATTCATGTGGTTGGCATCGAACCGGGATCCTTCGATTTAGAAGACCAAGGGCTATCTCAATGGAATAGTTTTGCTCACCAGGCACCGAACATTAGCATTGGGATCCTGGCGCGGGCGCTGGCTTTCGGTTTGGCAACGCGTTGTACTACGTGTTAACGCGGCCCACTTTTGGAGAGATGTGAAAGCCTGCACACGACACCATCCGGACCTGCCACTCATGGAAAACGTTCAACGGGGTTTTCTTAATTAAATGTGAAGTGCAATAGGCGGGTATCAGGCGTAGGGAGAGGGACCGCCAGCTGTGCTGTTTCAACAGCCCTGTACCACTAGTGCAAGCTGCGCCAAAGTTTTGTTTGTAAAATGTCATTCCAGTGCAAAATATATCCTGAGCAAGTACACGTCCAGTAATGGCATGACTCGTGGGCATTTGGGGTTGTCCTTTAGTTTAGCGCTGCTTCATTTGATAGGGCCGCACGGCCCGACAATAGGCGACCTACTCTGCTGCTTTATAGATCGTGGGGCAAAGACCGGACCTCCTTGTGTTGTTTACGGCTTCCGTGAGCCCAGTGTTCCTCGTCATATATTTTTGAAAGTGTGTGAATATTTGTGAACATAAATGGTTTAGAAAGCAACCAACAGTGGCGGTAAAACGAGCATAAAACCCCACGCAGTCACCGAACCCTCTTAAGTGCCTGAATAGAAATTCGACCTCGCCGACACGAGAGAGAGAGAGAATGGTTTAATGACACTGACGAGGTTTGTCCAGCAAAGGGCCTGACATGCTACGTCAGGTGAAAAATGAAACGATTGAGAAAAAAAAGAAGAGAAAAAAACAAGAAAAAAAAATAAAAGCAAGAAGGGGAGATAGAAAGAAGGAAAAGAAAAGGAAGAAAGAAAGAAAGAAGGATCGCCGACACGGCCATCCTAGGCAAGAAATCCAACAGGAAAAAGGGGGGTTTTATTTTGTCCTGGCATATCGAACAAAATCGTCAAAACCGTTATCGCTCACATTCAATGCTTCCCTCTGCGAGTATGGTCTGTGTGTGGCAGCGAGGAGCTTTCTAATTCATCAAACGTGCTGAAAGTGTACACGACGCCGCTGTATTGTGGCCCCGTCTTTAGTGAAGACGCAACCAAACCCGCATTGTAGCCTCGGGTTCTCCGTTCTCTCTACGATTAGTGTTATTAAGTGTTTCTTATTTGAAGGTTGTCTAGACTTAGCTGACCAGCCGCGAAACAACTTGTTACAGTACCGCAGTTTACTACGGAGTGGGCAAGGTTGGCACGGATATATCAGAAGAAAACAATTGTCACTTACAAAACATGTGCAAGTCAATTGATACACGAAGGTTTATGAGTTGCACATCGCATCGCATCGCCACCTTTCGGCCTTTGTGGGCTTGTGCGTTTTTGCACAATTAAGCTATACATCATATAGGAATACGATAAGAAAACAAAAATAGGTTATCGTGTGGGCGCGGACTACGTCAATAAATATTTTACCGGCGGCGTATAACACCCCCCCCCCCCCCAACAAAATTTCACTGGCTACGAAATCGATTTCGTACATCGTTCCTTCTGCTCTAAAAATAGTACGGTATGGTGGCTAACTTAATTGGTATATTGCATAATATGAACGTAATTTTGGTAATATTATATCAATATTTATGTTTTTTAGGCAACAATTTTTGTTATGCCATCGTGTATTGCTGTTTCTACGTTTAACGCGTAGAAGTTTTTCGATCCAAGGCGATACCCTGCTTAAAATTATCCGTACTGGTATTCTTAATTTATATTTTCAAAATGACTTTTGACTACTGAGTGTCGTGAGACCTAAGAAGCAATTGTAGCTGTCTAGAACTCTATTCTCGCATTTTTGTGCACGAGCCTACATTTTGCCCGATTGGTGGTTTATTTAGATATCGGGGCATTCGTGCTTGCACTGAAATATAATTCAGGGTTACCCTATAGAACTCTGCGACCAGACTCATGTTATGCCCCACCTGCACAGAGTTATTATATCAAATCTCGTAAGGGTGCCATGAAATGGTTTTGAGAAACCCTTTTTATTGGCGCAGAGCCCCAATCTCAGAGATATTTACCTCCCTCCCTAAAGAAACGCACATTCACAGAGGTAGCCTTCTGCTTATGACTTTAAGCTTCGGGCTCAATATTACTAGTTTACTATCATTATATATAGTCTCAAGAACCTTCGTATGCAGAAATTTTCCCCCTACCAAATCGGAATAGTGCGTACTCCTGACAGAGTGACTCGCCAATAAATTGGTTTTGGTGCCACAGCACGCGATGGTAACGTAGGAAATGTACGGAGAGAAGTGCTAACATAAACTGTAAAGCTTTGATTACTCTCTTGTATTTAATTTACCTGCCACAATTAACCATTGTTGGTCCAATGGTATGACGGTTATAAGATATATTGTCCACATCCTAGAAGATGGTTGATCAAGTGAAAATGAATAAATTACGCTAAATAATCAAGTTCGCAATTACCTATCCCATAGCCGTTGACGTTTTCTAAAATATTCCGGTCACAAAAAGGTGCACACTTGACTTGTGGTCCGCTGTACTACTGTGACTACGCGCCCAATGTCAGAATGGGTATAGGAATCCTTTGTAGAAAAACAAAGTGACGACTTGTGTCACAAGGTGTGAAATAAGTTAACATGACTGTGGTCCTGCATGGACGCTGAAAAAGCTCTGGGGCAGCCGCTTGGAAAACGGTTGGCTATGGTCGCAACGGCTTCTATTTAAAATAGAACTAGCAGCAATTGGCAGCGCGCATTGCTCCAACAATTTTCCACGTGTTTTTTTGGCTCTTCTTGGGGGTGCAAAAGGGTGCCAACCGTACTGGCTCCACGTGTTTTTTTGGCTCTTCTTGGGCGTGCAAAAGGCTGCCAACCTTACTGACACGTCGATGGAAAGACAACTGAATCCAAGGTCCGCTGGTGGCTGGACCAAAAACTATATGGAGAAGCAGACGTGCAGAAAGACAAACAAACAATATACGGACAAGACACCGTTAGGTAGACTTGAAGATTGTCGTCTTTTTTGAAAAGCCACGATACAGCATGACTGCGATTATATTTAGCTTTGGGATTGTGGGAAATGAAAGTTAGAAATGAAGAATTATATTTGTGTCATTGATAGCTGCCCTACGTATTTGCACGGAACCCTGCCTTGGCCGTCGTGCCTTTTTAAAACGGGTCGAGGAGGAATATCCTGCATTCTTACAATATGAACATTTTTTACCGAAAACTTCATGTTTTGTCTGCCCTTTGAATTATATCAAGACGTAACTGAAAATATACAAATCTGCAAATATCGGTGTGCTTCCCCAAGCCCACATATTATAACAGAGAAGAAGTCAATCATACAACCAAAAATTACCATCAGAATCGCGCAATCACGGGTGTTTTGAGAAAAATGTTACCCGTACGCTTCTTTCCCTGTGACATGACAAATTACCTTAACGTATCTTCATTTACAACGGACGAAAGAGCAACGAATAACCTTAATTTAATACGCCATTATGTGCTTTTTAGAAAAATGCTTTGTCTGGTTCCGCTTTGCATTTTTCGGCGTGTGTTCGTAGCAAGGCCAATTTTTTTCAGGTGGGTACTTTGATGATCACTGCAATACACTAGCATTCCTAGTCAATCCTTTTCTTTATTTTCGGCACGTAGTCTTTAAAACTGTCGTTTCATATCCATCGAGAGAACGGACGCAAAAAAGGCTAGCGTTAAAACACGAAAAGTAGAATACTTAACAACTGCGAGAAAATGTTTATACTTCCGTTCACCGTAAAGAGCATATAAAACTTATATGCGTGGTTACGTACAGAACGCCGGCTGAAGTAAGACCCATTAAAAGAGTTTCAGTCATGCAGTGGCACTGTAACATAATTGTTGTAACAATGAAGTTTTTTTAATTAAGGCTGGTGTCTGCCCTCAAATAAACTGTAATCTGTAACTATGCCTTTGGTTATGGTATCTTTCATTTGTATACCTTAACTCATGTGTCAGCAAACGCACTTAGAGATTATCCTATTGTACTACAACGATTCTATGTACAAGCGCGGGTTTGGTGAAAGGGTAAGGGTTGCCGAGAAATCTGTGTTAGATAGTGTGCTCGGAATTCACCCGCTGCTATGATGCAATGATTTTTTTCCTGAATCTTGCTTTCTTACTCATGCACCGCACGTTTGGTTTCTGACGTTCAATCAGAATATCTACACGGACACATAAAAAAGAATCCAGGTGAATTTTACAAATAAGTTTAGTCTAGCTTGGAGCATGGTAATTGTGGTGAAATATAAGACGAGACAAAAAAAGGAAAGAAAAGGAAGGAGAAGAAGAAGAAGAGGTAACTTTTTCGCAGTGCACTAGCAATCGAACCTTACATCCCCACCCCTCATTTCGCAGATCCTATCGCATTGGTCGTATCTTTCAAGTTGCCCATCAACATTCTTGTACCGTTACTTCTGCTGCATCATTTTTTCTTCGTGCAGCAAAAGACTGGAATGACTTCCCCCACGACATTGCAGCAATCCCCTGTGCATCAATATTTATGCACAGTGTCACAAGCCATTTTTTAAGCTAATTCATGGCTTTTTAGCAAGTTTTTTTGTAAATCCACCCCTAGTATAATGTTCCTCCTGGGAGCTGTAAGAAAATAAAATGAAATGAAATAAGATGAAACAAAAAGAAGACAAAATTGACCTTATTTAGGTATGGGGAGCGACTTCTTTGTTCGATGTAAAAAACAAATGGTAAAACGATTCGAGAAGTCATCTTTTGAAGTACAGCAGGTTTTTAACACGCTGAGTAACCACACGCGAGCTGGGCACGTTCAGTGCTAGAACAGAGACATGCTGATCGCACACACCAGATGTTCACTAGGACTCCCCGAAAATTTTAAAGTTCCAGGATGCGGAACGCGTTCCTGCGTCAAATGTAGCATCGTAAGACATAACACCCAGATGAGTATCTGCTTTTTCTTAGAGATTTTCAATAACATTATCTCCACCGACATACATATCTGCATGGTTTGCTTGGTGCTCTGGAGGTAAACATCTACGCTCGAGGCAATTGATGCTTCCTCAAATCTTTCTCTTTTCGTAGTTTTCTACATTTCTTGAAATACAGCGAGAGCTGGGGAAAATTAGGAATTTACAATCTCGATACACATTTATCTGGTCGTTCCACCGGGATTCGTGCACAGGAAAACCTTCCCGAGTGGGCAGGACAACTGTCGGCAATTGTCTAAGCTACGATAAAACTGGTACAAACCCGACTTTGAAAACATATCACGAGGAGCCTCGCCTCAGAGCCTGTTGCGTCCAACAACTGAGTCAATTGTGGTGGTGGAAAACCATTACTGCCACAATAAAAAAGCACGAAGGCAGACAAGTGAAAACTTATAAATTAGCGTCCCACACGGGAGATGACACAAGCCGGATAGTGGCCATCGAAGGGGTTTAAAGCGTTTTAGTCAACGCTCGTCTCACTGCGCTACACTACACTACACTCCAAAGTCGGTGTGCAAAGTGTACGTTTTACATGCTTTAGTAGCCTGGTGTTCATTGTTCTTTCGGAAGCTAATGACGGCACCAAGCCGAACACTTGACCACGTATCGAAGTATAACAAGCCCGAAATCTTGCCCGATGCTCAATTCATAACGTCGTCTAAACATCGCCGAACCGATAACTAGGTGCAGCAACCAGCTTTGCTGTTTTTTTTTCTGTTTTCGCGCCACAAGTGCATTGCCGCATCCATTTTTCTTGGGGATCAATTTCCCTCGTTCTTGCAGACATTCGCACTTAATCTCATTGCTGGGTTTCAATATTTTATGCCCTCGGCATATATGAGCTTCGACTGTGAAAACTGTCAAAACTCCAAACACAGTGACCAGCTTCCAGGTAAGACCAACATGAATGGACTGTTGAATTTTGTTCCACACGCAAAAACAGCGCTAGTTTTTATGGCTTATAGAGGTGTATGTAGGGTTCCTTTGCTTGCTGGTGAATTGCTGATCTGTCGCAACTGTATATCTCTGGATAACATTGTATTCGTCATTCACTACGATGGAACTGTGAGGAAAGTTATATTTACCTTGCTGAGAAAACTGTTGTGTCCGAAACATATATACGAAAAATATTACAACAATCTGTAAGCAATCAGGAAGGCCCCAATAGCTTACATATATTGTCGATGTACTGACTATAAAACAATACTACACGATCTTAAGGGTTAAACGTTTTACAGACATTTGTATGGTTTCGAAGCGACCGATTAAAAACTTCATTACACTGCTAAAAATTGCACAGAATTCCACATTTGGTACACCTGGGTTTCTGCACGAGTGAATGGGCCACCCAGAAACGCTGTCTTATAACCTTTCATCACGGCGGTCTATCAAAACTCTCCGCAGCGGGAAGAATCCGATGTTTGCAGAGACGGAAGCGCCCCGAGCGAGCAATTATGTTTTGGGGGAGTTCACTGGATATGCCACAACTCATGTAAAGCCTCTTCTTCAATTTCATTTCCAACTTCCGAATGGCCGTTCTGGAGACGTAAAATTTGTGTTCAGCGATCTCAAAGAGAGCGGTGGCATCTCTTCGTTCTCTGCTCTGTTTGCGGACGTCGTTTTGTGATGCCTAAATTATGAGATAAAGTTTTAGTTTCACCGACCTATGACGAGGCGTTCGCGCTGCATGGAATGTGGTAAACCACTGCAGGTGCTTTTTCTACGGTAGCTCGGACCTTACAGCGGAGAAAGAGGTCGCCGTTAGTCTTGGAATGCGTGTGGATGAAGTACACCTTTTATCTTTCGAACACACGGAGCAACGCATCGCGACCTTCTACGACGGCCGCCGACGGAACGTATTTCAAATGTCTGATGGGCGATGTGTTCGTCGAGTTTGTTGCTCCGCGGAATATGGAATGAATATTTTTGAGGAGCCATTTATTTTTTCAAGGTTTGCAATTACCCGGTTCTCCTTTTTGTCGCGTTCGAACGCCTAAGAGCAAATGAGGTGGTTTTCTTTCGAATTGAGCCAGATCCAGATACCGAAACTGAGTCATATAAAGCTACAGTGACAAAAAAGTTTTCAACTTTCCCCCAAAAACCTGATGGCTAGAAAATAGTTGAGATAAGGCCCACAAAACGTGTTCGGAGATTGCAGTTCATATCTAAATAGAGCTAGATTCTGCACTTTCAGAAATCCAAACGAGGCAAATGCAATTTCACAATGGGAGTTTGCTTTTGAGTTAAGTGATCAGACCGCTTCTTGGCTGTTTTCTTAATTTTTTAGCGTTTTGTGGTTGGCCTATTATTAATTTAGGACGGCAATTGGGCGGTCGCCGAAAAATCTGTCACAAGATTGTAATGCCTGGAGGAAATAATTGTCACCCACAAAATGGATGACCGTCACAATATCCACTAGGTTTATGATCCACACATTGGGAGTTATGAATCAGCAATTTACGCCGGTTTTTATTTAATTGAGTTCAATTGACGACTTCAGGACTGAAATTGGAAATTAAAGCAATGTTTTGGCGACTGTGCTATCTTAACAACTGGCCGGTCGGAATTGGAAGAATATTATAGAAGACCAGCTGAACATACAGTAATTCGAAGAAAAAAATCACACACAGCAGTTACATCTATTGAGGCCAAAAATAGCCTGTATACGGCCAGTAAGACGGGGAAAGTAACTAATATCTGCAAGGCTTTTCTTTCAAACAATCCCGAAAAATCTCAAAAAGTTTGTCCATTGTGATTTTTTGGCGTTTCAATTTCATTTATTAAGTTTTGTTGTAAAACGCACAAAGGCAAATAATACGGTGAAAGATTTCGCCTAAATATGGAGGACCTGCATTTATTCATTGCCAGCAGTTACCAGTTATACGGTTATCTAATTTGACAGTGTTAGAATTGCGGATCCAAATACCACGCTCCAGCTTCGAGCGCTTTCGACAGGATACTGGCTTTTTGTGAATAACAAATTAAAGAAACAGGCCAGCTTATTAGTTGTACCTATTCCGAGGACTCAAATCATTACATTATTCCACTCGTTCTGATTTGAGCACGTCGCACTGTGTAATAGAAAATATTTTGACCCTCTCGGCTGAGGTTTTTCACGTTGCCTGTTTGTTCAAAACATGTCAGAACAATCGTTTGGCCCTGGGGCGTATAGCAAGCACTCCAGCGAAAGCAAAAAACTTTTATGTCCAAGTCTGCTTTGCGTTTTGTGGGCTTTGGTGCGTTTTGCTCAAGCAATAAAGCACCGAGAGATTTTGAGTACTGGCAGTAAAATAAACTTTTACTTTACCCTATAGATATGGATTTACCTGAAATAAAATGAACTGACCACAGAAGTTCCAACAAATCGTCAACTACGAATAGACGCTCAGACGTCGCTGGGCTGCGGTCGTTTTAATGTGTTGTGGTACGGTACATACCGTATTTGAATTAATAAATAATGATAGCGACCAAACGTCTACGTTAGGGAGTACAACGCACACAATTTACGCCTAGATAAAATGATGTTTTATTAGAGGGCAGGCTTACGAGCGCCGCATGGGTAGCCCTGTATGGTGTGCGCCATTGCGTAATGTCAGGGAGTACAGAGACGCCACTCGTAGCTACAAATGCACGCCACTCGGCAAGGAGCCGGTGGCAGTTGAGAGATATGAATAGTGGCAGGTAACAACATTTCGTATTAGCATGGCGATCGTTTTTTGGGCAACATCCAATGCCGGAAAGCGTTGGAGTTTTGACCAAGCTTACACCAAACCCCTGAATGTGCTGTGCACTTCTACACTCAAATCAATTCTAAGGAATACATTTTTTATGGTAAATATTAGACGTCTTGTGTCAAAGTAAGGGGCCCTTCAACCTTTTGTATTGGTGTAGAATGTACCGATACTACAGCACGCCGCTAGTACGTTTTTTACTGTCAGCACGAGTCCTTTGGATGCTAGCTTTAATTCAGCTTCACCGTAATAAGCCAAAGGCAGTGCTTGATGTATATGGCGCTATCTTTAGTTGCTAAAGAGTACAGCCTAATACGCTCAACCCTAAAACGACGCCGTTACGTCTCAACTGCGCCCCCGCTCAAAGGCTTCATTATTCTGCATATCATTTTTGGTTGCAGTCGCATGAGACTGATGAACACTAATTGAGACCGACGCACAGGTCAAAGTTCCCCGTCCCCTGCACAATGAAGGGAGTTCTTTTAAAATGGAAGAGCGCCGATCGCTATTCACCAATACTCGTCAGTGATAACGTGTTGACTGACGGTTTTGGTTATGTGAATGATTTATTGTAGTAGCACCTGAGACACCGTCTGCTTTGCCAAGTGGCTATAGTACTTCCACACTGTCTAAACAACCATCATGGTGGAGGACAGATTGCTACGTGTTCCGTATTCCCCAACACAAACGGAGATCTGTGCTGAAGTGAAGAGATTGAATCTAGCCCTTATTGCCTGCATTGTCGATTTCCTTGTAATAATAAAAATATAATATATAAGCTTGTAAATAAGCCTCATATACTAAACCAGTCTTTTTGCGGATGTTTTCAATGAAGGTACGTCTCTTGTTTTCTTGAGCATTACAATGAAAGAATATAAAAGTTGAGCTATTCGAATTGATGTGGGCATTCCCTTCTTTCAAATATTTACATATGAATCCTTGAAACTTAAAACCCAAACATTTTGCATATATGTCCTAAAACGTTTGTGGGTACTACTTAAGACATACATTTTTTTATTCCTCTGACAAACTCCACACGGGGGACACGTATTCTCCCATTATCTTGACCTAGCCTTTGTTTTTTGCACTTAAGAAAATAATATGTGCTCTAATCCCGAAAACATAATTTGTCAACCTAATAGCAGGAAACGCGATTTTGCTACGTGTTTTAATGATTTAAATTACTGCTGAAACTTCGGAAGTCACTTTAAAAGAAAAACTGTTTATCCCAAGGTATGTAACAAATAAGTGTGGAGTTCATGGCGTTAACACCGCACACGTTCCATTTACAAATTGCATACCACGAACCTAGAGCAAAATCTCATCTTGCACGAATAGTACCAACATGCGCGAACTAATATAATGTATTAAAATGGGAGACACATGTCTTACGGACTTCAGCTTAAAACAAATGCTCACAAAAATAAGTCTTCCACAATTCAAAACAAAGGATATGTTTCTCACTTTGAATCAGCTAGGTCGGGGTATTGGTAAGGCAAGCTAAACCACCGCTAAGATTGCGCCAAATTTCCGAATGCGATATTGTCCTAAACGGCCAGGCACACAAAGATTTCCGTTAGCTTTTTACACCAGCTGTATCACAATTGGCATGTAAAGATACTCATCTAGTAAGTGGGCCCCAAATACGCAATGTATTCTGCATATTAGTTCCCGAAGAGGTGTACTACCGCGAAAATTGCAAAGCACGTTTGTTTGAACGAAGAAACTGCATCTTGCACCAAGCGGGTCTTTCTTCATGGATGTCTTTAATGAACTATGGGCCAAGCGAGAATGTGACTAGAACTATCATGTCACAACGCAAGAAAAGCACATTGCGTTTGGTTGTCTAAATGGCGGGAAATATTCGCAAAAAGAACGAGAACGCCCTACTCGCACAAAACCTCTGCTAAAATAGCTGATATTGCAAAAAAGGTGTTATTTCCATGGATGTTCAGTATATGACTTTCTGAATTTACAGTATCTGGGAAGATTCACGTGTGACCAGTGGCAAACAATCGTTAGCTCTATGTTTCCAGCGTTCGAAACTTGGAGAATAATTCATATTTTCCCCAAATAAGTCACTAAGTCCGATTTGGCATTGGGAAATATAGAATAAATAATGCGAATAAACCGCCACCTTTTTTTTAAATGCAGAGCATTTCTTTAACTCACGATGTCACCCGTTCTAGTTGTCCATCTTAGTCCGCACCCCTGCCCCTACACTATATAAAAAAATAATACTTACCGGCGCGTGGTTTCGATCCCACGACCCTGCGGGCTGGACGAAATGTACACGGTGCTCTACCCACTGCGCTACAAAGTCGACACAGAATGGAGGGCTACGAACGCGCCTTATATCCTTGGCTCATTCAAACTACGTCAAGAAGCTGCTGATATAGCGCATTCACTACCTGTGGACGGAACGCGAGGTACATGGTGCTCTTCCCACTGTGTCACAACAATCATACCCACCTGCTAATAAATGATGTCACGTGACCACGTTATTACGTCTCCTCATTTAATTACAATACAACAACCAACAGCAAGAAGTGCAACAACATTAACGTAACGCAAACTACTTAGCGTCGTGTGCCCCGAAATGCTCTGCATTTGATCGTGCCCCTCGCGAGGGGGATGTTTAGTTTCCTGCCGCAGCAAGAACCAGGCGGCCTCCTGCGCAGTTTGTGGCGCCTACCCACTTGGGGGATTGGCCAGGATCTTTTTGTTGCCGGCCTACAGCACCAAAGTCTGATACGGAGATGGCGCGAGAGTTCGGAGTGGTCCAATTTCTCCGTAATGATTTCTAGTGACATCTTGGAAAGCAGCTTTGGCAATTGCAGAATAGTTATTTACTACGGCAGTATACAAGAAGTTATCGACGGCGCATTAGCATTTTATTTTCCACTTTCAAATAGTACTGCTCGGTTTTGATATATATTTAGGGTGCGCCTAATTTTATTCGGAGTCCTTAATCAAATATCTGGGGGAAGTACTTGAATGTGAACATACTGGGGCCGCCATACATTCGTCAGTGGATTATGTAGGAGTGCTGCGGATATTGAATCTGCAGTCCTTGTATATTTTACTCGTTTTGAAGAGGCACTCGTTGCGGAAACTAGTGAGCTGACGCTCAGATCTCATCTCATTGTCACAATATTTCAAGATCAGCATGTAAATAAAAGTTTGAAGACGGCATGCAATGTTTCGACGACTCGGAATGCCTGTAGGCGATTTTATTTACTTGAATAATGGCAAGTCCTGTTCGTTGTGATTACTTCTTCTCGATTGCGCGGGAGATTCCTACGACATTTCTATTGAGGAATGTGTTGAATGGGCATACTGCGGGGCTCATGCTTTGTGGTGAATTCTTTTAAAGAGAAGATTTTAGGTCGACCATCCGCCCCCCGCCCCCCGTGTTCTCTGGCGACCGTTGGCGCTGGCATTTCCGCGAACAGATAAAAGAAGGTAGTGGAAGTTAACTAAGCTGAATCCAACCTGGAACAAATTCAAAAACAGAGCAGGACCCAGTAGACTTACCGCTTTAGCTAGAAGCCCAAGCAGAGACGGGGGAGACAGTCAGTGGAGTGACCGAGCGCACGTGCGCCAATACCCCCTGCGTTGTCGCTGAATGATACATGACAGCGTCACACGATCTTTAGCGCCACTTTGGGTGGCGCCCTCTGCGCGTGTAGCGGCAGTATAGCGCGTTGCGCATGCGATAGCAGACAGCAGAAGCTATAGGAACATATAAATATCACATGGCATCTCACTTCGCCTTCGTCTATACCGCTGATTTTGTCGCCTTCGGGGGCGCTGGCAGGGAAACAGCAGAAGTGAGATCATCTAACTCCAGGTAGGTGGTTTTTTTTCTTTTTCAAAAAAAGGGAGTTTGATTCATGTGTTTCACCAATACCAGTCAACCAACCAGCACCAGCATTCATGAATAAAGCATTGATTTAACAATAGCCAAGAATATCTTTTTGAGGTAATCAAGAGCATGGTTAAGTGCCTTTCAATGGTTTCTGGTTTCACACTGTAAAGCTGCGTGTGTTAACTAAACTGGGGTCGAAGGGGTAATCGTCATGGGTGGCGTTCGAACTTCGCTTTCCCGCCAACCTCATAGAATGAATTGGCGCGCATTTTTTTTTTTCAGTAATGCGAGTGGTGGACGGGGCCGCCTTTTGTGTTACGAAGAAATTTACTCGGTCCTCAATATTTTTTATGCGGATAACACCAGCACTGGATTTATGCGCCCCTACGTATCAGGCGTAACAAGAGTTCCCGGGCATCATTGAAAACTAGAATCATCACTGCGAATGGTGGCGCCTGCCTCAGAAGAGTCTTCAAAGAGGTTGGCCACAACGCTCCCCCTCCTAATCATTTCGTCTCCATAAAATTGATTAGTTTATTATTCTCGACAATAACGTGTGACGTCATCTGTACTGAAAACAGACATCAAAGCGAAGCAATATCACTTGCCCTGCCAGCGCCTTATTGTCATTTTTGTGCGGTAGGCATTCGTTAAAACCATGGCGTATATTTCGAGGCACCAGTACGCTAAGGCACGCTGGTATTGACACCGCGTAATTTTTATCTTAAACAACATTGCTTGTACACTAAGTGTGTCGCTTTTTGACAAAGCTCGAACACGCAGTCCTACATTTGCTTGTTTTACAGACACATCCAGCAATGCAGCTTTTTATTTTAAAGTGAAACGGGAGTTTGTTTCCCAAAAAATGTTCGCGCAGTTCGGTCGACAAAACGCTATATGTAGCAATAAGAGGTATTATTATTCAAAATAGTAAAACAAAAAAATATTTAAGGTTGCTAATTAACACAAATAGATTTGCAAAACATCTTCAAAGAACTAGAACTTTTATTTATATTTTTAAATAAAAAAATTGAAAAAACGTTTGTTTGAAATAAAGAAAATAAACACCTTGTACAACAATCATTGTGTTTTACACAAACAGTAAACGTGTTAATTAATTGGTCATAAAATACTACTTGACCTTTTGTAAGATTTGAAGTTTGCATCCACAAAACCGCCCAAAGCCATTGCAGACAACGCACTTTATAAGTAAATTTGTTGCAGTTAGACTGCCCCAAGCAAGCCACAAAAATGCTGGCGGAATAAAGGTGCTGCCTTGTTAGACCGAAAGTTTCTGATTACTCAGTACAGGGTAACTCAAATTTCTGGTGCTGTTTGAAAGCAAATGTAACATAATTGACAAAAGGCAGATACGATCACAGCTACGTACCGCAATTTGTCGGATTTATATGAAACCGCTTCACGTTGGCTACACAGGCAGATTCTTTTCGGCCAAAAACAATGAAGCAACCCATACGTCACTCCTCCCTCCCACCAAAAAAAAAATCACGTGTTGCAGAGATATATCCACTGTTTTAGCAGATTTTGGGAGTAAATTCCCCACTAGTAATTTCAAAAACAGATGTCTGGTATCCAAAGATGTCTCAGCGGTACAACACAGGGTAAATACATCAACAATATAGGATACACCAGTTGAACTTACAATGCAGGCTTGCACTAAATTTTTGCGAAGCAGATTTTCATACGGTGAAATATTAAAATTAATGGTCGGACAAGAACTTCGGAAATTTCAATCGGACAGGGAGGGAAATAAATACGCTGGAGACAACTTATGAAGGATCGTCATTCGTTCGACATATAAGCAGTATGGTCATGATCAACGCACGTTTGACATAAGCGCTTGACATATGAGCAGTCTAGTTTCTAGAACTAGACGGCTGATGAAAGTATTATTGCACATCATCCGTGGGCTACCACAATGCGTCTTCCTTCGAAAGCCGTTTGTGATATCTTGCTGGAATTCTTCGTTTGATATCTTCTTGCAGCTTTGTTATCATAATTATGCATTCAACAACTGCCTATGACAACGAAGTACAGTAGGTACGAGTAATCCACAAAATAGGTAAGTGCATGTAAACGATCTCCGCACGTAGCCGTTCCCAAACGCATTTCCAACACTCTACATGTTGGGTGGTTGGATAGGTATCTGCCAGGGAGCTTGTATCTTCATAGCCCATAAATTGCTCCTTCTATAAATTAGGGTCATCGATTATTGTAAGCATTTTTGCAGAGTGAACAGGTGTCGGTTGGCCCAAGTAGGCTGAAGACTACGGCCCTATTTATGGCGAGTTGGCACATCGGGGATTGCAGCACGCTTTTTACTTTCGGAACGATTAAATGTAAGACGTTCTTGCCTTCGCGAACTGGTACATTTTGCACATGATGCGTCTTTGAAATATTTTGCAAAGGGGGAGGGAAGGGGTAATTGGTGTTTGCCTAAATGCTCCTTTGGTACTAGCGCTACTAGCAAGAGCATTGGATTGGAAGAATCGGCGAGTTATAAGTAAGCGTCACGTTTTTATCTCCACTCTGTGTCGGTGTGTATGGTCTCAAGTGAAGAGTGGTAAAAACTAACATTCGTCTGGTTAGCTGTCCCCTGTAATTAAACGGCACTCATTCTAGTAACCATCCGCAAAACGGTTGGTAGATACGAATACGTGTGTCAAATTGTCAGCTCTCCTATCATGGACATCCTGGAGATTTGGTGAGGGAGGAAGTGGACGGTGGCTATAAACGGTACAAATGACCACTTGCTTAGGCTGACGTGCTTCTTAACCTCCTGCAATAACATCATTTACACTAACTTTTCAAACGTGGCCAGGGTTCGCCGGTAGTGCCTTGACTCCTGTGTGCCTTTTCAATTTTTTTTGTCCAAGAAATACCGCAATAAGATCTACTCGCAAAAGACAACTGACAGCTCTGCACCCCAGAAACAACAGGTATCAAGAAAATCAAAGCATGAACGCCTAAGCAGGGGAAACTGTCGCGGAAGACATAATGAATAGTCCTCATGAAATCAAGTGTAAAGGCATCCTTTAACTCACTGACATCGATGAACAAGCGGAGACTTCCCCCTTCAAAGCGTGTTGCACTTTTGGGAACAAGTGGTTTGATAAAGCGTCAACTTGTAGAAAGTAAACCGAGGAACTAAAAAGATTGGCAAAAATAGCGGTTGCAGCTACAGCTTAAAGCGACACTGGCGGATAACACTTTGCTTCATGTTGAGGTTTCACAATGACACAACTGCTTAAATCAATTGGAGACCTCTGTTCTTTTCTTATAAGCAACTTCATTCAAAAAAGGACGGCGATGTGTTTTATACGGATCGGCAAGTTTGAGTCACCTCTTTGTATGGTCGACTTTCCCGGCCAAAAAGACACTGGATAAAATAACCGGCGAACGTAGAGTGCTAGCAGCAACATCTCGACTAGCAGATAGGTGCTGGGAAGATCTAACAGCTTTAGTGAAGAGTACACGCTTTCTTTTTCTTTGCCCAGCTTTTTCAGCAACTGCTTTTTCGGCAGCATGGTTCGTCTTCAGTTTTAATGAGCACTATCGCGAGATTTCTTGTCTCTCTGTCGACTTCCTGTACCTGCCTGGAGCTTGAACGTGAAATCACGAGAATCAGTGTATGAGGCCATGCCTGCGGTGTTTTATAAACAAGTATGACTTAATGCCTGCCGGCTTATATGCAACACAAATGAGATGTGATGTTCCTTGCTCATTTGTGACCCATTTGTCATTTGTACTCCCCCAAAACAAATAACTCAGAGATTTATTGTGTTTTTCAAAGAAAAACCGATTTCACAAACTCTAGGAATAACAATAAATGCGGGAACAATACCCAGTCGAGACAGCTATGGCATGTTTAAAGCCAATTAAAAAGCCGTGTTATACCCCAATCATACTTCTGACTCACAAATCCACTTAGTAGAGTGCAAAAAAAATTCTGAAACATATGGTTTTGCTTTCTTGTAGTGCATAAGTATCCATATTGTCATGCATGCTCACACACGAACAAAACCCGCACATGAACGTACAACATTCCACTACACAGTATAGCATGTTACTACAACACTAGTTGTCCCCGATTCTACCATGCTCCCAGGAAAACACGTAAACGCCACCTTTGATTCTTTGAAGCGCGAACTATACCGAAAATGCTTCACCTCATTGCCGCGGGAACCCGCAACTGAAGAGCAGCACCAGAGAGAATGAAGAAGCAGCTGTCGGCACAGACTCAAGAACCGCAGACACCCCCAAACATTGCCAATGAACGTAAGGTCAAGCCCTGATCAGCCGATACCGCTCCCCGCCCACATCTCTCAAAAGCCGTGGTGGATAGAAGCTGACATGCGTTGGACAAACGGACACAGTCTATGTGAAAACCAGATTCACATATGAGAAACGTAAAAATGCAAATAATCCAACAGTGAATGTAACAGTTTTCGCTGCGATGATGGAGATGACCATGGTCCAAGAAGAGCATTCAATGATAAAAGCCCTTTGTTGATGCACTCGATCTTCGTGGCGAGGTGGTTCCTTTCCTGGTTGTACGCCAGACACTCAATTAAAATATGTTCAACAGTTTCTGGCAAAGCCCACTTTTCACAATAATGGTTTGTGGTTTGACCGAGGCGATGTCCGTAGGAGCTCGTAAGTGCTGCCTTGAAGCGCCGCCGAGGGTAGAGTGTCTCAAGTCGACTTGAGATTCACTCTGTGAGCGTCATTCTCAGGTCAGAGTCTATATGCTACTGAAAAGGGTGATGAGTTTCGGGAAAGGACGGCACGCAGTTTCGTTCCTTTAAGTCAAGCTGCTTCGCCAGCGCTGGAGCCTAGTGCTTTTGAAAGAAAAGTTTCCTTACAATGCTGAGTTGTAGCCCTCAGCAAGTCGCCTCATCTGCTTTCTCTTTGCCGAGAAAGACACAATGTGCGGGTGTCCACTGTAAGGTCACACGATGCCCATCGATGTAGGCTAGATGGTGCAGGTAGGTGACGTCACGGGATACATGGTCGTTAAGGCTGAAGCAACTGGCGGGCCGCAGGGCTTGCAGCGCTGTCTTCGAATCCATGAATACAGTCCATTCGGATGATGTGACGAAGAATGTAGCGGAGGGCTTGCTTAACTGCATGTATCTCGGGAGACGTGGATGAGGTTGCACGTTCAAGGCGGTAGGACAGCACTGGGTCGGTTGACAAAACGTAGACGCCTGATGGACTGTGAGGAATAGATGAACCGTCCGGAAAAATGTGGGCTATATGTGAATAACGGCCACCGATCTGGGCAAGCGCGAGTTGAAGGCGGCACAATTGCGGGTGTGTTTGTTTTGAGTTGACACAGGGTATGTTGAGCTTTATGCACACGGGTGAGAAAGTCGAGGGGGGGGGTGTCATATTGCATGGTTGGTTTGGTTGCGCTTGGGATAGTACAGATATGTTTAGCGAATTTATCATTTCTGCCAAGCTGGAGCTTTCGTTGCGCTGTATAACAAGGGTCAAAAGATTGGTAGTTGTGTGCTAGCGATACCGAAGGTTAATTTCGATTGTCTCATGCAGCCGAATAACATCTAAGGGCTTGCAGCACGCCTCCACAATGGTACCAGCGCAGGAAGAGGACAATTATTTCTTGCCCCTGCAAGCTGCTTTCAGGTGCAAAGCATCTCTTAGTCGACCCTTCGTCGTCCGTCGGTGTTCGGCGTCTGCACCTGTCCACCTCGTACCTCGTACGGCAGCTGTGATAACGACGCTCTCCTCCTCGCGGCTCAGCTCGTCTCGTGCTGGCTCAGGAAGACACCGGCAACACTGTCACTTCAGGAGCCCTAACCAGCGGTGATAACGCCGCTCTCCTCATCGCCGCTCCTCCTCGCTGCTCGGCTCGTCTCGTGCAGGCTCAGGAAGACACCAGAAACACTGTCGCTCCAGGATCCCTAACCAGCCGTATTAACGTCGCTCTCCTCACCGCACAGCTCGTCTCGTGCCAGCTCAGGAAGACACCGGCAACACTGTCGAGGAGCCCTTAAAGGGGAATCGCGCTCGTCTCGTGCCGGCACAGGAAGACACCGGCGACACTGTCGCTTTAGCAGCCATCTCATGGGGTATTTCCCTCCCTTGTAGCGCCGTCCACACCCCCCTGCTCATGCGCGTCTCTCCTCCATTATCCTTTCCTCCAGCTTTATAAAAGCACGTGCGCGCTCTGCGCGGCGTTCAGTCTGCTCCGAGACACCGCCTGCGCCGATTCTGCTCTGGTGTGGAACCTACACGGAATCCCCATGCTTTGCATCACCACATAGTTCCCTTCGGGGAGATGGTGTAATTTTTTTGCTTGTAGTCGACAGCCACTGCAAAACAGGCAGGCTGTAACGCAGCAAGCGATCAACATGTGCCTTGGAGAGAAGCACCATCGATCAACAGTCACTGACTGCCCCATTCACTTCCGGATAGGTATTGTATGAATTGCGCCGCAGCGGAAATGCGAGTACTTAGTCGCCGAACCTGAGGGGCCCAGGAGAGGCTTCGACCCATGGTTATCCCAAGTTATCTTTGAGTGCGTACATAAAGCAGGCAACGACCCCCCAATAATTATTGTTTACTGAGTGATCCGCTTGCGGGTAACTGCCTTGACAACGCTCTTCTCAGGCGAGAGGCGGGGGCATTCGGTGCAAGGTATTCAGAGATATTTTTATATGCGAAGCAGCTTATGGTCGCGAGTGTGCGGCCTCCGCCGTTGTGTGGCCGCCGTTGTGTGGCGCCCACACCCTCACTGTGCATGCGAATCCTCCTCTCGCTACTCTCATCTCCTTGTCTGATCTCCTCTCCGACGCTCCTCTCCTCTCCGGGAATCCTCCTCTCCTTTTCGAAGCTCCTCTCCTCTCCGAGATTGCGCAACGAATGACAACACCTGCGGCTCCACGTGCGATAATGCGAAGCAGCTTAGGATTAGAGGCGCGACGGTAGCCGCTGCATACTCCGCTGGGGGAGCCACTGTAGCTCCGCGATATAAATGACAAGCGCGCGCGCTCCAAAACGAACCAAGTTCCTATTTTGGAGTTCCCGTAAATGAAAAGTTTGATAGTTACCATGGAAACCAAACGGTAAATATAACGGTAGCTACGAACCTCAACTTCACGGAAACGAATAACTGAAAACTAATGATAACTTCAGTCGACCCCATGGCTGTTTCGCATACTACTCAGGGTTCCCCTATGGGAAGACGGTGAAAATTTTTTAGAGCTTTTCAGAGCCTCTGTTGTGTATTGAGACGAGCCCTTGTGCACTGGAAGTGCAGATGTAGTCAGCGTGAATTGTGTCCTTTACGCCATGAGGAAGCCCACGGTTTGGTCGATTAGTTTAATGGTATATACCAGAGGAATGAAAACCGCTTTTTGAGTAACCCCTTTCTTTATACTGTAACGCGACGTAGGGCCTTCCGGTGTGGTCATAAAAAGCTTTCTTCCTTCCACGTAGCCTAAAATCCATGCGTACACACTCCCACCAAGTACAAGAGTAGCAAGGGACTCTAGAATATCTGCCTGAGAGACCGAATGAAATGCCGATTTTATAATTAAGTAAAGCTGTATACTGGGCTAGTTGGTCATTCATATTGTACAAATGTAGCGCAGCAGAAACACAAGAGACCGAATGAATACACACGGACGAGCGCTCATGAGCTCTCGTTCGTGTGTATTCTCTTCGTCTGTTCTGTTTCTGCTGCGCTGCATTTGATCACGCCGATTTTATGTCTGGATAAACCACTGTTGGTATGTATTCGTAGTGTAATCCTTCTTCTAAGGACGCCTCGAGAGAGGGGTTGTTGTGGATAGCAGACCGGTTTTCTCCAAACCCATTCATTTCCGGTGAATAAAGATTCCTGTTTTCCGTGTATAAAGGCATTCTTTTTATTTTTTTTATCATTTTGCCATGCAGCGAAGTAGAGCTATGAGACGGAAAGAGTCGTACCGTATTGGTTGCTTTCCAGGATTTAGAATTGCTGTAACCTTCGCACTTTCCATTCTACAGGTACAGTACTCCGCAGCCACGTCGATTTTTAATACTCCAGAAGGCGCAAGCGAGACTGATGCGAGAGGTGGGAAATCGCCTCATATGTCATGCCGTCGCAACCTGGAGAAGAGCGTGTTACCGTTTGATATTGCCGCATTCAGCTCACCTATCGAAAATTGAAGGTCCATAGCAGGTACGGAGGCTGGAGTCACTATGTCAGAAATACGTAGAGAGGACACTTGAGACATAGATATCATAGCCAGAAGCCTACACTACTCTTCCGCCGCTTCTTTTTGGGGAATTCCCTCTTCCAGTGACACTGCCCCGAATGGTTTGAGCTTCTGGTTGTTGCGCATGCCCTTGCAAACCTGAGCGAGAGAGGCTTTAGGACATCCAATTTAGTAGACAAGTCACGCCACCGTTGTCGACGCAACTTTTCTAAGTTTTTTTCTCACATGCCTTTGAGCTTTACGAGCCTGCCTGAAATTATTTAAATCTTTTATACGGCGAGCCTTCCGCTCAGCGTGCCTACGGATAGCACGCAGCCTTTGGTATTCTGCATCAGGTTTCATAGCGAGGCGCTCCCGCACCACTCTCGGGGACTCCTTTATACAACGAGACATGATCGGTATTACGTGGTAATCGGAAGTGGCGGCGGTTATCTCCACGTCGACACAGTTCCTGAAAGCTTCCCAGTCGCTGCAGGGAAGTCATCACTGCCTCTCGTCTCAACGTCAGTACAGCAAGTGAACTTTCGGATTAAGCTGTTTGAGACAAACGAAATATCGATGCAGCTGCTGACTGGAATTTTTAAGTAAGTAATGCTGCCATCATTCAATTGTCTAATACCACGTTTTATGAGCAGTTCTGCAAGACTTGCTCCGGGAAGATTTTTGTGTGCACTTTCCCAGATTTTGTTGCGTGCGTTGAAGTCTACGCAAATTACGTGATACGGGGATATGCTACCGATGACATGTTCAAGCCCGCAAACATCGAAGGTAGCTCCTGGTTCTATTTTTCTAGTTAGGTACCAATACACGTGGACCGATGAGTCACAATCACACTGTTGGCACACACATATTCCTGATTGTCATAAGGAGGAACGGGAACTGCTGCAGTCTGTGTATTTTTGCGTAAACAAATCAATACCAGACGGACTCCGGTAAGGTGGTGCGAATGAAGAGAATGATAATTTTTGAGACGAACGTAATCGACAACGCGGGACTCGAAGAATGCGATAAACGGGAATAAATATGTCTGTACGAGTTGGCAAAAATCAACAAGTTTTGAGCGTAAGCCGCGGGCGTTTGCAGCGCACAGGACAAAGGACGTTACCTCCTCTTTCTCGATGCGACGCCAGCACTCTCTTCCCGCTAGCCCCTTCTTGCTTTGCCGTTTGCTGTCAACACCGAAAGAATGTATAGGCTGTTACCACCGTACCTTGGCAGTACCAGCGCAGAAGTGCATGGCACCTTGCACTTTTAAAGAAAGATCTCGTCGGTCGCGCCACCCTAAATGGAGAACTGGTTCCTATTGGCAAGTCGGGCGCTTGTTTTTTTTAAGCAAACGTGTCAGCATATATCAGCCAATGGTTCTTTCGTGCGTGCGGGACAAGAAACTCCCAACGCGGCTGGGGATAAGGAAGACACTTTTCACTCACGGAGCGCAATGTGGATAGCGCGGCGATAGGGCCGTATTACCCAACCTTCCCAGCATGCAGGTGACTGCTCGCACCGGCGGGCGCGTCGGTGGGACGCCTTTGTCTTCTGCTTGAGCGACAGTGGTTTTGGGACTGTTTTGCGCCGATTCTGATCCATTCCGGGCTTTCATCGCATGGTTTGATAGAATTTTTCTAGAGCACCTGTTCTGTGACCGTCCCCGAAGGAACTATAAGAGCATACGGCAAAGATACGTTAAGGATTGGTTTGCAGGGCTGGACAACTAAACGTAGAGACCAGTTACAGACATCTGTCCGCTAGAAAAGCGATACCTTTTGCGCACTGGTTGCCACGAATGGTACAATGTTTTCTGAATTAGTGAATACAAATTCGGATGTGTTTTGTGAGGTAGTACACAATTCGATAGGAGCAACTGGATGTGGTAAATTGCGATTATGAAATTTCCTGTACTTAACTAAACTAACTAGTTTTAAACGGTATAAATGGGAATCATTAGGCCCACATGCCAAATTGTTGCGGTGTCTGCGCTTGTGTCATGGGTTAGTTCAGCCCCGATTAGCACATCACGTTGGCTAGGTCCCGCTAACTCCTCCTTCGAGAGGCGTTAATCTTCGTTTTCTTAACGCCGTCGCCCGGCCGTGCTACCGCGCTGCGTTCGCCGCTCTAGCCCGGCCGTGACCGACGCAGCTCCGCTCGGAACGCCGCGCCCGCGAATTCTAGGTACCTGGTGGCAAAATGATTCGTTTCACTCTTTGTATAGCCACCCGTGTGAATTCAAGTGACGTCACTTGGGCAATTGCTGTGGGTGTCGTTTAAAGCCGCATCGGAGTCCAAAGTTTTTTGGACGCTAAAAACCGACGGGCTTGATTGTCTCGTGGACACCGGAGGGGAGGTCGAATTCATATGAATCTTACCTATGTTTTGAGAGACCACGCAAACCACAACAAGGCTTATATCCGCCAAGACTTCCACCACTGCCTACGGAAAACCATCGCTGTTTCTGAACATTTGGTTCCGAAAAAAACTTTATTGGCTCTCGTTGACTGCTGATCCTATCCACCCAATTTTATATGCGTGCTTCTTAATTTAGAACTTCTTGGTGGATACCCCTACGATGGCCTCTTTGATGCGACGACGCACCTTCCCGGGCTTGGTATAGTATCAAAACGTGTTGGTTGATACCTCTACAATTGCCGCTTTGATGTTATGACGCACCTGTCCTGGCATGGTATAGTATCTAAAGAACAGCTCTCCTGGTGGTCACAAGCTGCTTCTCGAAGTCGGTCTATGAAAACCATCTCAAGGAACTCCTATCACTTCAGAGACCTGCCAACGTGCCTCTGCCAATCAGATATCATGTCACGCACCACAATATCACTACTTCCCACTGATTCATGCTCGAGCTCGTTGCTTTCTCCATGATCTGTACAAGCTCACGCGCATTGAGGTCTTCTTAATAGTTGATCTACGAATCATTCAACATTGGCAAGCCCTTGTGCATCCTCACTGCACCTGGTCCCACTCCGTGACTTTGATACCGGCATCCCTACGGTGACTACGAGCTGCCTAACAATGGGACTGGGCTCTTTCGTTACTTTCTTCCGCACATCCAGAGGACCTTATCAAAGACCAACCTTGTTAAGTGTTGCCATACAATTTCTCGAGAGCTGGCCGACATCCCCAGGAACAAATTCATAACGTTGCTCGCACTTTCTGAGTACGGGCGCATGCCGTTCTACCAATATTTAATGGATAGATTGACCCGAAGATTGCCTTTGCGATTCGCCTACATCGATAATTTTATTGTGTTCGGTAGCCATGCAGAAAAGCACACCCAGCATCTTTGCTACATCTCTATTTTCCTTGATGGATACACCATTAAGATCTGTATGGTAAAGTTTGAATACACGCTCACGAGTTGTACTGCCTCGGTTGCTGAGCAGACACTCATAGCCTTCACCCCTTCCTTGAAAAAGTACAAGGCGTCCTGTTTTTAGTAGCCATATACAATGCGCAAGCTCTGCTAGTTTCTTGGCTGCCTAACGTTAGCCTTCGTTTTATCCCGAACAGTGGAGCCCTCGTTCGGCCAGTTAGAGACATGCTCGAGGGAAACAAAGCAAGGCCAATCTGTCTCAGACAACCATTATCTCCTAAGCGACACCTGGAATTCGGCTTTCCCTAATGACTGGCACTCTGATACGACCGTCGGAGCTGTATTGACAGAGTGTTTTAGATTATCCATGTTCAACCCTTGCTTTCTTTTCCCATAAGATGTCGCACACAGAGTCCACACTAGAGCCCTTTCCGAAGTCAACTGCTTTCAATGTACGTGGCTGTGCGTTTACGGCCGCATTATCGAAAGGTCGAAAGTTTTAAATGCAGAGCATATCTTTACCTCACAATGTCACCCGGCGTTGTCGGCATGCCTCGGCGTCCGCAACAGCCGTTCCAGGTGCGCCCTCTCCCCCACTGCTCCCATCCCGCATCACGGTCCCCTCCTCGCTCTCCACAACAGGTGCGAACCCCCTCCCTTTACACTATACAAAAAAATAATACTTACCGGCGCCTGGTTTCGATCCCACAACCCTGCGGGCAAAACGCGAGGTACATGGTGCTCTACCCACTGCGCCACAAAGCCGACACAGAATGGAAGGCTACGAACGCGCCATATATCCTTGACTCATTCAAACTACGTCAAGAAGCTGCTGATACAACGCATTCACTTCCTGTGGGTGGAACGCGAGGTACATTGTGCTCTTCCCACTGCGCCACAAAACCGACACAGAATGAAAGGCTAGGAATGCGCCTTATATTCTTGACTCATTCAAACTACGTCAAGAAGCTGCTGATACAACGCATTCACTACCACCAACTCCCCAAACACTAAACGTTAACGCAATACACCCCCCCCTAAGCGACGCATTTACTCGAGTCCCCCTCGCGGGGAGAGGGGCCCTTTTATATGAAAACCGGCCAGATACCTTTCAGCTTTGCTATGAAAAGCACTCCAAGCGCTCGAAGTGAATAATGATGGTTGGCCGAGCTCACTGGATGTACCGCTACTCATGTAAAAGCCTCTTCTTCCAGTTCCTTTACAACTTGAGGGTGGCGCTTGCGGTAACTTAATTTTAGTGGTTAGCTATCTCAGAGTTCTTGGCGCCTTCGCTGAGTTCTCTCATCTGTTTAATGACGGTGTTTTGTGATGTTTGACTTTTAAGGTAGATTTTAAGTTACACCAATGTATGATAACGGGTTACTAGCGTACAGGATGCGGTAAACTATTCCAGGTGCTTTTTTTATTGCTGCTCGGCTTTTAGTGCAGGCAAGCAGTTAGTCTATAGTCGAGGAATGCTTCCAGATACAGTAAAGCTTTCCCCTTTTGAGCACGCGGGGCAACGCCTCACCAGCTTCTGCTATGGTCAACAACGGAACGTGTTTCAGATGTCTGATGGTCGATGTGTTCGGTCAGTTTTTCGCGCTTTATTTGTTTGCGCGGCTGATTAGGGAACCAATGAGCGTTTTTCATATCCATTTTTTAAGCTTATCATTTACACAGCTCTGCTCTTTGCTGCGTTCGTACGTAAAACAGCAAACACCGCTTACCCTGTGGAGTAAAGTGGACACAAATGAAGCGTCGACGTCGATGGGGGAGCAGAAAAAAATCAAAATTGCGAAAGTTGGGCGTCGCCTTTCGGTAAACGCAGACGCCCAGGCTCTTCACTCTTCTCAGTCCTTGGCTGTAAAGAAAAGCTGTGACTCCATCGTAATCGCATTAACCCGGGTGCTGGAGCAATGGGTGAAGGTGATTTATATGATACTTCGCAGTGATTCCTGCCTAAGTCTGTACCATGAGGAAATATACGTCCACATACGCAGTAATATTTTAGGTAGCATAGGTGACAGCAGGAATGTCCTCAAGGTTTTTCTTCAATGCACTACCACGTCAACCAGCAATTGTTACGGAGATGGAGGCGCCAATTGCAGTTCCACTTTCAAAGCACTACTATTTCGGCCGAGCCTTGTCTGTTCGTCTTACCAACAAACCTGGAAGCGGCACTACAAAAATGCGGTTAGGGATGTCCCGACAGTCGAAATCGGCCCCTTTGCGCTATGTAATCAGCAACCTAACCAATCGGCGACATTAAAAGTCCAATGGGTACAGCGTTAGCAGAGGCGAGTAACAATAGCATGTGTAACCGGATCGCTCGCATTTTGAAAGCAACGTCATTCTGATTGAACTATTTTTACGCCCCAGGCGCAGTACTTTATCTTTGGGTTCGTAGCGCGGGCGTTGGCCTTCGACTTGGAAACGCGTTGTAGCGCCTGTTAATGCGGTTACCTTTGGGAGAGATGTGAAAGCCTGAGCACAACACGATCTGGGGCCACCCAGTCATGGAAACCTTTCAGCGGTATTTTCAGAAATAAATGTGAAGTACCATTTCTGGGTCTCAGGCGAAGGGAGAGAGATCGGCAGCTGGGATGTTCCAACTGCCCTGTATCAATTGTTCAAGCTCTGCCAAATGTTTTTTCGAGGTAAAATATTTTTCCCGCGAGAAATACGTCCTGAGCAAGCAGATGTCCAATATCGGCATGACATGTGCAAATTCAGGTGTGTCCTTTCGTTAGAGGTTGCGTGATTGGCGACGTCCGCACGGGCATATCATAGTGCACCTACTTCTCCACTTTACAGATCGCGCCGAGTGCGCCTCGTCATAAATTTGTGAAAGTGGGAATCTACCTGAACAGTCTACCTGAACCTGAGCAGTCGGCGAACACCACGATGTGGCTGAACAGAAATTTCACTTCAGTGGCGTGGCCATCCTCAGTAAGTTAACCAACTAAAAAAAAGTTTTATTTAGTATTTGCATAACCAGCTAACTCCACAAAGCCTTAATCCTTTTCACGCTACTGTGTGTGTGCATGGGCTGCGTATCACAGCAACGTGCTTTGTGAGTGATCAACCGCGCTGATTGCATACACGACGTCGCTGCATTGGCGTCCCGCATCAATTGTGAAGAGGGAATGAAACCGCCATCAAAACCTAGTGGTCTCTATTCTTTGTACAATTAAATGTACCTACTTATCTTTCTCATTTGAAAGTTTTATACACTTACCTCGCCAGCCGGGATACAACTTGTTAAAATAACGCAGTTTTAATTTTAGTGGGCAAGGGTTGCACGAATTTATCTGGGCAAAATATTAATCATTTACAATATTTGTGTCTTTAAATGATAGAATAAGATCTATGAGTGGCGCATCCCATTCCCTCCTGTGAGCTTATTCGCCTGACTCGCGATTGAATAGGCCTTGGTGCAATAGTCCGCGGTGGTAACCCAGGAAATATACGGAGGCAAGTGATAACGTTAACGTAAAGCGATGATTGCACTCTTCTATTTATTTTCCCTGCCATAATCTGCCATGTTCGGTACCATTGTCTGACGGTTATAGGATTTATTGTACACGTTCTCGAAGATGAATGATGAGGTAAAATTTAATCAAGTTTAAATTACGTGTCCCATCCCCCTTGATGTTTTCGGAAATATTCCTCTCGTAGCAAGATGCACACTTGGCTGGTGGTCCCATTTCCAGCTTTGACTGTGTGCTTTCAGTAAGAATGGTTTGAAAAATCCTCTGTAGAAAAGCATTCTCTTTACACAAAGAGATTTGAATCAAAGGGACGGCTTATATCGCATAGTGAGAATAAAGTAAACATGACTGGGGCCCTCAGCGGATACTCATCAAGGTCCTCGGAAAACTAAAGGGCCGTGTACGCTGTCCGAAGCACGGTTGCCGCATCGAGAATGGTTGGCAATTATCCCAACGGCTTCGATTTATAAAAGGATCCTGCTGCCATTGGACGGGTCCATTTCTTCAATACTGTTCCAGCAGAGAGCTTAACATGGTGCGTCGTGTGAGAGTTGAGATGAGAGAACAAAATACAAAGAGATGAAAGTGCAAACAAACAAAAAACAAAAACATTGATTTTTTTGGGTATGGTGAGAGAGTTCCGTTGTTCGATGTTAACAAGAATTGGTAGAATACACTCGAGCGATGGTCGCTTTCAAGTTCAGCAGGTTTCGCAATGGCTGAGTGTTAGAACAACAGGTATGTTAATCGCACACGCCAAATTTTCAGTAGGACGTTTCTAAAATTTGAAACATCTTCTTCGCGTTCCTGTGAAAAACGTAGCATCGTGACACGTAACACCGACGTAGGTATGTGCCTTTTCCTTGTGAGTTGTGATAACTATCTACCAACCCGCATACTTATCTGCAAGGTCTGATTGGTGTTCTTGCGCTAAAACGCTACCCTCGAGGAAACAGACGCTTCATCTAATCTCTCTCTTTTCGTGGTATTCTGAAATGTTTACAATTCAGCAACTGATAAACGAAACTAGGAATTTTTACGACGATTCCGCCTTAACTTGTGGTTCCGCAGGGTACCCTGTACAAAAAAGCCTCTCTGAGCCGGCAGTACTCCTGTCGCCACCTACCCGGAGCCCGAGATACAACTGTTACAAGGACGCCTTTGTAAACGTTTCACGGGTAGCCTCGCCTCAAATCTTGTTGCGTGCGACAAGTGATTCAGTTGTGCTAGTTCAAAAATAATTCTTTACAAAGTAAAAAAAGCAGAAACGCCGAGAAGTGCAAATCTATAAGTTCGCGTCACACACGTGAGATGACACAAGCCAGAGGGTGGCCACCGAAGGAATTTAAAACGTTTGCGCAAACGCTCGCCTCACTCGCCCTCATCTACACTGGGAGCGTCACTACAAAGTCGTTGTGCAAGCGTACATGGTACATATTTTAATAGCGTGGTATTCATTTTTTCTTCGGCCTTACCTTCATTGTTGGAAGCACGTGACCTAGTTACGAATCATAACCAGGTAGAAAACTGGTCTGACAATCAATTCCTAACCACGCACAAACTTCGCCGAACCAAGAACCAAGTGCAGTCACCAGCTTTGCTGTTTGATCTTTCTTGGCCCCAGTAGAACGAAGCTGCAACAGTTTTTCTTCATGATGGGCCTTTGCAGTCCTTGTCATTGCCCATATTGGTAGTGAATTTCGTTTCTCAGTTTAAATATTGCATGCTCACGGCATTTATCAGCTTCTACTGGAGAAAATGTCAAAGCACCAAGCCCATTGGACTGCTTGCAGGTAAAGCCGCAGTGATTAGGTGGTGCAGTTTTGTTTCACACGCAAAAATAGCGCACTTATTAGAGGTTTATACTGTATGTAAGGATTCTTTGGCTAGAAAGTGAGTTGCTGATCTATTCAAACTTTATATGTGTATAAAATGACAGTAACCATCCAGTAAGAACAAACTGTGAGGAAAGTTCGATTTCCTAAAAGATATAACTTGGTTGGTTCCTAAATATACTTACGATAAATATAAAACTTTATATATAAGCAAACAGAAAGGCCCAAAAAGCTTAGATGATTAAAATGTCGATGGAGTTAGTATAAAACAATACCAAAGGATCTTTAGGTAAACGTTTGATAGACGGGTGTCTGGTTAGCAAGTTACAAAAGAAAAACCTAATCACACTCCAACGAATCATTCAGAAAATGCAGAAGCCCACATTTAGGGCCAGCTGGGTTCCTTCTTTAAGAGCGACTGGGGTGACCAAGAAGCTGCGTCTTACAGCCTTTCAGCACGCTGGGTTTCTCAAAAAGTCCCGGATGCGGGACGGATCTTATGTGTATATACAGACGCAAGCGCTTCAAGCGAGCAATTACGGTTTGGGAGATTTCACTGGATATGCTTCTACTTATGTGAAAACTCTTCTTGTATTTCATTTGTAGTTTCAGGATGGCCATTCCGGTGTCGGAAATTTCGTGAATAGGTACATCAGGGTCTACCCCTACCTAATTTGATTCCCTGATCAGTTTCCGGACATCATATTGTGATGCCTACTTTTTTAGGTAGATTTTTAGTTTCACGGATGTATGATGAGGAGTTGGCGCGGCGTCGAATACGGTAATAAACTTCAGATGCCTTTTCTCTTCTTGCTTGATCTTTATAGCGGGGAAGCAGGTAGCCTATCATCTTGGAATGCTTGTGGAAGAAGTACACCATTTCCCTTTGATTACGCGGGGCAACGTCTGGCCAGCTTGTGTGATGGACGCCATAGCTACCTGTTCCCAATTTGTGATTGTTCGATGTATTCGGCAATTTTGTCACGCTCTATTTTTCTGATTGGCGGGTTACGGAACCGATGAACGTTTTTGAATCGCCATTTTAGAGGTTCGCAATTTCCCTGCTCTGCTCTTTGTTGCGTTCGTAAGCCGAAAAGGAAATACCATTTACACAGATGAGAAAAGTGGGCACAAGAGAGGCTTCGCCATTGACGAGAAGCGCCAAAATAAAAAAATTTCGAATGATGTGCGTCGGCTTTTTATGAACGGATAGATCCAGACGCTTACCTTTTCTCGTCCCTTGGCGGTAGAACAAGCTATGAAGCCGTCGTGTTTGCTTTTGACTGCATGCTGCCTGAAGGGGTAATGGAATTTATATGAAGTTTCATAGTGATTCCTACCTAAGTCTGCAATATAAGAAAATATATGTCCACATTGCGTAGAGAAATTTCACGTCGCATAGGCCGCAACGTGAAGGTCCTCGGGGTTTTCCGTCTATGTGCTACATCGTCAACTAGCCATTGGTATTGAGATGGATCTGCCCATTGCGGTTCCACTTTTGAAGCCCCGCTGTTAGGCCTAGGCTTGCCTGTTTTTCGCACCGACAAACCTGGGGCACTCAAAACAAGCATTGGGTATAGACAAAGATGTTATATAAGAGGGCAGGCTTACAAGCTTCTCCTGCATTGCCTCCATAGTGTGCGGCATTGCGCAATGCCAGGGGGTGGAGAGACGCCACTCGTGGCGACAAGTACACGCGAATCGCGACGCAGCCGCTGGCAGTTGAGCAGTATGAATAGTGTTCCGTACCCGCACTTCATAATAACATGGCAATCGTTTATAGTTTACCATACAATGTGGGAAAGCCAACCAATTTTTACAACACTTACAACAGTCTCCTGAAAGTGCTGTGCACTTCTACACCGAATCGCATTCTTGCAACGACACTTTTGGTGGTAAATATTACCCGTCTTGTGTCAAAGTAGGAGGCCTTTGGACCTTTTGTATCTTTGTTCAATTTACGAATACCACAACATGGTGATAGTGAGTTTTTTCAGCCGGCAGGAGTCCTTTGAAAGCTAGCATAATCAAGCTTCACCGTTATAAACCCAGATCAATGCTTGACGTAAATACGCTGCTATCTTTAGGTACAAAAGTGTATTGCCTAATTAGGCCGAACCTACAACGACGCAGGCGCGTCTAAACTGCGGCGCCGCTCTCAGGCTTGGTTATCCTGCATGTCATTTTTGTTTATTGTTGCATGAGGCTTGTGAACACTAACTGAGACCGACGAAAAGATCCAACTTCCCTGGCCCGTGCTCCTAAAGGGTGCTCTTTTAAAAAAAGAGCAGTCATCGTTAGTCACCAATCCCCTCGTCAGTGATAAATGAGTTGACTGACGGTTGTGTTTAGAAGTATGATTTATTCTAGTAGACACAGTCTGCTTTGCCAAGTTCCTAGACTACTTTCACACCGTCTAAACAATCTACATTGTGGAGGACACACTGCCAACGTGTTCCGCAATCCTCAACACAAACTGAGAGGCAGAGAAAAAGTATCGGAAAGGCAGGAATGTTAACGAGGCTACGGCCCAGTATGTTGTCCTGCATGGGGGAAAGGGGAACAATAAAGAAAAAGAGGAAAATAGAAAAAGAAGGGCAAAGGGACAGACATAGCGCAGTGTGGTGAGCCTAGCGATGGGACACTATAGACAAACAAGTTGACTCAGTTCATCGCGGGTACTCTTTTGCACTGCAGTCTTTTGTGCGATTCCGTCGTTTTGAAGAAACACAGGAGCAATTTTGTCGCCTTGTCCGCAGATGACGGAGAAGGCCAGTGCCCCAGAATTGTTCCCTCAGAGAACGGGCACCGAGAGTGTAACTTTCGTAGAGTCGCAGAGAGCTCGCTTCGTTCGGATCAAAACAGTGGACAATCGTAGAGGACATGTCATATGGTCTCTGGTGTCACGGACATCATCACATCACATCACTTTAATACCTTAAAGACCCCCATGTAGGGGGTATTACATAAGGGGTGGGTTACAAATAAATGGACACAGGTCGCCAAATGGGAATGTGCGTGGTTACCTTCTCTTTAAACGTTGATGAACACGTGATGGCCAGCACGTCACAGGGAAGGCCATTCCAGTCCAGTGCTACATGGGGGAAAAAAGAGGCAGAAAGGCAGAAAAAGTAGTAGTGCGAGCATGTGGACGGGCGATTTATACGGGTGGGCAGTGCAGTGAGATATGCGCGTCGGTGGGACGATGTAGGGTGATTGATTAAGAAGGCTGTAGAAAAACTTCTGTAGCAAACAAAGCCTGGTGATGCGGCAGCGCACTGAAATATTTGAAAGGCCAGTTTTGGGTTTAGGGATGATATGCTCATGTCATATGAATATGAGGAATGAATGAACCTAGTGGCGCAGTTTTGCACTGATTTTAATTCATTGATCAAGTATACCTGGTGCGGACTTCATATGGGAGCCACATATTCTAGTTTAGGGCGGATTAAAGATTTATAGGCGAGAAGTTTGACGTCCAGTGGGGCATGACGCAAATGGCGCTTTAAAAATCCCAGAGATCGGTTTGCTGATGATATCACGTCAGTGATATGCGTGCGCCATGAAAGATCACTGGTTAAGATGACGCCTAGGTATTTATCCGATTGAACTTGTTCAAGAGTCGAGTTAGCTATTACGTAAGAAAAATACAAGGGATTACGCTGGCGTTGAAAAGAAACGAGTTTGCATTTAGTGGGATTAAGCTCCATTAACCAAAGGTCGCACCATTGCTGTACACGGTTAAGGTCATTTTGAAGCGCAGTTTGATCAGAAGGGTTAGTAATTTTGCAGTACAGAACACAATCGTCGGCAAACATGCGGATGTGAGAAGATACATGCATGGGTAGATCGGTAATATATATTAAAAACAGAAAGGGGTCCGAGGACAGACCCTTGCGGGACGCCCGATGTTGCCGAGAGGGAGCTAGAATGGTTATTTTTAATATCGACAAACGGGGAACGGTTATCAAGAAATTCTGAAATGTATGCTGGAATTTTGGGGTGCAGATAAAACTGGGCAAGTTTTAGTAACAGGCGTTTGTGTGGTACTTTGTTTAAAGCTTTAGCAAAGTCTAGAAAGATTGCATCAGTGTGGAGATTGCGGTCAAGATTAGCATGCAAATAATGAGTAAATATCGCTAGTTGTATTTCACAAGATAAAGATTTTCTAAAGCCATGCTGGGAAGAATAAAAGAAATTGTTAGCGTCCAGGAAGTGCATTATGTGGGTGTAAATGACGTGTTCCATGATTTTGCATGAGACGCTGGTTAGTGAAATGGGACGGTAATTTAGGGGTGACTGTTTGCTACCTGATTTGTGGACCGGAATGACCTTTCCCACTTTCCAGTCGTCTGGTAACATGCAAGCGGCAGCACTGTGGGCTCGGAAGCTGCACCAAACAGTAATTACTTGATTTTTTAGTAGATCTGGGATACGAACTGCCAACCGGCATGATCAGGATGAACGGGTTAGCGGCCTATGTGGTGGCACAGCCGCGAAGCCCACAGTGCGCGCTGGATGGTGGTTGCGGCTTTATAGGCTGCGCAGGGGATGTTGTCGACGGCGATAGGGTTGCTGGATTTATCTCGACGATCCATGGAGGGTGGGGTGGCGCTGCCGAAGGTCCGGAAGCATGGGTGCCAGGGAGGGGGCAGACACAAGGTGTGCCTTCGTTGGTAGCAAGCAGGCAGATTCCCAGGATGGCAGACGATACAGCCAGCAAGGCAGGCAGTAGTAGGTTGGCGATGATGCGGGCAAAAACCTGCATGCTCAGGATGAACGGGTTTGCGGCCTGTGTGGTGGCACAGCCACGCACGCCTCACTGGCTGTCATTCCAATCAAATAGGAGTAAGCATTTGTGAATGCGACTCCAAGCGAGAGAAGACATAGAATGGTTGCATCAGATCGTGGGAGGCCTAATGAAAGGGGGTGCTGGAGATGGGGGTCCAGGGCATGAATACCAGCGCTCGTGAACTCTTGGGTGGTCCATTTGGATAGCGTGGTCTCCTGAGCAAGTCTGCAGAGAGTTCTAGCGGTGTCTGTACTGTATAACGGAATAGATATGGTCTGCGTCTTTTGGTGTGCCAAGCGTGCGGCGGCGTCCGCGCTTTCGTTTCCGACAATGCCGCAATGACTGAGAAGCCACTGAAAGACAATGTCATGACCCGCTTGGGTGGCCCGGCCGTACAGTAGTCTTATCGCGGCCAGCAGCTGTTCATGAGGTCTACGGCAGGGCTGATTGAATCGATTGAAGCGCAGGTTTTGAGTCGCATAAGATCGCCCATCTTCGGCATGAAGTTTGTTCCACGGTCTGAAGGGCACAGCAGATGGCTGTAAGTTCTGAAGCCGTGGAAGTGGTAAGATGGGCTATTTTGAATTCAGTGGACATGGACATTCGTTGTATAACAACGGCGCCGGCCAAACTAGTTGATGTTACGGACCCATCGGTGTAAATATGGGTGCAGTCACTGTACCTCTCGTGTAAATAAATGACTTAGCTGCTGTACTGCCAGCGTTGGAAAATCTGGCTTCTTTGTTAAGCCTGGGATAGTGAGGCATCCTCTAGGCTGCGTCGTACACCAAAGTGGGCCTCATCGTAGGCGTGTAGTTGGATGGCATGCTGGTGATGTTGGAAGCTACAACCTTTGCGAAAGACGCATGGGGGCGTTTGGACGGCAGACTAGCGAGGAGATCATCCGGCAGCCTGGTTAGGTGCCTAATATGCGCCCTAAGTGTTTCAATTGTCATGTAAGTGGGTAAGGGGTGATCAAGAGCCACAGCAACGGTTGCAGCTATTGACGTGCACCTTGGTAGGCCAAGGCAAGTTCGGAGGGCCCGCGCTTGTATGCCTGGCAGTTGCTGAATGTTGGCACGGCACGCACCTGAAAGTACAGGCAGGCTGTACCGTAGGGAGCCGACGAATTGTGCGTGGTACAGCTGAAACATTGTCTTCATAAATGCTCCCCACGGCTTGTCGCCGATGAACTGGAGAATGTGGGCCACTACAGACAGCCTCTTCTTCAAAAACGAACATGGGGGCTCCAAGAAAGGTCTCTGTGGACGACCACGCCGAGAAACTTGTGATGCTTTACATTTGATACACTTTCGCCCTTAACTGTCAAAGTGTATGCGTACATAGGCTTCCGTGAGAACGCAAGCACTGCGCATTTGCTGGAAGACACTTCCAACCCTTGCTTGGGCAGATAGGTGTTTGTCCTTACTGCACCCTTTGGCAGGCGCGCGCGCACGTGCCGTCGAGTCACTCCATCTGCCCAGATGCAAATATCATTCGCATAAATCGAGAGATGAACCGTTCTTGGGAGAGAGCTTGCGAGGCCGATGAGAGTCAGGTTGAACGTCGTGGGGCTCAAGACGCCTCCCAGGGGGACACCGCGTTGGGTGTAGTGCATTGACGTTGGGCCATCATGAGTCATTACAAAGAATGACCTCCCCGAGAGGTAACTTCGCAGCCACTGGTAGATGTTGCCGCCAAGCCTCACTGCCTGCAGCGCTTTAAGAATGCCACCATGCTCCACGTTGTAATACACTCCTCTCACGCCCAGAAAGAGCGCAGCGCATATGCGCTTGATGCGTCTCTGCTGCTGCACAAAGGTAACCAGGTTTATAACTTCCACGAAGAACGGCCACGACGGAAACCAGCCATGACTTTAGGGTAGACGTTGTAGTGTTCCAGGAACCACTGCAGGCGTGCAAGGATCACTCGCTCCATAAGCTTGCCAACGCAACTGGCAAGTGCTAAGGTTCGGAATGCTGCCGGGTCCAGCAGATATTTTCCAGGTTTCAGGAGCGGAACAAGGCGGCTAGACGTCCATTTTGCAGGGACTATGCCATCACGCCATAGGTCGTTGAAGTATTTCAAAAGGGCGTGCCGGGTGACAAAGGGCCGCATAGGTGACTCCATCTGGCCCAGGCGATGACGATCTGGTGCAGAGAGTCAATGTCGCCTCGAGCTCTTCCATTAAAAACGGCACGTCCATCCGAGAATCCCGCGAAGCGGGATTGTCAGTGGCAAGTGATGAACCAGCAGGGCCTGTTCCACTGGAGATTCGAACGCAGAAGTCCTCTGCTACTTCGAGCTCCCCGGGTTTCTGGTGAACAGCCATAGGCTTGAATGGGGAGCGCTGTTGCACGGGGGTCATTAGCCTTCGCACAGTTCTCTATATTCCAGACAAAGACTTCCAAGGGTCGAGGGATTCGCAAAAGGACTTCCAACGCTGCGCTTGTATTTGGATAATGCGGCGTTGGATCTTCTTCTGCGTCTTTCTCGCGTCTCTTAAATCTTGGAGAGACTGCGCACGTCTGTATCTTCGGCGCGCCGCGGACACCTCTAAGGCGTTGCAGCTCTATGTCGAACTCTGTGATTTTAGGCGGCAGTAGGACGCAACATTTGAAAGCAACTAGCGTGCTTTTAATTGCAGACTCCAGATCTTCAGGCTCGTCGCCCCCGCAAAAATCTTCCATCTTGGATTGAAATTGTGACAATAACGTTGGGGTCAAAGCGACTTTGTAGACCATGAATGTTTAAATAGGTCGGTATATGGTCGCTTCCATGGGTTTCTATGCCTGGAAACCATTGTGTACGGCCGGATAAGCATTGGGACACAAACGTTAGGTCCAAGCAACTGCCGTAGTTTGTGCCACGTAAAAAAGTAGGACTTCCATGTTTCAGTAAGCAAGGCCATGTTCTGAGGCAAAGGACACCAGGCTCCGGCCTTAGCTGTTAATGCGTGAGCTTCCCCAAAGCAAGTGGGGGGCACTAAAATCCCCCGTAATGACCCATGGACCAGTCGTTGTGCTTAGTATGCCCTCTAGCCTCTTGCGTTCAAAACAAGATGTTGGGTGTATGTACGCGTCCACAAGTGTGAAGGTGAGCTTGCGTTTCCTGATGGTCAGGCAGACGTAATCGTTAGCATTGTGAGGCTAAACAGGATGGAGCACGTAGGTGAGCTCACGTCACATGAAAACCGCGACCTTGCTGGGCTCCCGGAATGTGGCTGATTGAAAAAGTCCATAACCAGATAGCCTAATAGGTTTATACAGTTTCAGCTCACAGATGACGAGGATGGGGATCGACTTCGTAAGCTTAAATTTCCGGAGATCAGAGATGGGTGGCAGCAGACCTCTGGCGTTCCACTGAAAAATGGATGCATGCTTCACATCCGCACTGTACGAAGGGTGCACATTGGCCATTGCACTTGCTCGCCCGAGGGTTGCTAGTACTGGCTCCAGGGCCTCCAGTACTTGTTGCGCACTCAACGCAGATGGAGTGTTTGTGTTGGTGAGTAACGTGCGGATGGCATTTATGAGGGACCTCAAGACCACTACGACTTGCATATCTGGGCCTGAAGCCGGGGTGTGAGATCGCATGATTGCCTTCTGCCCTGATCGTTCGGGCTCAGTGTCTTTGGGGCTCAATCGTGACCACGTGTCAACCGACGAGGGTTGAAACTCCTCCCGATGCCTGCTCGTGGACTCCTGCTGTACCGGGGGTCACGGAGGCGGCGGAAGCGGATGCCGCGGTTGTAGCGTTCGGGGATGTATTTGTTGCACTGGTATAGGATCCGCTTGCATAGAGGCGTTGGGTGGAAAATGGTCAGGTTTCTTTCAAAGCCTCTGGCGTCGAGATCGGTGGCGCTGCCGCCGTCGTACCGTCGCAGCAGCCTCCTTGTGCATGGAGTGATCCCTCGCCATCTGTTTCACGACAGCGACCTCCCTCTATGCGTGGACACTTCTTCGATAAGGCATCATGCGGTTCCTCACAGTTGGCGCACATCAGGGTGAATTCACTGCAGTCGCTAGCCTTGTGCGGCCCAGCACATTTGAGACATACAGTGGCGCTCCCCCAGACAGCAGCGACATGGCCAATCTTCATAAAATTGTGGCACTGGAGGGGTTTTGGCATATGGGCGGACAGGCTGACGGAAAGACCCACCTTAACATTTGCAGCAAGGCTTTCGCCCTTGAAAACTATCTTCAGGCACCTGGACGTACCAATGCGGTGGACGCGTTGGATGACAATACCTTCATATGCAGGTTTGATTAGTATTAGCAGGTCCTTCTCGGGGATAGACGCATCGACGGCATAAATGACGCCTACCGTTGTGTCTCCATACGGAGTGTCATGAGCACGCACTTTTATGTCTTGCAGTGACGTAATCTTCCGCAAGACCTCCAGCGCACTCCGGTGCTCCCGGTAAATAGCCAGGATATTTCGTCTGGAATTAATCCCGACATCTTTGATTTCTCCAGGTACAGCGGCCTCGAGGAACGCGCCCCTGCCTGCATGTTAAGCATCCTCAAGTTATCTGTCTTGGCCTCTAGGGTGTCTAGGGTGTCTAGGCAAGGGCTTCACTGTCGAGGTGCTCGACCGCGAAGATGCCGTGAGGAGCCTTCTGTTAGCCTTTTTTCCAAGGTACACTTAAAAGCCGTCGTCGGAATCAGCGTCGCTGGGCGCTGAGTACAGCTCGGTGTCCTCGGTGTGCGTGTCAGTTGGGAGGCCGGCACGCTTTCTGGAGGCGGCCCCTGCCAGTGGATCGACGTCGCACGGCTCCTCCGGGGCATCCCCATCCATCACAGCTCAGAAAAAAGCGGTCAGATCATTTGTGAGACTAAAAATTCGAAGATGGCTTGTCATGCTTCGACCACCCCGAAAGCCTGAAGGTGATTTTGATTGGGTAAACAATGGGACAGTGTTGTTCGCTGTTATTCCTGTTTGTTGTTGTGGGGTTATACTGGCGACTATATTCTATAGGACTGGTTTGACTGGGCATAAGGTGGGGCTCGTGCTTTGTGGATAATTCTTTCAACGCGTAGCGTTTCAGCTAGATCCAGACGCCCCAATGGTTCTGTTGCGACCGTTGGTTGTAACAGAAAACTCCCGCGAAATAATAAAAGGTACTGGAACTTTACAGAAGTTCAATCAAATCTGTAACAAATACACAAAAGGAGCCCCAGCCAGTTGCCTTACCGATTGAGCTAGAAGCCAAAGTGAAGACAGGAAGACAGCCGGTGCACTTCCCGAGCACATCTACGGGATTAGCCCCTGCGCTGTCACTAAGTGCTATATTCTAGCGTCAAACGACCTTTCCCAGCACTCTGCGTTCCGCCCGCGGCACGTGTAGCGGCAGTGTGGCGCTTTGCGCATGCGTTCAGAGTTAGTAAAAACTACAGTGATGCGAACGAAAGGGAACCGTTAGTCATTAAAGGTAAAAGTGTGGATTCCTAGAGAAGGCAAGCATTGCACTGGGCGGCGGAATGTTAGAGGGGCAGATGAGATCAAGTTTGCTGGGATAAATTGTCGCAGTTCGCACAGCACCTGAACATTCGGAGATTATTGGGAGAGGCATTTGCCCTCCCCTGGGCGTAGATAGCCTGATGATGATTGTGATGATGATGATGATGATGACCGGAAAGTAACACCGTTACATGACATCTCACTTCCCCTCCGTCTGTACGGCTGATATATTCTCCTCCGTCGGCGCCGACAGAGACACCAGAAATGATATCGTCTAGTGTTGGGTGGGAGCTTCATTTCAATTTAAAAATAAAGAGCTCCACTCAAGTGATTCGTCAATACCACTCAACTAACCACCATTCACTAATAACGCGTTGATTTACCCATACAAAAAATAATTTTTTCAAGTATTTTCACTGCTTTCTGATTTCACAATGTAGGGCCACGTGTGTGAACTCAACTGACGTCGCATGGGTAATCGTTGTGTGTGTCGCTTACAGCTTCGCTTTCCAACCACCCTCAAAAAGTGGATTGGCTCGCATTTTCACAATTATGCCAGTAATGGACGTGGTCACCATTTGTGCGACGAGTAAATTTGCCCGATCCTCAATATTTTTCAGACGTTAGGGAAGTTACCGGTAAGCGTTGAAAACTAGTAGAATCATCCGTGCTAATGGTGGCACCGGTCTGAGAACATTCCCCTCCTTTTCAAAGTGGGCGGCCCCACGCCTTCCTTGTGAAACACTTGCTCTTCTCAAAATTGATTTGTTTGCCTTTTTCGACATTAGCGGACGACGCCACCTGTATTGAACAACAGACGTACAAGCGAAACGATATAGCTTGCCCTGCTTCTCCTTATTATCATTTCTCTGCGGCATGCACTCGTTAAAATCAGGCTGAAGTACACTGAAGCACTCTGGTATTGAACTGAAAAAAATTGCAGACACCAGGGGCGGTATTCCCGTGTTTTGTCCCTTTTGTGTCCCTTTCAAAAGTGTCCCTTTTGAGCGAGCACTGATTGGCTAAAAGGGAACACCCGGATGTGACGCCATGCAAGCACGGCGGGGCTATGATCCGTGGCTACTCGGAGCAGATGATTTGGAGCAGACGATTTTTCTTCGCCTTATTGTTGGTTCGCTCGCGGAACAATAAACACATAAAAGATACTCTGATACGGTTTCAGTTCCTTAAAATGCGTTTGCAAGAACAGTTACGGTATTTAAATCAAATGCCCACTGCTTAACCGGAAGTACGTCACGATGAAAGGGACCCAAAAGGGACGTTTTGAAAAGGGACAGTTACGAGAATACCGCCCCAGGTATTTTTTGATGGTAAGAACACTTCCTGTACACTAACCGCCCAGTGTTTTGACATACCTCGACAACGGAGAACAAAAATGGAGTACGGCCACAAATAACTCATTCCAGTAAACATATTCGAAACTGCTACGAAACGCAGTGGCACCAGGGGAGAGATGAGTTCTAATGTTTCATGAAGTTATAAGAATAATTACAATTTATTCTATGATAAAACAATAAAAAGGGTTGTTTCTATTTGCTATTTTGATCTAATGAGCTGGAAAGGTGTTCTTTCTAAACTGAATTTTTAAATCATGTGTATTAAGAGCTTTTGGATTAGAACGTTTGCTAAAGTAAATCAAATAACCAATTCATTCAAACTTGTAAAGTCCTTATTTCTTCACAAAAGCAAAGCTACACTGATTTTATTTAATTGGGTATAAAATACTACTTCAATTTGTGAGTTTTACAGTTGGCATCCAGAAACCAGCGAAAGCCATTGCAGCTAACAAACCTAAAGTACACTTGTTGCACTTGGCTGCGCCTACGATGCTACAAAAGGCCCAGAGCAATTAATATGCTCTCATATTACTCTGAACCTGTCTGAAAATACACGGTAACTCAGATTTCTCGTGCTGTTGGCAAATGAATGTAAAATAATTGACAACTGCCAGATACCATACTAGCTTCGTACAGTAACCCGTCGGATTCATATGAAACCTTGGCATGTCAGCCAGACAGCCCGAATATTTTCCGGCAAAAACAATGCAGCAATATATACGTCAGACACGCCCTCTCTAACAACCACGTGTTGAGACAATATTTGTAAAGTTTTAGCATATTTTGGGCACATATTCGCCTCTATATTTTCATCTATATTGACCTCTATATTTTCAGCAGTGGGCATGGGAACAGCAACTCCGAAAGCATGGCTAACATGTTGATCTTCTTCGCCCCACAGGTTTTCTTGACCCTGTCAGCTTCTTTGCTGATTGCAACACCCTGCCCTGCCTCGTGCCTGTTTTTGGGTGCCAACGCCGATACGGTACCAGCCTTTCCGGACAATTCTGCGTGCACATTCATCGAAGAATCTTCATTGGCCTTCGCTTCTGCGCACCAGTGCACCGACTCTACAGCGACCCCTGCACCCAAAGTCTACTTTAAGCCCTGGAAATCCTTCCCAGCCACTGCGAAAGCATGGCTAACATGTTGATCTTCTTCGCCCCACAGGTGTGTAAATATGCTCCTCTGCATGCTAGAAAAAGTGACAATGTTTTCTTAGTTGTGCTCCCATGCCCACGTGAGCAGTGTATTATTCTGAAAGAATGCTTAGATGTGAGTTTGCTGTTGCTTTGTTCGGGCGAAGTCGAAAATAACCCTGGCCCCCCTACTCTTCGCAGTTCCAGCGCAGACGAAGGTGAAGAACAAACTCCCATACATAGCGCCCCCATACTTGAAATTATCAAAAGTATCAACGATCGAACGATTAATCTAGCTGAGAGCCAAGCCATTCTAAGCACGGATGTTAAAGCAATAAAATATAACCAGGAGACTATAAAAACTAGTCTCTCAAATATATTCACCCGCCTTGAAGCCTTGGAGCATGAATCGAGAACCCTAAATACACTCCAGCAAGATATCGTGTCAATTAAGAGCTCTACCGCCCAGCTGACGTCCCAACGAGAGATGTTGCAGACGCGGTTGGACGACTTGGAGGATCACTCCAGACGGAATAACGTTGTTATTCACGGTATTCCATATTCGAAAGAAACATGGCACGACACGGAGGTGAAAACCCTTGCCGCGTTGCACTCCGCACTTGGCGTCGAAATACCCCCCTCAGAGATCGAAAGAGCTCACCGTATAGGGACGCTATCTGCATCCAAACCCCGCCCCATTATAATGAAATTTTGTTCCTTCAAAACCAGAGATAAGGGGCTGTCACCGCGCGCTAATCTTAAAGAATCCGGGATTTCGGTATCCGAAGACTTTTCGCCTGCGACTCGTGAGGCACGAAAAAAACTGTCTGAATTCGCTAAGGGTCTACCTGGATCCCCGCAACACAAATTGCGCTACACGAAACTGTATGTCAAGGAACAATGCTACGTATGATTCTTTAACCGATACTATAACAGAAACAAGTAACTTTTCCCAACCTCAAACGCACCAACGCAAAGCTTCACAAAATAACGGCCTAGATGCTACCCAAACAGCAAACCTTGAGACACTATAGGAAAATGCGAGGGGATGTGGACGATCGCAGCTCCCGTCACGCTTATCTGTACTTCTAGCGAATGTCAGGAGCGTGCTTAACAAACTTGACACTTTTAACTCTGTCGTAGACACGTGCGTACCCGATGTTATCGCGTTTACCGAAATTTGGGGTAATGATAACATTCGGAACACGGAAAGTTTTTACGATGCGTCCCGCTACACAATTTACCGTTGTGACCGTACCCTTGGCCAAGGTGGCGGCGTTATGCTTGCTGTTTTGAATGATCATGATTCTTACCACATTGCTGTTGAAACCGATATTGAGATTATCTTATCGTGTGTTGAGGTGGCGCACCAGAAATTCATTTTTGCGCCATGTTATCGCCCCCCTAACGCTCCGCCAACCTTTACTGCCTCCTTACACGATGTTCTTAATACCGCAGTAACTCGCCTCCCAAACGACTGATTTTCTCACTAGGTGACTTTAATTTCCCTCAAATCATGTGGTTCCTCACAAATTAGCGACTTCCTGAACCTTTGCTTAACCTTTACTCTTACTCAACTAGTTACCGAGCCGACGAGAATAACAGACTGTACAGCAACAGTACTAGACCTCGTACTTACCTCACGACACGACTCGGTCTCGTGCATGACATATTTACCCGGTTTATCTGATCATTTAATCCTTCCTTTCGACATCATAGTACCAGCTCTAGAAACGCGCAAGACAACTAAGCAAATTAGGGATTATAAGAAAACAAATTTTGATGCCGTTAACATTAATCTGTCCAGTTTTCTTGACATTTTTCTAGACAATTTCGGCAACCGTACAGTTGAAGATAACTGGAACTTATTCCTGCAAAAGGTACGCGACCTAACCAACAGATACATCCCGGTTCGCAAAATCTCTTCTCACGCAAGAGCTCCATGGTATAATGCCTACTTAAAACGTCTATCAAACCGCAAGAAGCGCCTTTACCGTAAAGCGAAATTGCTGCCCTCGAACGTTCGGTGGGAGGCATACAAAGCGGTAACAATTCCTATGTATCCGCTGTCAAAAATGCGAAGTCCAACTTTTTCCGGAGTACCTTACCTAGCCTGCTTCTAAACAATCACCAAAACGTTTGGCGCGTAATTAATCCAAGCACGACTGATTCAATTAAACTGCTGGACCATAATGACGAATTCATTCCTGTCAATGAGTGTCCGATTGTCCTGAACAAGTTTTTTTGTTGTAATTTCGTTGTTTCTTCCAGTACATCTTTACCTTCCCCAAAGCTGCACGATTATCCATTCATGAATTCAATTATTATTGACGCTCAGGGAATTTATAAAATAATAGAGTCACTTAAGCCCTCTTCAAGCCCCGGTGTGGACCTTATAACTTCTAAATTTTTTCAAGGCACGGCCACGTATTCTTCAATTCTTCTTTCCAAACTTTTTCAACAATCCATCGACAGCGCGTCCCTACCCATTCAGTGGAAAATAGGTAAGGTGGTGGCCGTTCACAAATCAGGTAGGAAAGAATCTCCTTTAAATTACCGCCCTATATCCCTTACGAGTATTCCTTGTAAAGTTTTGGAGCATGTCTTGTACACAAGCATCGTTACATTTCTCGAATCCAACTCATTTTTCAAGGATGCACAACATGGTTTCCGAATCGGATTTTCGTGTGAAACACAATTATTGTCTTTTACACACCAGCTTCACCGCATTCTTGACAGTCGCTCCAAAGCAGACTGTATTTTCTTGGATTTTGCAAAAGCGTTTGAGAAAGTGTCACATAATCCCCTGCTCCTGAAACTAAGCAAACTTAACCTTGATCGTGATGTGTTCAAATGGTTGGAACACTTTTTGTGTGGCCGTACACAGTGTGTTGCAGCCAACTCTTATAATTCCCCAGAATGTCCTGTTCATTCGGGGGTACCCCAAGGTTCAGTCCTGGGCCCCCTCTTATTTTTAATTTACATCAATGACCTCACTGATTGCGTTTCATGAAACATACGCTTGTTCGCTGATGATTGTGTGATATTTCGCGAAATGAACGACACAAGTGATGTTAGTATTTTACAAAACGACCTTAATAATATTTCAAACTGATGTAGTCTTTGGCGAATGAACCCAAATTTTAATAAGTGTAAAGTATTACGCGTCTGTCGATCGTCACCAACTCCCGCTTCGTACCATCTTATTAATGTTTCACTCGACTGTGTTTCATTCTACCGGTACTTAGGTGTGCACATTACTTCTCGCCTGACCTGGTCCGTTAACATAGGCAACATTATTAACAATTCAAACCGCAGCTAGGCTATCTTCGTCGCAATTTTTCTTCTTCACCTGCCTCTCTAAAACTACTGTTGTATAAGAACTTGGTTCGAAGTAAATAATAATATGCTGCTTCAGTTTGGGACCCCAGCATGGATTATTTAATTAAAAGCCTCGATTTGGTCCAAATAACTCTTCCCGGTTTATCCTACACAATTACGATCGAACAGCAAGCGTCACAGCTATGAAAAACTCGTCGCAATTGACTTCCCTTGATTCTCGTCGTAAGTTCTTTCGCCTGTGCCTTTTTCATAAAATCTTCCTAAACAGCCCACACCTCCGAGCTAATCTTTTTCTTTCACCGTCCTACGTGTCATCTCGCATCAATAATGCGCACAAAGTTGGTATACCGGTATGTCAAACAAGAACGTGTTCTGAATCTTTTGTCCCATGCACCAGCAAGGAATGGAACCAGCTTCCTGGCGCGAGTGCTGCGATTACTGATTATCAGCTGTTTCGCGCTGCATTAACAAACATTGTAAACTGAGATTACCTATGACGTGTGCCCTTTCCGGTTTTTTCTGTTCTTGTGTGTTCTAATGTGTTTAGTAGCTAGCATTGTATACTAAAATTATTTATAATATGTACACTAGGTCTCTTTTATTCTGCTTTTGTGTCCTGACTTTGTTATCAGCTAAAATTGCTTATTCAGAAAACGTTGAATCCTGTACTTCCTTTTACTCACGTTCTGAATCCTTTTTTTTGTAAAACCCACTCCCCTCTTCAATGCATCTGGCCCTGAGGGTACAATAAATAAAAAAAAATAAATAAACCGTTGTCTGTGTTTAAAATATGTCTATCCAGTGCCACACAGGACAAATACTTCTGTAATGCGTATACACCACTTGAACTTACAATTCTGGCTTGCAGTATTTTTCCAAAGGAGGTGTACACGGCCTTGAAATTAAAAAATAATAGGCGGACAGAAACCTCGCCCAGTTGAATGATAGAGAAAGGAAACGAAATACGGAGTAGGCCAGTTTTAAAGGATCGGCATACGTTCGACATACGGGCTTGACATAAGAGCAGTCTAGTTTTTAAAAGCAGCAATGTCTGATGAAAGTATTTAGCACGTCGTCCGTAGGCTACCATAATCCGTCTTCCGTGGAAACCGTCTATGATATTTTGGTAGAATTCTTCGTTTGAAATCTTCATGCAGCTTGTTCATCATAATTATGCATTCAACAACTCTGTTCCACTGACCACGACGTACAGTCGGTACGAGAAATATAGGGAAAATAAGGTAAATGGTCGTAAATAATATCCGCACGGACACGTTTTTAAACGCGCGCGAACGCCAAAGAGATACGGTTTTCGCACCATTTCCAACTCCATACAGAGTGGGCGGTGGGATAGGTACACGTATGACGGCTTGTCATATTTTCCTAGCCCATAATATGCTTCTTGCATAAGATAGGGTTATCGCTTATTGTAGGGGTTTTGGAGCGCATGCGCGTGTCTGCTGCCACAGGTACGCTGAAGCCCAAGACAGCATTCTTGGCGAGTTGACACAGCTGGAAGGTTCTGCACGATTAGATGTAAATGCCTGCGCGAACGGGCACAGCCGCAAATGGAGCTCGTTCGAGATCTTTTGCAAAGGTTGGAAGAAGGGTTAATTTGTGTTTGCCGAAATGCGCTTTTGGTACAGGGGCTAAAACAAAGATGAGCGGTGGGTTGGTAATAGGGATAGATTGTACAAAGTGCTGCGTAATGAGTAAGCTGCACGTTTTTATCTCTACTCGGTTTTTGAGTGGGTGGTCTTGAGTTTTGTTGTATTTAAACTGCGCTTAAGCTAATAACTATTTACAAAACGGATGCTCAGTAATAACACGTGTATCACAATTACAGGCCTCTTTCGTGAACTCCCTTGGGATTTGGCGAGGAGTAAGAAGTGTATGGCGGCTATGATGAGGACGAATGGCCACTTTTTGGTCTGACGTGCTTCTTAAGTCTCCTGCTGTCACTTGCTTTACACTGACTGCTCCAAGAGCGGCCAGTAGTTGCCGGTACCTGTATGACACCTGTGTGCCTTCTTTTTTATCGTCCAAAAAATACCGCTACGACATCTCCTCGCAAAAGGCAACTAAACACTCTGCGCTTAAAAAAACAACAGGGATCAAGCAAATCAGAGCACGAACGCCGAAGCAAGCTAAACTTGTTTGGACGACACAATGCACAGTCTTCCCGAAATCCTGTGTGCAGGCATGCCCTAACTAAGAGACATTCAGGAACAAGGGGATACTGGAACCTTCACGGCGTGTTGTACTTTGGGGAAGAAGTGGTTTTGACTGCTCTTGGCGACAGCTCATGTTCAAGCGACAGCTCGGCGTGTTGTACTTTTGGAAACAAGTGGTTTTGAGTGGTCTTGGCGACAGCACATGTTCAAGCGACATTATTCACCGCATTGTTGCTTGCGGGTTTAAAAACTTTATCCAAACGCCGACTCGTGTAACCTTTACAAGTTCCTCTATTTTCGACCTTTTTATTACTAATTATGACACGCCTGTTACGGGAGCGGGCACGATTAACTCTGATTTAATCGACCATTGTCCGGTGTTCCTGGCCTACTCGGAATGCGCATCACGACGTAAACTGATAGCTATTCAGATTAGCTATCAAGCATCACTGATTGCGGCCAGGGAAAGTTCTGAAATGGTATACTCTTCAGCAACTGGACACCAGTCATAAACAGCACCAATGCAGACAATGCATACAATTCTTTCATGATCATATTCACTAATCACTACAATACCTGCGTTCTATTGAAAACTTTCAAGCCCCCAAGGCGTGTAAGAAAACCCTGGATCAGTGTTTAACTGAAAAAAAAATGATTGAAAAATGACCAAACTGTAGGGCATATTCTTAAAAAAATTTCGCAATCGGGTGACCGCTGGGCTGTGCACGGCGAAAACGATTTATTACCAGAAGCTATTTTATTAGGCGCAAACTTCGCGTCCAGAACATGTCTGGAAAATTATCAATGATGCCCTGAATGCCCGAACAGGGCCAAAAGATAAATTTTAAATGATTGTTAACGGCCAAGCGCTGAATAATACTGTTCTCACCGAACACTTCAATGCTCATTGCATCAACGTCATTCCTAGTACCGTACCTCCCATTGTTTCATCGTACCGTGTTCAGTGCAACTTTCCTGATACCGCGTTCTTGCAGCCAACAGAGTTTTCGGAAGTGCAAGGCACTTTTGGGTCCCTCAAAAATAGCAAAAGTGTCGATGTTGACAATATAAAAATACGCATCGTCAAACATGTCCTCGACGTCATCTGCTATTACCTAGTTCATATTTATAACCCTGCCCTGCAAACCGGATGCTTCCCATCTAACATGAAACGAGCGAAAGTGTCGGTTATATTCAAAGGAGGGGACAAGAATGATGCCGCCAACTACAGTCCTATATGGGTCCTCCCGATTTTTTCGAAGGCTCTAGGAAAAGTTATTCTGTCTAGCCTGAATGCTTCCTTTCTAAAACACCAAATTTTGTCTGAATGCCAGCATGACTTCCGGAAAGCCTCTTCCACCGAGTACGCCCTCTTAGTACAAAAAGAATTAGTAATAAAAACATTGAAGCCAGTAGACTAAATCTGGGAATATTTGCTGACTACAGCAAAGCTTTTGATGCACTAAATCACAATATATTACTTCAGAAATTAAATCAGTATAAAATTCGTGGGGTGCCGCATTCACTAATGCAATCTTATATCAACGGACGCGAATAATGCGTGGCGATAAATGGGTATTAGTCGTCATTTCAGCAAATATGGTGTGGTGTACCACAAGGAAGTATTTTCGGCCATATTTTTTTAACGTACACATAAATGATCTCATTTGTATCGATAACCTTTCATAGTTTGTCTTTTATGCTGACGACACGAGCCCGTTTCTGTCCTCAGATAACGTTACCGTCTTGTTCTCTGCTGCAAATGCTGTTCTAGATAAACTGCGCGAGTGGTCCTAAGCAAAATGCTTCCATCCATCCATCCATCCATCCATCCATCCATCCATCCATCCATCCATCCATCCATCCATCCATCCATCCATCCATCCATCCATCCATCCATCCATCCATCCATCCATCCATCCATCTATTCATCCATCCATCCATCCATCCACCATTTCCATCCATCCATCCATCCGTCCGTCCGTCCGTCCGTCGGTCCGTCCGTCCGTCCGTCGTTCCTTCCTTCCATCCATCCATCCGTCCATCCGTCCGTCCATCCGTCCGTCCATTCGTCCGTCCGTCCGTCCATCCGTCCATCCGTCCATCCATCCATCCATCTATCCATCCATCCATCCATCCATCCATCCAAACCCACATCCACCTACCTACCCATCCACCTACCTACCCACCCACCTATCTATCTATCGGTATATATGTCTGTCTGTCTGTCTATCTATCTATCTATCTATCTATCTATCTATCTATCTATCTATCTATCTATCTATCTATCTATCTATCTATCTATCTATCTATCTATCTATCTATCTATCTATCTATCTATCTATCTATCTATCTATCTATCTATCTATCTATCTATCTATCTATCTATCTATCTATCTATCTAACTGTCTGTCTGTGTGTGTGTATGTTCCGCCTGTCCGTCCGTCTGTCCATCCGTCTGTCCATCTATCCATCTGTTCACATTTGTTTCAACAAATGTGAAAGGTACGGTTCGTGAAAGGTACCGTTCACATTTGTTTCAGCAAAAACTATACCCTTCTGCACATTCTTGGTTCGATAAACATAAACATGAAGATGTATAAAAACATTTTACTTACGCGTTACTAGGAACGCAAGAACTACGCGAACTAGGTAAGTAGGTTGCTTAAGTTGACAGTGTAGTTTTAATAAAAGACTAATCAAATTCCTTTTTTACCCCGAATCTCAAGTGCATTTGTTTTCTTCAAATTTAAAGAGCCCCTTTCTTGGTAGGGATGCCTCTACAACACCTGCTTTGCGAACACGTACACCTGCTCCTGTAGAATTAGAGTTTGAAATCGATTATATTAGACACTATTATAATTTATACATCGCCGTATCCCCAAATGGAACTACATTCAACATGCCCGCCATTCCAAGTATTCGCCAACGCTCATTGTAAAACCAGCTTTCTTCGAAATCATCCCTACTAACCAAACTTGACTCATCTTGCGGGGATAAACTCGCTGAAGTGTTTTGTGTTGACTCTCACCTTCATCATGATGCAAGGAACTTTGATTTGGCTTAGTTGTAATAAAGAAAAATTAAACTGTGTCCTGTAAATCTGTAGGTTTCACATTCCGAGCGCAAACGTGAAATATACTTCTCCTGGGTACATCAAGCGACCGAAGTTATCAATAGCTGTAAGTGTGCGTAAATGTTATCATCTCCTGGCAGCGTTGAGCAATGCAGTGTACACGCCTACGTATCTGGTAAAAATGAAGAGCACAATAAAACATTCGCGCGTCTGCCCTTTTTTATCCCACTACACAAAATTAATACGAAATGTCCACCATGTAGTGTTTTCTATTTATGCGTACTGCATACGTAAATTACATTTTCTGTTGCCAAGCACAATGAGGTCTTTAAAAAACATCCTTCTAAAACAAAGATCTAAAACAACAACAAAAAAAGGGCCCATCTCCCCGCGAGGGGGACTCGAGTAAATACGTCGCATAGGGGTGGGTGTATTGCATTAACGTTTAGTGTTTGGGGAGTTGGTGGTAGTGAATGCGTTGTATCAGCATCTTCTTTATGTAGTTTGAATGAGTCAAGGATATAAGGCGCGTTCGTAGCCTCCCATTCTGTGTCGGCTTTGTGGCGCAGTGAGTAGAGCACCATGTACCTTGCGTTCGGCCTGCAGGGTCGTGGGATCGAAACCAGGCGCCGGTAGGTAATATTTTTTTATATAGTGTAGGGGGAGGGGTGCGGACCTGTTCTTGAGAGCGAGGAGGGTAGCGTGATGAGGTAGAGGAGGACTGGGGGAGAGGGCGCACCTGGAACGGCTGTTGCGGACGCCGAGGCACGCCAACGCCGACAACGCCGGGTGACATCGTGAGTAAAGAAATGCTCTGCATTTAAAAAGATTTGTTACCGGGTCCCCTACTTTCCATTCCAACTTCGAATTTCAAAGCAAACTGAGGAAGCATTGCTATGACAGGAATGTTAAATATAACGGTCAGCCTTTCCTATTCACTTCAAAAAAATCATCTGATTCAGATTTTCTAGAACGCCAAGATGAGAACCTTTTTTAATCTTTGTGGCTAAAGCCCATTCCCAGCACGTGTCTGCGATTGCCAACATCGCCAGTTAATCATAGGCAAAACTTATTGGTAAGCACATGGAGTCCGCCTAGTTGCAAAGTTTTGCCGAGGGAGACAAGCCTATACTGCGAATGGTCACTTCTGTGAAATTCAATTCGTGACCGTTGCCTGTTGATAAACAAGGCTTCTTTTCTACCCTCGTATTTTTGTACTGCACATTTTGAACAATACATTAGCAAACTCCACTCTTGGAACACATAACAGCCATTGCACGAATCATTTGCTCATTTTTCATCGTAAGCGGTCCGCTCCAAACAGTTCTGACTCGAACCGCTTGTCGAAGAAAGTGGTGTAGATGATTCACATTACTACTTTGGTTCAGATAGCGTAACCAATCTGAATAAGGTTTTTTTTATATTAGAACATTGGAAAACAGAACATTTTTCTTTGGTTTATTTAAAGACATGGCGATTTATGAAACCAAACAACGCTTCTCTATGCTCATCCCAGGGTAGCAGAGGTAGTGTTGTGGTGTTTGGACAAATCCTAAAGCTTCATGAGTTGCGCAACCCCCCCATCCGCCTTATGCCTGTTTGCGCCCATGCTTTTTTGGAAATGTCAGCTACAAATCATATTAGAATACTATAAGGACACAAAACTAGGTGACTGTGTGGGTGCGGACAACGTCATAAATATTTTACCTGAGGGGTACAACACCCCCCGAAAATTGTCACTGGCTACGCAATTGATTCCAAAAATTAACATTCCTGATGCTCTCCAATTACTACAAAAAGGTTAGTAAATTTTTTTGGGTATAGTACCAATGAAAAATGTAATTTTGAGACACTTACTAAAATATATATTTCGTCAAACAAAAACTGTTTGACGAAAACAAAAACAAGAAACAAACAACATGCTTTGCTGCATACAAAATTATGCGATATTAAGTGCGCTTAGTAAACGTTTGTCACTGTGGAAAATTTTATACTTATACCATAGCAATACTATACCAAACTTAACTTTTTCTAATAATAGGTAGCTGTAGGCAAGTTTACACTTACACAATTTTTTTTGGTTGGATTACCTATAAACCCCCTTGTGCAGGGACAGATTATTAGTAATACCAAACGTGTATTGAATATTTATGGTGATGTGATAGGAGAACTATAGCTTAAGTGTCTGGGAAAAATATTGTTAAAGTTTTCTGTATGAACCTATATTCAGCCCGTTGGTGGTTGATTTAGATAACGGAACATTTGTGCTTACACTGAAATGTAATTTGTGGTTACCGTAGAAAATTCTGCAACAAGGTTAAAGTTATGCAAGACCTGCAGAACTGTTAGGGTGCCACATTTTATACGGGTACCAGAGAACTGGTTTTGAGGACTTCTTGCACTGGCGCGCAGCCTCAGTGTCAAAGATATTTACCTTCCTTCCTAAACAAACCCGCGTTCACAGAGGTCAACTGCTGCTCATTGCTTTCAGCTTCGTTCTCATTACTGTAATTTTGCTATCATTATATATAGGCTCAGAAACCTTCCTATCCACACATTTGCCGCACACCAAGTCGAAATAATGTCCACTGCTAACTCACTAGCTCACCATCAAGAAGGTTTTGGTGCAACAGCACACGACCGTAACTTAGGTAAGTACGAAGGCAAGTGCTTATGTTTGCTGTGAAGCGATAATTAAGCTCTTCAATATAATCTTTCTGCCATATTTTCGCATTGTTGATACCATAGTCCGACGGTTGTAGGATTTATTTTCCATGTTCTACAAGATAGTTGTTCAAGTGGAAATTAATCAAGTTCGCAATTACGTATGTCATACCTAATGAAGAGTTTTAAAATATTCCGGTCGAAGCAAGATGCGCACTTGACCTGTGGTCCGATCCTACCTTAACTGTGCGCCTGCAACCGCAGTTGGTAACGTAACCCTTTGTAGAAAAGTGTTTTCTTCACACGAAGAGATTTGAAACGAAAGTGCGCCTTTTGCCGCGTAGAGAGAAATACACCTTACTGGGCTCCTAAAGGGACGTTCATCAAGCTCCGCTGAAAACTAAATGCGGCTGTAGTCTCTCAGAAGCACAGCAGCCGTTTGGAGAACAGTTGGAAATTATAGCAACAGCTTCTCAAAGGAACCAGCCGCAGCGGCAGCGCCCATGGACCTAATACTATTCCACATTTGCTGCTGGCTGACAGACTCTTGGGGGTTCAAAAGGCTGCCAACCATACTGGCCCATCAATGCACAGACAAGGGAATCTAACGAACGCTAGTGGCTGGGCCACGAATTCGATGGAAAGATATGTGCGCAGACGAACAGACAAACGGATATACAGACAAAACAACACTTTCCCGCTAGCTAGCCCTAAAGATTGTCGTCTTTAAAAAAATCCAGAATACAGCCCGGCTGCGATTTTATTACCTGTAGGATTGTAAGAAACGAACTTGAAAAATGAATAATTGATTGAATGATTAATGGTTAAATGAGTCAGTGGGAGCTGCCACAACTTTTGTTGACCATAATACTGACCCAGCTGTGCCTTTTTAAAACAACGCCAGGATCCCAGCCCACAGTTACTTCGCACATGAACATTTTTCACGTACACCTTGATGTTTTGACTGCCTTTTGAATTATTACGAGACAAAAATTCATTACACAGAACTGAAAATCTCTGTGCTTCCCCAAGTCCACTTCTCAGACAAGTCAACAAGTCCCCCATAAACAGAAAAAATGACCAGCAGAATCGTGTGGCCACGCATGTTCTGAGGAACATAATATCGGCCGGGATCTTTCCCTATGACATGCAAAATTATCAAAACATCTTTTAGTTGTCAGCTTACGAAAGGGAACCGATATATAATGTTTGCGTAATTGGTAATAGGTGCAAAAAAATATGTTATTTAGTTATAGCTGCTGTCTGCCCTCCAATAAGGTGTTATCTGTAAAAACGCATTTGGTTATCATATCGTCTAGATATTTACTATTCAAAACAGCAAGTTTTGAATAGTCCTTTTCGCATATTCCGATGTATATTCGTAGCAAGGCAAATTTTTGTTCAGGTAACTACTTCGATGACCACTGCAATACACTAACATTCCTAATTACACATTTTTGTTATTGTTTGCGAGTACAGTTTATATAACTTCAGTTCGATATTCCTCCAGAGAACGGTCGAAACAAAGGCTAGAGGGAAACTACAAAATCTAGAGTACTTTGGAATTGCCAGAGGATTTCTATGAGGAGCTATTTATAACGCCCATAAAAAACTTGCCAGTGTGCTTCTTTCGTACTGAAGGGCGGCTGAAGTAATCACCTATTCGCTGTGTTTGAACTGCAGTGGTGTAGATATAATGTTTACAACGTAATTGGTGATAGGTGTAAAAAAATATTTTATTCAGGTATAGGAGCTGTCTGCCCTCCAATAAGGTGTTATCTGTAAAAACGCATTTGGTTATCATATCTTCTAGATATTTACTTTTACTCATGGATCAGCAAACACATATCGAGCGTCTCCAGTTTCACAACAGCGATTTAATCTATGAGCATACATACAGGATTACACCCATGGCAGTGCGAGGCAGGTGTTGCCTGTAATGATGCTTTCCCTTAACCCTACTTCCTTACTCCCGCACCTGCTTTCGATTTGTGAATTTCCATGAAAATGTCTACACCATCACAGAAAAGAGAATGCAGTTGCATGTTACTGACGAGTTTGGCCCAGCAGACAGCTTAACATGGTGCGTCTCGTGAAAATTTAGACGAGATGAAAAAAAAAGGAAAGAGAAGAAAGATGCAATAAAAAAGGGTTGACCTTGTTGAGGTTTACGGAGAGTGTTCAGAGGTCCGTTGTATAAACGAAATTGTAAAATACACTCGAGAAAGTGTCGTTTTTAGGTTCAGCATGTTGCTTAAACCACGAATTACACAAATGGAGCAGGGCTCGTTCAGCGCTAGAACAGCAGACGTGCCGATCGCACTTAAATTTGAAAGTTCAAAGATGCGGAACGCCTTCTTGTGTCAACCGTAGCATCGTGGGACGTAACACCGAAATACGTATGTGCGATTAATTGGCATTTGCATAAAAATCTTCCCACCGACATACGTATCTGCAAGGTCCGCTTGTTGCTCTCGTGCTAAAACTCTGCGCTATAGGCAAAAGACGCTTATTTTAATCTTTCTCTTTACGTGGTTTTCTGAGGTTTTTGAACTTTAGCAAGAGCTAAAGCACACTAGAAATATTTATCACCAAGCTGCCTAAACTGGTGGTTGCACCGGGTACCGTGATCAGGAATAGCTCCCCGAGCGGGCGGTACTCCAATCCCACTTGCAGAAGCCATCATACAACAAACACAGCTTTAGAAACGTGTCACGAGTTGCCTCGCCTCGGAGGCTATTGCGTGCGACAAGTGAGTCAGTTGTGATGGTGCAAAAAAAATGATTGCCAAAGGAAAAAATATCAGTAAGGCTGAGAAGCGAATACCTATAAATTAGCGTCCCGCACGTTGGACAACACAAGCTGTTCGGTGGCAGCGAAGGAGTTTAAAACGTTTCAGCAAACGCTCCTCTCACTGCACCCTCCTCTAGAAGGGGAGCATCACTATGAATACGTTGTGCAAGCGTAAATTTGACATACTTTAATGGCCCAGTGTTAATTTTTCCTTCAGCCTACTGCTCATTGCTTGAAACACCTGACCAAGTTTTGAATCATAACCAGGCAGACATCGTGTCTAACCTTCAATTCATAACCACGCACCAACTTCACCGATCCAGGAACCAAGTGGAGCCAACAGCTGTGCTCCTTTCTCTTCTTTCGGGCCCCAAGTGCGATGCCACAATTATTTTTCTTTATGATGGGCCTTCGCAACCCTCGTTATTCCACACATTGGCACTGAACCTCATTGCGCGGATAAAATATTGGATGCCCTGCTCATTTATCAGGTTCGACTGCGGAAAATGTTAAAACACTAAACATATTCGGCTGCTTTCAGGTAAGGTCTCAATAAATTGGTGGTTAATTTTTGTTTCACTCGCAAAAATAACGCAATTACTTAGCCAGGATTTTTAAAGGAGTATGTAGGGATTCTTTGGTTTGCTAGTGACTTGCTGGTCTGTTAAACTTTATATTTCGGGATTAAATTACAGTCACCATCCAGTACAAAAAAACTGTGAGGAATGTTTAATCTACCTTTGTGAGAAAACTTCGTTGTTCTCGAAACATATGTGCGATAATTATAAAACAGAATATATAAGCAAACAGAAAGGCCCCAAAAGCTTAGATCAATATACTGTCGATGGAGTGAGTAAAAAACAATACTAAACGATCTTTGAGAATAAACGTTTGAGAGACATGTGTCTGGTTTGCAAGTTACAAATGAAAAACATCAATACCCTCCAACGAATCCTACAGAGGCAAGCCGAACCACACGTTTTTGGCCGGCTGGGCAGGAGCGACTGGGCAGGAGCGAACCGCCCTGAAAGAGTAAAGGACGCCGCTACATACCGGCCCCCGTCACTCGTGAAGACGGAACCAAACCGGCATTGAAACATCGGGTCTGTATTTCCTGTATGATTTATTTTATATATATATGTTTCTCAGTTGAAAGTTGTCTAGCCTCAACTGACCTCCTCGAAAGAATTTGTTATAGTAACGCCGTTTCATCGGAACCCTTATTGAACAGAAGCGCAAAGGAAGAACGACAACCAGGAGGAACAATTACGTTTATTGAAAAAAAATGTCATATAGACAACAACAAAAGATAACAAATAGGATGCTGCATCACTTGGCCAAGCACACAAGCGCACCATCCTGGTAGTATACATTCAGACTTCTTCAAGATTACACAGAGATACGGAGGGGCCACATACACACTTAAAACCCATTCTCGCAATGTGGGCTACCTCAGCGATTTCGCCCGTCTTTTGGTCACAGTGTCGACATAAAACAGTTGTTTCTTTGAAAAATAAATGGAATTCACACCACGAGCAACACGCTGACAGGTCTAAAACTCATCAGTTTTTAGGTCCCTTTCATGTTTGCCCAGCCAATATTCAAACAGCGTCCAGTTTTGCCTCATATAGGCACGTCTGCACTTGAACAGTATGTTGTAGACCACCGCCACACGGCAGCCGATTGTGTTCGACAGAACAAAAGCTCGCCTGTAAGCATGACATGCCCTTTCTTTAGACAACCCCAGAAACACGAGAAATCATATCAGGGGCACGAAACAGTAAATGAACATCAAAACGTTTCGACACTTTTTTTCAAACTGTGTCAAATCCTATGTGCGTAGGGCACCACCACGATTTTCCTTTTTACAATTTCTTACACATCTCGGTTGGATTGGAACAACACCCAAAATTTACTAGTTTTACCAGCTTCTCTCATAAACTCGGGGAACCCAACAGCTTGCTACCTAGCCACCTGTTCACCAAAGGTAGTGTTCAAAGAATGGACACAGGAATTTGAGAGCCGACTTGATGCACAAAAGCGCGTTGCCATTCTTACGAATTTTGGATTGGGCCAACCTGTTCTTTAGGAGCGCTTTGGTAGACCTAGGCCCGAACCAACAATATATATGGTATAAGAAATACGCAACCGTACGTAAAGAACTGGAGCACGTGTTTCTTAGGTCACTCGAAAGTGAACTTCAATCCAAAGCCGCACTCTTTAAAAAGTTTCGAGATGTCAACGCTGACTGTGTGGTAATCGTGCCTATCTGGCCGAACAAAAAAGTTGTCAAATATCTTGATAGCTTTTCTTAAGCTTCTTAATCGCCGTCTCTATTTGTAAGTTCAGGGCAGCGTCACGGCACGTACGGTAGGGCTTTTGCCCCCCGGAACTACAACTGCTGGTGAGCCCACTGCTACCGTTCACTGGGCACTCTGGACTCATCTCCCGCCTGCTTACCTCGGAATGGTGGGATCAGGTAGGCTACTTCTACGACTGCTTGAGGTGCGCCTGTGGTGCGTCTCAGGAGAAACCTCGAAGTTTCCGTGACTTCCTAGACTGGCGCAAGACTACGCGCAACCTGACCGAGGTGCTGTGTAACTCAGTTCCAGAGCACCTGCCGACCAAGAGGAAGTCAGCGTCGTCGGAGGGGACCGCCCTCACACTTGCTAACGTGCACCTTCCGGACACTTCCAGGCAGGTGCTGAAGCTGGGTTCTCAGTTCGCGTTTGAGCCAGTTCTGAGTAGATCAGAAAATGTGTCAATGTGTAGGTCGATTTCACGCCTCACTTCGGAAGGCGAAAGCTAGAGATGTGGAGATGAATGTACGGGAGTCCTTGAACGATCCGTCAAGAGCTCGCGCAATGCAGGTAGTCTAAATTCTTTAGTGTATAATTTGGTTTCCAAATAATTGCGTATTCCAACTCGCAATAATGATGGATTTTTTTGTTTTTTCTACCTGAGAACCTCTGAGAGACAGTGAGAGACAGCGAAAAAGGGTCAGCTGCACCAGAAAACAAATTTTAGCATGTGTCTGCCAAAGTAGACTCGATCGGAGAACAGACGCGTTCCTTTAAGAGTGAATGAACCTCCAAGGCGTCTCCTCCATCGCAAAAAGTCTAGAGGGCTTCACCTCCAAATCTTATTTTTCGCAAACGCGCACAAGCCTGACATCCCTTTTTGTGCTTTTGGGTCTTAAAAAGGGACCTGGTAACATGTGTTTTCTGGTTATCTACAGCGCCATCTTTCGTCATGAAATATTTGGGACCCGTTTCTCTTACGTAATTTTGATACTGTTTTTGAGGTCTTTAAGAATTTGATAATCCCAGTACTTCTTATAATTTCAGTATTAATTTTGAAGACACCTTTTACTTCTTCCGCATGATAAACTTACGGAGAGTTCGAGAAAGTGCATCACTGAAGAAAATGACGAGATGTCATTCAGAAAAAAATTTGGCGTATCTGTGGAAAGTTTGGTTGGAACTGTTGTCCTTATATCTTGGGTCAACGTTTGTAGGATGGGAAAACAAACTTTTTGTGCAGAAGTCGGCTGTCTGCTTAGGCTCGAGGGTACACCTATTCTTTGTGGAATCTTCCTTTGCAGGGTAGATCGCCTACAAGCGAGGTATCTCTATGGGCTGCATTAACGTGTACCCGGTATCTTTCAAGACTTTTAAGTTCTGTCGTATAGGCATGATTACCACAGTGTCTAGGTTGACATCTGAACAGTTTTAAGGAGAGTTGCTTTGGATTGAATTTCATCTTCGAGTTGCCTAAGGACAACGTTCTAGAGTTTATTGCCCTACGGTTGCGTTTTTCTGATAACCATGTTTGTTGGTGGTTCTGTCCAAGGTCTACAAAACCTCTCTTTAAGTATGGATAGGCCCACCCAAAAATTCTTAAGAATGGCATCGCCCTATCGTGCACCAAGTAAGCTCCCTGAAAATGTTGTATACATTCTTTGAGAACTAGCTTCGATGATCACGTGGCTAGGTTCATAGTTGCTGGCTTCCGCGATAACCTGCTGTCGAGTGTTCGTGAGAAGCTTCTGAAGTAGGTGAAGTCTTGGTATTGTTCCAAGCCCAACCGAGGCAGCCGAAGTTAGTAAAATAAAGATCGCGGTGGTGCCACACATGCATGGGATTTCACATTGTTTGAAACAAGTGGCGAAATGCTTTGATGTTAAAGCGCTGTTTAGTTCCCCCGATAAGATCTCTTGTGCATGCGCGGCTGTCGAAAGAAATGCCATTGTCATGCGCAAGGTGCGGCCTCTGTTTTGAGAAACACACTCCTTCGTATGTGAGATGCCCCGTCACGGCGGTCTGTAACGTACCATTGAAGTGCAAACGTACCTATATCGGACAGAACTAGACGGTTTTTGAGTATCCGGTGGCGCGAACATAAAATGGCCCTAAAAACGTATAAGCTTCCAAACCTTTCTGTGCATTGCTTGTCGTGCGAATGCCATCACTCCTTAAAAGAAACGCCTGATTTATATCGACACCGTGACCAAAAGACGCACACAAAGTCGCGAAGGCAGCCCGTATTGCGAGAATGAGTGATAAGTATGTAAGTTCACCCTCCGTATCTCTGTCTAATCGTGAAGTCGACTATCTGGATGTTACCTACCAGAAGGTTCACTTGTGTCTGGCCAAAGTGATGCGGCATCTTATTTGTCGTCTTTTCTTCCTTTTTATGTGTTCGTATTTTTTATAAATGCTTAGTTGATAGCAGCGCTCCTTCCCCTCGTAATTGTTCCTCCGTGCGGTCATTGTTTCTTCGCTCTTTCTTTTCACCTTTAGCACTTTGCAATTCACCCAGGATTTATACTAACTTCTGAGAGGGCAAGGTTTGCACGGATTTATCTGCAGAAAATATTTGTCAGATACCTATGTTCTTCACATGATGCACTGAGGTTTATGAGTGGCGCTTCCCATAGCCTAATTTGGGCCTTTTTAGACCCATGCTTTTGGCGCACGTCAGCTATGTATCATAATTGAATATCATAAGAAAACAACAAAAATCGGTTATCGTGTAGGCGCGGACTACGTTATTAAATATTTTTTCGGCGGTGTACTACACCCCTCAAAAATGTGACTCGCTACGCCATTTATTTCAAGGAAATCATTCCTGCTTCTCTACAAATAGTAGGGGAGCGTGGTTAAAATTTTAATATTAGATTGCTAATGATGACTTTTTTAGTATCTATTGAAGTTATATCGTTATCCAATCAACCAATTTTATTACGCTGAAGTGACTATATACGGTAAAGAAAAAAAATTTCTTTAACATAATCGCAACTGGATATCAGTATTTATTCGCTCGGTCGAGTGAATAATGATATACTCGGTCGAGTGGAGGATACGGCAACACCTCCACTCAAAGTCTCAACGTATTTCATAAACGTGGTGAGGCGGATCCTCCGAGGAAATCCTGCATTTCAACTGACCCTCAAGATCACAGTTTCTGAGGGGGAGCGAAAGGCATCTGAGGGCGAGGTTATTGCAAATTTCTATTCAAGACATGAATGTACGACTGAAAAATATAGCTCTATAATGTTTTTATTTTCTGTTGAATAACTCTATAGGTATTTTAAGAAATGTTACTTCCTGTGATTGATCGGAGCACAAAAATGACATGAGCTGGGGGAGGGGGGGATAGCTGTTTTTTGTCTGGCCACGCTGCACACATACTTTGGTTGATCACAATAAAGCTGTTATATTTTTGTGTGCGTTGCTCCCTGTATCTTGTCGTGTCTCCCGTTCTTTGTCATCTTATCGATCACTATCAGTTTTAGCGCCTCCACTCCCGATGACAGCCTAGATAACGATGTCAGCGGAATTGCTCGAGGTGTACGCGGTTTGGTTTCATGCGTGACGCGGCTATATGTTCGTCCGGAATTGCCAGCACAGTGACCGCTTAATTCTTTGTTCTTTGCTGTTCACGCCACTATCCTCAGCTAAAAGCGCACATAATGTTCAGATTACCAAGGATTCCGTTGGTAATTTGGATGGCACCACGGTAAACCCGGTAGAAATTTTTGCGTTCAACAGCACGAAAGCACGCTGTAGCAGACGAGCATGAAGCGACGGGAACTTAGACAGGGGCGGAGCCTGGCAGCGCGGGCGGATAAAAAAAATAATAAAGAAAACTGTCATTACGAGCAGGCGAGAAGCTTGCTCGCTTCGCTATGGCGATCGTCTGCTTCATACCAACTGTAAGCAGATTAGGGTAGCCGTGTCATCGGGAATTGTGAAATCTTCATTACAAGGTGATTACTCGCGGTAAATGGCTGCAACAACCTTGTCATTTGGAGGATAAACACAAGTCCGCAAAGATATTTTGTGGCTCACCCGCCATCGCAGGAAGCATCACGTCGGTTCGAATTACGAGTACCAACCAACGCCTGACGACGCAGCTTGTGGGCGGCGAAAAGTTGGCGAAGGCAGCCATCATAACTTGAAATGTCCGGCGCCATCACATGGCAACGTACCCAGCCGCCGCAACGCAGGCAGAAGTGGGTGGCCGTGGCTGCTGGCGTTTGACTTGAAGGGGAGCCACCTCGGCAGCTCCAGCAGTGATCGATTTGGTAAAGCAGCCCCGCGAAACGATTTTGGCTTTGCTGAAGTGCTCAAGCGTATTCAGCACGCACCTTATGCGCTGACATCGCAAATTCATGCTTCGGAAATCCCCTAAACATTCATTAAATGCCTCGCGAATGCGGGATACATGCTCCGCGAACTCCGCGAAGGAGGCGAGTGGGCACAGCCGGTTCGAATCATAAGGAGCGTAGGCGGCCGTCTTGAAAATAGTACTGGAGGGCTGCTTCAATGTAGCACAGACGACACCTTGGAGTGGCTCCTCAAAATCGCCTAGCGGCTCCTCCGTTGAAGTAGACACTCGAGTGGAGGCTAGTTTATGAAACCGAAACTCGCTTTCAAGGGTCTTCTCGAGCGGAGGGACGAGTAGAGGAGGGACTTCGAATACGGGGATAAGTGTGATGTCATATAAGAGCCAATTAGGGTAACTGCTCGGAAAATTATTTTTTCAGTTCTGTGCATGAACCTAGACTCTTCCAAATTGGTGGTTGAATTAGATAAGAGGGTTTTTGTGTTCACATTGAAATGTAACTCGGGGTAAAAGGTATAGCACTTTGCAACGAGACCTAAATTATGCACCATTTTTTCGACAGTGTTACGGTGCGACATCTCATAAATGTTCCAGGGAATTGGTTTTGAGGAATCCTTGGTAGTGGTGCGCAACCGCAATCTCACAGATATTTACGTCCCTCACTAAAGAAATTTGCTTTCACTGAGGTGACCTGCTGCCTATGGCTTTATGCTTCGTACTCATTTTTGTTATTTTACTATAATTATATATAGGCTCAAGGACTTTCGTATACACAAATTTGCCCTGTACCACGTCGAAATAGGGTCTACGACTGACAGTGACTTGACAATAAAGTAGTCTTGGAGCAACAGTATGCGATGGTACCGTAGGAAATTTACGGAGGCAAGTGGTATCCTAAGTGTATAGCGATGATTTCCCCTCTTCTATTTAATTTACCTCCCATAATCAGACTTTGTCGTCGCATGGTTTGAGGGTTATAGGATTTACCGTTCAAATGTTACAAGAGAGTTGATCAATTGAAAATTAAACAAGTTCGGAAAATTATTCGACTTCGTAATTAGGTATCTCATAGCCCTTGAAGTTTTCTCAAATATTCCCGTAGCAACATCATGCACACTTGATTTGTGGTCCGATTTTCTACTGTGACAGTGCGCCTTAAGACAGTACGATGTAGGTTAGGTATCTTTTCTGGAAAACATTTTTTCCACAGAAAGACATTTCAAAGAAAAGTAAGCCTTATTTCACATTGTGAGAATTAGGTAAACGCGACTGGGCTCTTGAACAGACGATCATAAAGCTCTGCGTAGAACTGAGGGCGCATGTACGCTCTCCAAAGCGCGGCAGCCGCTTGGAGAACGTTTAGCAATAGTCGCAACTGTTTCGATTCATAAACCAACTAGCCGCACTTGGCCGCGCCAATTTCTGAAATAATGTTCCACATGTGGTGCTTCCTGTGACACTCTTGTTGAGGGTAGAAAAGGCGGCCAACGTTAGTGGCACATGGATGGAGGCGCACCTGATTTCAAGGACCTCGATGGCTCGACCGCGAAATTGATGGAATGAAAAGTGCGCAGACATACCGACAAATAGATATAGAGACAAAACAACAATTCCGCGTTGGGTAGCCTAAAACATTTCGTGTTTAAAACCATCCATAATATAGCCCGAGTGCACCTTTATAAGCTGTGAAATTGTCAAATTTAAAATGAAAAATGGAAAATATTATATAAATTGCAAAAACAATTTAATTTTGGATATATTTTAACTGTATTTTGTTTTAAAACATGTTTAGAAATCCAAAAAGGAATTTATTGCGAACAAAAGTTTCTTAGAAAAGTTTTTACGTTACGTTTGATGTCAAAATTGTTACAAGAACAAAATGTAAATACACGAAACCTAAAGTAATTTTTTAAATACCCAAGACACTTATTAAAGCATTCCAAAATCTGTTTACTGATAAAACCGTAGTAATCTGCTAGTTTTAACGCATATATTGAGGACCGTATTACTGGAGATGTTCAGTTGGTGTGAGATGCCGGGTCACTAAACATAGTGAAGGAACAAGGAAGAATAGAATGTGTACTACGTATTAATATAGTGTGTAAAGAACACGTTTGAATAGTTCCTCAACATTGCCATGGGAACTTGTTATGGTTTGTTCGTAGCAACGCAAACTTCTCTGAGCTGACTACTGCGATTACCCCTGCAATTCACCAAAATTGCCCGTCAATCCTTCTTCGTATTTTTTGCGAGAACAGTTTGTATACTGTCGTTTCATATGCCTCGAAAGAACGGATGCAACAAAGGGTAGAGCTAAACTACGATATCTGGACTTAAGAACTGCGAGAGGATTTTATACCGGCGTTATTTGTAACGCGCATCGAAAAAGTCCGTGTGTGATTCTTCCGTACCGAAGGCCGGCTGAATTAATGACCGATTTACTGTGTTTGTATCTTCCAGTAGCCTCTAAGTGGTGTAAATATAAATTTGTTTCATTTAACAATTCCTGGTGTCTGCCCTGCAATGAGGTGTCATCTGTGAACAACATTTGATTATCATATATTTTATTATTTACTTTTAACCATGCGTCAGGGAACGCAATTTCAGCTGGTTCTATTTCACCACGATGATTTGATGTACAGCACGATTGTGTTGAACGGGTAGCGGGGTCCGACCAAACATTTGCAGATAGGGCGCTCGGAATTCACCGTCTGGTAGTGCGAGACAGGTGTTGCCTGCGATAGTGTTCCTCCTTACTCATCCTACGTCTCGCGTGAACTCTGCTTTCGATTTTCGACTGTGTCAATTTGTACAATGACACATTAAAGAGAATCAGTTGAATTTTACTGAATGGTTTTACCAGAAGAAAGCCTAACAATGTGCGTGTTATGAAAATAGAAACGAGATCAAGAAAGGAAAGGAAAGAGGCAATAAAAACATAAAGATTGACCTGTTTAGGTATAAGGAGAGAGTTAGGTGGTTCGATGTAAGCGAAATGGTAAAAAAACATCGAGAAATGGATATTTTTAGGTTTAGCAGGTTTCTTAAACCACGTAGCAACCAGGCGCGAGCAAGGGACGTTCACCGCCTGAACACCAGACCTGCTGATCGCACACACCAAATCTTCGCTTGGGCGACCCTACAATGTGAAAGTTCAGGTGATGCGGAACGCGTTCCCGTGTCAGACGACGCATCGTAAGACGTAATATTGACATACGTATGTGCCTTCTACTTGTGACTTTCGATAACAATCTCTTCATCGACATAGCATCTCCATTGTCCACTTAATGCTCTGGTGCTTAAACAGTACGCTCGATGCAATAGACGATTCTTATAATCTTTCCACTTCGTGGTTTTCTGAATTTTTTGAAGTTCAGCAAGAGCTAAGGAAAACTAGAAATTTTTAACACGATGCTTCATAACTGGTGGTTCATGCCACAAACACATCAAACGTTCCATTTACAAATTGCTTACCACGAACTTACAGGAAAATCTCAGCTCGTACGAATCGTAGTACTTCAAGTACCAGCAGGGAAGGACTAATTACACATTGATTCAGCGCCCGCATACCAAAATGCGCGAACTTATATACTGTCTTCAGATCGTGCACGCACCTCGAATGAACTTGACTCTAAAGAACTGCTCACAAATTAGGCATTCAACAATTCGAAACAAAGGTTATGTTTATCATTTAGAATCTTCTCGCCCACAGTATTGGGAAGGCCAGTTAAAACCACCGCAAAGAATGCGTCATATTTCAGAATGCGAGGTTGTCTTAAACGGCGAAATACACCAAGACTTCCGTTGGGCTTTTACATCAGCTGTATATGAATTCGCATGCAATATTTCTGATCAAGCAAATGTACCCCAAAAAACAAAACGTATTCTGGATATTATTCCCTGAAGTGAACTACTACCAAAGAAACGGTAAGCACCGTGTTAAATCAGCATAAGGCGCAACTTTAATTGCACAGTTTTTGTGCGGTTTTTGAACATTCGTGTAAACACGTAAAAAAACATTCAATTGCGTTGTCTGAAAGGCGGAAAATGCTCGCAAAAAGAACGAGAATGCCCTTTCATAAGTCTTGCTACAATATATAATGTTGCCAAAAAAAGGTGTTGAGGCCATAGATGTTCAGAAACTCAGTTTCCGAATTTCAACACATCTAGGCAGCTTTACGTATACCAGTGACCAGCAATCGTTGGTTGTATGTTTCAAGCATTCGAAACACTAAAAAATATTCACGATTTTCCCGCAGTCACCCAATAGGCCCGTTTTATATTGTCACGAAGCCAAAGGCGACGCAGTTGTCGTCAAAGAAAACAAGTTTATTGGAGCGAACTTGTGCTCCCCTAACCACTCATAGTATATACAGGCGGCGAGACAGCAGTAAAAAAAGTCGCGTGCTTAGGCGAGCGTCGAGAGCCGAAGACCTCTTCGTCTGGTCTCCAGGCTTTTATCTTTCGGCGCCATTATTTCTGGAATCGTCAATTTACATCCACAACATTGTAGATCAAAGAAACGTATTCTGGGTTAGTGAGTTTAGGCCGAAACAGTCGGCTAATCTGAATGAGATAGCACGTGCGGCATAACAATAAAGAATGGAAGACGAGCTTAGTTTGGGGCAGAGATAACAGACCCTGGCGTGGCCGGCAGTAAAAGCAAACAATAAAGAAACCCACAACGTTGTTCGCGGAATTACCCCTCTCTAAGAGAGCATCGACCTGATGCTAAAATAAAAGAGAGTACAACCAAACAACAAAAAAGTCCGCCATCTTGCATAGTAAGGTTTCAAGCGAACCACATGGATGACTTCGGGCCGCGTGCATCGTCGTCATGCTCCGGAATCACCATCGTGGATCACCTCGTAGGTAGGTTGGCCGACACGTCCTAGAATGTGGTATGGTCCAAAATACCATCGCAGAAGCTTTTTACTGAGTCCGTGTCGTCGGATTGGAGTCTAAACACAAACGCGATGCCCTGGGTGGGTCTCGGCACCTCCCCGTCGGAGGCTGTAGGGCCCGGCAGTCACTAGCTGCTGGTTCGCTGTACGAACTCGAGCGAGCTGGCGGGCCTCCTCCGCATGCTGAAGGTATCCTTGGACATTCTAGGGTGAGGCCATCGTCTTCGACACGCGAAATCATGGCGTCAAGCATTGCAGTCGGCCGTCTTCGATAGACAAGCTGAAACGAAGTCATCTGCGTAGTTTCCTGGATTGCCGTGTTGTACGCCAACGTGAAATACGGGAGCACTTCGTCGCAAGTCTTATGTTCATCTTCGTCGTACATTGATAGCATATCCGCGATTGTCTTGTTGAAACGTTCTGTTAGTCCGTTCGTTTGGGGGTGGTACGCGCTCGTTCTTCAGTGATCTGTGTTGCTTTTGCGTAATATTCCTTGCATCAGGTACGCAGGAAAGACCGTTCCGCAGTCTGTGATTAGTGCTTCCAGGGCTCCATGTTACAGCACAACTTGGCTTATGAAGAAATTTTCGACTTCTTGTGTAGTCCCCCTCGAAAGTGTGGTGGTCTCTGCGTAGCTTTTTCTCGGAACGGGATGTAGATAACGGGCCCAGAAGGTCTATTCTAATCTGTTGAAAGGGCCTCAATAGAACGGCGATCGGCTGCAGAAGTCCGGGGAGTGGGTGACGTCGGATGTGTGGCGGAGCTAGTGGTACTTCGCCTTGATTTGTCCAATTGTGCGGGCTGTCCAGAGATATCCGCACGACGCGTCGTTGTGGCACGCTTCGAAAATTTCGTCACGAAGGCCTTAGGGGATGACAAGAAGATATTTCGTTCTCGTTCCGGGGCTTAAATTCTTCTTCACGAGAACGGAGTTTTTCAGTCTGAGTGCTGCTAGGTCGCGTTTGGAGGTTCTAGGCACGGCGACGTTGCATCTTTCGATGTAGTCAATTCTGACGCGTAAGTTGGGGTTGGCACGCTGCTGGGCGGCTAGGTTGCTCTCCGTCACGACTCCGAAGAAAGCGCTGTCTTCATCATGGTCTTGTGGTGGTGGGTAAACGGGAGTGCCGGGCATGCAGTCAGCGTAGGAGTGTTTTCTGACGGATTTATTCACGATTGTAACGTCGAACTCTTGCGGGCGCACGTTCCACCTCCCAAGACGGCCCGAAGGGTCCTTTATCTTGGCAAGCCACCAAAGCGCATGGTGGTCTGTAACAACCTTGAATGGTCTACTATACACGTTTGTGGCGAAATTTTGAAACGGCCCATATAAGAGCGAGGCATTCTTTTTCAGACGCTGAATAGTTTTTCTCCTCCTTCGACAGACCACGGCTGGCAAAGGCGATTAAGTTTTCACAACCGCTTTGTTTTTGGACGAGGACGGCACCCAAGGCTATATCACTGGCGTCCGTGTGCATTTACGTTTCGTCTTTTTTCTTGAGCAGTACGACCGGCGCAGCCCAGGGGCTTTTCCATGGCTGTATAATGTCGCTGAACATGTCATGGACTTGAGTCATTGTGGCTTCCTGCTTGTGTGAAGAGACGTGGGACGGTGATTATTGGGTAGGTTGGGCTACATGTTCATTAATATTAGGTGCTTCGCAAGAGGTGTCTGACGCAGTTTTTAGTTCGAAGAAAACACTACCTGTAGTGACGCCGCAAAGCAAATAATTTGTTCCGTTTTGTTTGCGGTAGCACCCGAATCAGGTTGAAGAGATTCGTATGATTAAAGGTATCTACGGGTGCAGGTTCAAATTCGGCAACCGCGATCACGTCACTTGCTTCTTGCTTTTCTTCAAGGAACGCAATTGCAGCGCCCTTGTTTAAGTGCTGGTACTCGTAGGTGAAATTAGTGACGAAAATGTGGGATTGGCGTTGCCTAAGGCGCGCAATGCCTCTTGCGACAGAGACACCGTGGCCGAGAATCAGCCATTGGTTACTCTCTACGACAGCGTACACATCAATCGCTGCATCTTCACAGCAGACGCTGATCATCAAGCGTGCGCGGGGTGGCAGACAAAAATGATTGTCGGCGATCCTTACAGCAGCACGGTGTTCGGGGTTCGGTTCATGCGTCATGCAGCGATGGGAACAACACGTTATTGACTTGGCCTGTAAATCAATTATTGCACCATTGTCCGTCAAAACGTACATTCAGAGAATTACGTCGGGCGAGCAGTGAGGCAAAACGATGAACGCCGCAGCCGCAGGGTTCGTTGTGCCGTTTATGGTGACGCGCGTTGTGCACGTTCCACTTGGCGTCACAAGGTGGCCTCCAGCTGTGCGTATGTGCAGACTGTTCCATCTGGTAGTAACTGTCTACAGCTGAGAATTGAATGGTCCGCTCATTACTAAGTAGTCGGCTCCCGTGCCGATGAAGGCCACTACGTCAAAGCCGTTGATAGACAGCTGAATTTCGGACGCCGTCTTCCTCTAGTTCCGGGTGGGTCGTGGCATCGTATTTATGGTTGTACGTGTACGGTCGGCCATAATTCGTCGTCGTCTTCGTCGTATTTGCAGCAGCAGATGCCGTCATGTCGTGTGTGCGTCGCGCCGTTTTGCTGTCGCCGTGTTCGGGAACCAGGTCAGGGTTATGTCGGGCCGACGGGCTAAGGGCTTGTCGTGAATCATTGTATTCAACGAGTCGCTGCGTCGTTAGAAGGTTTTCATTTTTTCCCAGCCGTGCAGCTTTAACTCGAAAAGTGGCTGTTTTTAATTTCCCCCGCGTGGGCTGGGAGACCCACGTAAGATGGCAGCAGTTGTACGGCGGTTGGGTGACTGTAATGGGTAGGGCGACGGTGAACGGTTGAAGCGGGCTGGTCTTCGGTTTTTGTTGAAGAGGTATTCTTCGATATCAGTAGGGCGGTGGCCGGGTAGAGGCGTAGTGCATCGACGGAGAACCATCGCGAACCTAGCCTCTTGTATGGACAGCGACGGCAGATTTTGTTGGCCTCTCGGCAGGGGTAGCACAGCGGACGATTAGGGGGGGGGGGTGCGGGGGTTCGCTATACGTCCGTCTGCCTCGGCGTCTGGGTTTGGGCTGTTGGGGGTCGTGCGGGCTACAGTGGGGCGCGGTACGGCGGGGCTTCTTGACGATGGGTTCTAGCAGGTTGGGGTCTAGGAAGAGCCCGCGGAGCAAGCCATCGTTTTAGGTTTGCGGGGTGCTTGTAAGTAATTCTTCTTGGATCACGTCGGTCAGGAAGGCTAGATGGGGTTGCGGCGTGGATGGGAAAAGCTTCCTCAGTTCTTTGCGAACGACGGTGCGGCCGTTTCTCGTACGTATTCCGTGGTGAATCCTTGGGCTTTGACGGTGTTCGCCCAAAAACACGTTGAATAGTCGATCGTATTGCCTCGAGCACATGTCTAAGATCCTCTCGATCATCGATGCATTGGTCATAAACTCAGCGACGGATTTGGGATGGTTGCGAATGAGCTCTCGTTTTACTCCCCACATGAGAAAGTGCACCTTCTTCCCTACTGCCATTTCGGGGTCAGCTCGTCGGAACAGCACGTTTATCCCTTGAACGAACACCACAATACCTACATTACGGTGTTGGATTCGCGTCTGCAACAACAACTCAGCTCGTTTTTTCCGTACGACCGTTTTGAATTTTTTCAAAAATTTCGCCTTCAACATGTTCGATGATGTTGTTAGAGCGCTCTCATTATATTCATACCAGACTCGAGCCGTGTCTTCTAGGAAGAAAAACGCTTGCCTCAGGGTTTCTTCATCATCCCATCGGTTGAACCAACGGACGCGTTTCAGCTTCTCCAGCCACTCTTCCGTGTCTTCTCCAGGACATCCTCGGATTGATGGGGGCTCCCGAGGTTGCTGCAGAACGACGGGAGTGTTGGCTTTGTTGACCATGGTGTTGGCTGCGACGTCTTCCTTCTTCGCTTTCTCCGGTAGTAGACTGAGCTCGGGTGGTAAACCTTGCAGACGGGTGCTGGCTCTGGTTGGACTGGCTTGGCGGCTTGAAGAGGTAGTAGGGAGCATAAAGGGAGCGTACCCAGAACCTCCACAAGAGGTGAACAAGCCAAAGACGACGCAGTTGTCTTTAAAAAAAAGTGTATTAGAGCGAACTTGTGCTCCCCTAAGAACTCAAAGAATACACAGGCGGCGAGACAGCCGTCACAAAAATGACCTGCATAGGCGAGCGTCGAGGGAGAGAGAGAGAGAGAAAGAGATAATACTTTATTTTCTTTCAAAACCCAGTCGAAAAACACAACAGGAAAATACGACAGAATGATCCTGTGAGGGAATGGGACATCCTGTAGTCTGTAGTAAACCCTATCCTGTAGTATGTAGTAAATCCTGTCCTGTAGTCTGTAGTAAATCCTGTCCTGTATTCTGTAGTAAATCCTGTCCTGTAGTCTGTAGTTAATCCTGTCCTGTAGTCTGTCGTAAACCCTGTCCTGTAGTCGGTAGTAAATCCTGCCCTGTAGTCTGTAGTAAATCCTGTTCTGTAGTCTGTAGTAAATCCTGTCATGTCTGTTTTCGTAGTAAATCCTGTCATGTCTCCAATTTCAACTTGTTTGGCATAAGAAATGTACTTCCCGTGATGTTTTTTCTATTAAGTACCTGAAGTATGCAGGATTTCAATAAAATTTCATTTCAATTTCAAAATTTCAATAAACGTATGACCAACAAACAGAAGCCTTTGGGGTCATTCTTGCCTTTCTGGTACAAGCTTGAAATTGTTTTCAGTGAAGAACTGATTTCAGAAAGCTGTACCAAAAGGCATTTAAGCAATGCAACTAGTGGTACATTCATGCATGCAATACAAAAGTTTGATGTTACGCTGACTGAGCATGCCTGATCACAGTCCGAAAAAAAACCAGTTCGCGGTGCTTATCCATTTTATTTCCCTCTTTTTATAACACTGTTCCTGGGCACTACCGTGGCTTCACTTTTTGTCATGGAGAGGCTTTTACGGCCCTCTAATGTTGCTGTTACACCATACAAATAATTTTTATTTCATTGCCATATATAAAAATAAAATATGGGGCGTGTTTTGTATGCCAAATGATCGTGCTGACTTGCAAACGGTCAGAACTATGATTTCTTTTCGTACAAAACAGCTTTCATCCGCGCGTCATGCGAAACTGCGCCTGCTGCAAATTTACGGGAACCTGGACGCTGCTACACGCCGGTCGCGGAAACTCGTGGATCCAGCAGCCGCTGGAACGTAACGCTGGAACACGCCCGGCCTTTTTTTCTTTAATAGCCGTGTAATTGCAAACCCGCGTAGCTGTTAACAAGAAATACAGAAGTCATTCCTTCAGGGAAACCTCAGTAGCCCTACAAAATTTAGCCAGACTCATTTGGGCACTTTTCAGCTGATTTGGCCGTGCTTCGGAAGCAGCGCCAAATCGCGTCCCATTATCGCGTTCCGTCGATGACACTCAACCTGTTCATAAAAGCAAATTTATTCTATAGAAAAAAAATATTAAACGAGCATCGACAATAACCGTTCGAAAAGTCGTTCCTTATATTTGTTAGGGCCATTAAAACACAAGTGAAAAAATATTTTTGTTACACTGCAAAACGTGAGAGAACGTGAGAAAATTAAAATGGAAAGTCAATCTTTAGCTGGAATGCTTGCCTTTGGGAACCTTGTTCCGTTGCATTCGCCCAGCTAGGCGTGGAAGGGTATCCTGTGGCGAAAAGCGCACGTCTCTGTGGTGCTGCACTATCTTGAAGAGTGTGCAGGCACGATACCTGCCGAAGTCACGCAGGGACGTGGCAAGTTCAGTCGATTGTCGAAGCACATCGCACGTATTCCATATCACGCTGCCTGCGAGATTCGTCGCATTCACTCACATTAAAGTGCCAATTATCCCAAGCACCCCGGTTAGTCGTCGCTGGAGGAGTCCTCACATCGAGATGCTTGAAATCCGGACCACTGATCTTGCTTTTACCACAGCTTCCGAAGCCTCAAATGTTGCTGCTGACGCTCCGCGGAGACATAACATGCACGTTTTTACAAAAAAGTTAAGCCTAACTTCAACTAGGCAAAGCGCCGATGTTAAATGTGAACGAGCCACTGGGCCACGCAGCCACCGCAAAATTTGACCGGGAGACGAAAAGCAGGAGGGAACAAAGCAGGAGGGAACAAAGGAAAGGTAAGGAGGGAACCGGCCGATCACGAGAAGTTGTTTCGCGACCCCTCCTCACCCCTCTCGATTCTTTGTATTGGGGTCTCCCCGTCCCGCGAGTTCTGCCATGCCGCGACATGCCTTCAGCGGTGACGATGCTTCCCCGAACTTCTTCCCAAGGGCCGGGCTAGAGGGAAGGCGCGCGTATTCTTTCTTTCTACCTTGATTTTTTTAACACATCTCGGTAATGCAGCGAGTTCACTGGCGCCGTTTCTTTTTTTTCACACAGGTAGCGGCAACTGGTTCGCTGTTTTTAAAATCTTATTTTAACTATTTCGGCTTGATTGGACACATGTTTCGCGTTAAAATAAACAAACTGCTCGCTAAAAAAATAAAACAACAGCACGCAGATTGAAACAATGGGGCTTTCAAGGACACCCAGAAATACATGTCAGAATGTGCACTGCAAATATTACACCACGTCTTCAAAAAGCACATCTTGCTGGTTTTTTATGCGTCCGTTTTGCCGAGGGGCTACCCTTGTTGCCTGATTCTTTTATCAAACATTGTCCACAGTACAATATATGCAATTGCAATTCACTCCAATAACCCAAGAAATTTCCGATGTTCTCTATGTATCCATTTTTTTTTATTATGGGGCTACGCTTAGATGCGCCAACATTAGTGTGGTTTGTGCTAAGTTGTGTTGTTAATTGCAAATTTGTAGCGAAGGTTTTTTCCAACACGGCCGGAATGTTAATGGCCGCAATGCAACAAACGTTCATTACAACAGACGCTTGCAAAGCAATTGAACGAGATGACCGTCACTCGCACGCAGCATTGTTTCCGTGCAGCGCGCGCTAAAAAAGTGGGATTTTGCGGCACCGCACGGGCCGCAAACACCAAGTTTCGGAGCATCTGCGTCGATCGCGGCACGCGGCATTCCCGTGTCCAGCCAAGCAGCGGCACCATACCATCCCGTACTATCCCGTTCGTGCTATCCCCTTCGCATTGGCTGAAGCCCTGTCCCCAAAGGCAATGTCCCCATGTTATTCGATGCTCTCCAGCAACCTCCCCGCTTTGCTGTCGTTCAGCGCGGCGTTTTCCTGTGTATTCCGTTCTTTCCGGGCTATTCCATCGCTCTCCTAATGCCGGAAAACGCGGGGTTTTCCGACAGGGTAAGCAAGAGATTTTGTAGCAATACTGTACGGTCTGTCATGTGACACTTTCGCAATGGATCTAAACTTCTCTTTCACACTATAAAAATATGCAGGGACTACAAAATGATCTGTCGCATGGCAGATAATAATGGTAATTACGGAATGCTGAATGTAGTGGCTGAAGGACAGTCTGTGGGCCAACAGAAGTTTGTGTAGTGCCTACAGGGTGTTGCACAATAACTGTAGTACAACAGAAATTTCTCATGCGAGAGAAATTTTGTAGTTCTCTTACAAAGGTTTTCGCAGTGGGGACTGCAGAATGTCGGTCGCATGATAGATATGTCTGTTGTACTACATAAATTTCTGGGGTACGACAGACATTCTGTCATCATTCTGCAGAGATTCCTGTCTCACAACAGACCATCCTGCATTCCCAACAGAAATTCCTGTTGTGCGACAGAAACGCCTGTCGTACGGCAGATTTTCTGTAGTTGTACTACAGAAATATCTGTCGAACGACAGGCCACCCTGTAGTCCCAACAGAAATTCCTGTCGTGCGACAGAAATGCCTGTCGTACGACAGATTTTCTGTAGTTGTACTACAGAACTTCCTGTCGCACGACAGACCATCCTGTAGTCCCAACAGAAATCGCTGTCGTGCGACAGAAATTCCTGTCGTGTTTTTCGACTGGGAAGGGAAGGGGAAACGTGGGTGGCGGGGAGGCTAAGAGCAGCCTCGTTCCAGGCAGCTGCTGGTGGCCTCCAAGATGAAGTCCGCCAGGCTCCTCTGCTCCTCCAACTTGGTTGCAGTAGTTAGCCACTCTCTAGTCGAATGCCACGGCTTCAGCTAACCAGCCTTTTATCATTTGGCGCGAGTGTTTCTGCAACCGTTCATTTACTTCCCGGACGTTATAGATCAAATATTATTCTGGGTAAGTGACGTTAGGGCGAAACAGTCTGCTTATCGGAATGAGGTAGCCCTTGCGGCTTAAAATCAAGAATGGAAGATGCACTTCGCTTGGGGCACAGATAACCAACCCGCACGTGGCCGGGCGGTAAAAACAAACAATAAATAAATAAACCCATACGTGGTTCGCGCCAATATTGGGAAATAAATAAACATAGCAAATAAACTAGCAGCCTTTCTTTCTTACGGGAATAAATCATGAATGTATGACGCGGAAATGGAGCCGAGGGAGCAGAATTGTCCCATTTCTACATGATCATTTCTAGTGGAATCCTGGAAAGCAGCTTTGGCAAGTGCAGAACGGGTATTACTACGGCTGCGTACGAAGAAATATCGAGGGCGTAGTAGCCTTTTATTTTCCACCTTCAAGTTCCACTGCTTAGTTTGGAGAAATATGTAGGCTCAACTTAAATTATTCGGAGTCCTTGATCATTATCGGAGGCAGGTGACTTGAATTTGAACATACTGGGGCCGCCAAACATTCGCTGTTGCATTATTTTGCAGTGCTGTGGATATTGAATGTGCAGTCCCTGTATATTTTATTACTTTTGAACTGGCACTCAGGGGGAAACTAGTGCTGTTACTTTGAGATCTCATCTCAATGTTACAATATTTTCAGATTCTTCAAAAGAATTAAAATTTGAAGACGGCATGCTTTACTTATAACATTTCCAATGCCTGTGGCCGTTTTTTTACGGAAAATAATTCAAAATCCTGTTTTGTTGTGCGTCTTTCTTCCCTATTGCTTGGGGTGATTCCTCTGACGACACTCGTGAGGATTGGCTTGACTGGGAGTACGACGTGGCTCGTGCTTTTGTGGGAATTTTTCGCAAGCGAAGCTTTTTAGCTCGACCCCCCAAGGGTTATGACACGACCGTTGTTGTGCTCAGAAAACTCCCGCGAAAAAATCAAAACACTTACTGGATGTTTTAAGAAGTTGAAGCGAATCTGAAACAAATACAGAAACGGAACGAGGGCCGCTTGCCTAACAGATTGAGCTAGGAGGCAAAGCATAGACAGGGGAAGCAGCCGGCGCACTGAACGAGCAAATCTGCGGGATTACCGCCTGCGTTGTCGCTGAACACTACGTGAATACGTCACACGAACTTAGCTCTACTTTCCGCTCCACCCACGGCAGGTGCAGCCGCACCACGAAGCATTGCGCATGCGTTAGAGGTAGTTAAAATTACAGGAAGCTAACAGCAGCGCATAACATCTCACTTCCCTTATTTTTCTACGGCTGATCTCGTCGCCTCCGTCGGCACCGCCAGAGACCCAGTAGAAGGGAGATTGTCTAATGCCGGATTGGAGCTTCGTTTCATTTTATAAAAAAGAGAGTTCCACTCATATGCTTCACCTATAGCCCTCAACCAACCAGCATTCATGAATAGTGCATTGGTTTAACTATAGCAAACAAGATCGTTTTGAAGTAACAAGGGGTGTAGGTGAGCATTTTTCACTGGTTTCTGGTCAGTTGAGCCACGTGTGTGAACTCAATTGACGTCCCGTGGGTGATCGTTGTGGGCTGTCTTTTATAGCTTCGCTTACCAACCGCCCTCACAGGCTGTATTGGCCCGCGTTCTATTTTTTTCTATAATGCCAGTTATGTATGCGGCCGCCATTTGTGGTACCAGTAAATATACATAGTTGACACTATTTGTTAAGGCGAATAACAGTAACACTGGCTTTATCTGGCCCAACGTATCATACGCTCAGACAGGTCCCGGGAAGCTTTGAAGACTACAATCATACCTTCTAATGAAGGCGTTTGCCTGAGAACAGTCCACTTCTTTCCAAAGTGGGGGGTCCCCACGCTTCCCTATGTTAAGCAGTTGCTCTACATAAAATATATTTGTTTACCTTTCCCGACATTAAATTACGGCCTCATCTGTACTGAACAACAGATATCCAAGCGAAATGTCATCGCTTGCCCTGCTAGCGCTTTATTCTCCTTTCTCTACTGCATTCACTCCTTAAAATAAGCGTGTATATTTGAGGCACCAGTGTACTAAAACACGCTGGTATTGAACTCAAAGAAGTGCAGGTACCAGGTATTTTTTACCGTAAGCACCATTGCTTGTACACTATGCATCCAGATTTTTGACAAACTTAGAAAACGCAGACCTGACTTCGACAACTTTTGCAGGCGAATCCCGCCAAACTAACCTCGGTTTCAGAACATGAAGAAGCGTTCATATAAAAATAATAGTGCGAGCGTATTCTTAAAAAAAGCTATATATAGCAGTAACAATAATTATTTATGAAATAAATATTTATTTAATTTATCTATTTTATTTCCTCAAGGGTCCCTGGATGGGACATTACATGAGGGGTTGGGATACAAATGTTTCAGTATTGCAAAATGAGACGTATAACAAACAGTGAAAACAGCAAACGTCTGTGTAAACGAAGACACAAGCATGTGTGAATACACTTGGAATTTTACGTAACACAGGCAGAATTCTTTACACGGTTGGTGAGGGATATAATCGCAGGGGGAAAATTATTATGAACTGCATTTGAACAACAGGCATGCAAATACACTCGGAATGCTGCATGACACAGCAGAATTATTTACACGGTTGGGGGAGGCATACTCGCAGTAGCAGAAATTGTTAGTAACTACAACTGCACAGCAAAAGGCCAACAGCGGAAATCACTACTCCATTATACATACAGTATATAAATGGTTTGAGGCGAAAAAAAGAGCACAAAAACAATAAACGCAATAGTTCACTCGGGCTCGGAAAGGGTTGTTAGTAACTTTTTGAATGTTTCTGTATGTTTGGTATTACAACGTTATGCGGTAGAGCGTTCCAGTCTTTAGAAGTTCGAATAAAGAATGACTGCGCGACTGTGTTGGTTTTAGGCGAAGGGTATAAAACCTGCTTCGACGTGCTACTACGATCAGAAGAATGGGTGCGCGGTGTGATGTAGATGCTAGGTGTGGATGCGCACTAGTGTTTGTGGAACAGAGTCCGTCTTGTCATTTTTCGACGGTGGCTGCGGGGCAGGAAGTCGGCACGTTTTTTTTTTTTTTTTTTTTTAACTCTGTCACACTGGTGAACGATGAATATACTGAGAATGCGAATCCCGCAGCTCGGCTTTGAATGAACAAACAAAAAAAAAGTGTTGGTGGTGTTTGCAACATGAAACTAAATGGTTTGAAAATTCTGTGGTGCAGCTTCAAGTTGTAATAATTATAAATGAAAAGCAAGTAGAACAAAACGTTTGTTAGAGTAAAGCAACTAAAGATCCACTTGCATATCGGTGAGATTTTAAGTTTGCATCCAGAAAACCACCGAAAGCCATTGCAGGCAACAATCTAATAAGTAAACCTTTTGTGCCGTGACGGCTTCAAATGTGCGCCGAAATGCTCGCGGAATAAATGTGCTGCATTTTACACTGAAACTTGTTGAATACTCTAAACACCGTAACTCATTTTCTATGCAGTTTGTGAAATATCTGACAACAGCCAGATAAAATGTAGCTTCGTACCTTAAGTCGTAGGATTTATATAGATCCGTGGCACGTTGGCTACACAGGACGAATATTTTCGGGGGGAAACAATGTAGCAAAAACCTTCCCCCTAAAAACAGGGTTGTGAAAATATTTATACAGTTTTAGCGTATTTTGGGCACATATTCAGCTGTATTAATTTCAAAGACTTGTCTTTGTTTCAAATATGTCTCCGCGCTAAAACAGAGGACAAATACTTCAATCTTGCGAATACACCACGTGAACTTAGAATGCAGGCTAGCAGTAATTTTTTTTCAAATGAAGTGTTCGTGAACGTGAAATTTCAAAATCACTAGGTGGACGAAAACTCGCCCAATTTAATGACAATGGGAGGAATTCAATGAGCTGTAGGCAATTATAGAGGCTCGAGATGCGTTCAACGTACGAACAGTATGTTATTGGGAAACATGCATTCGACATAGGGGCTCGACATATGAGCAGTTTAGTTTCTAGAACTAGACACATGCAACCATGTTTGATTAAATTATGAATGCACATCATCCGTGGGCAGCCACAATGGGTCTTCCTTGGAGAGCCGTCTATAATATTTGGTTGAACTCTTTGTATGATATCTTGATGCACCTTTCTGATCTTAATTAGGCCTTCATCAAGTGTGTTGCGGGCAATGGAGCGGGCGGGACTCAGCGGGCAATGGAGCGGAAAATGATAGGTGTAACATTAAGGGACAAGAAGAGAGCGGAGTGGGTCAGGAAGCAAACTGGTGTTAAAGACATATTAGTAGAAATTAGGAAGAAGAAATGGACGTGGGCAGGGCATGTAATGCGAAGGCAAGTTAACCGCTGGTCATTAAGGGTAACAGAGTGGATCCCTAGAGAAGGCAAGCGTTGCAGGGGGCGGCAGAAAGTTAGATGGGCAGATGAGATCAACAAGTTTGCGGGGATAAATTGGTCACAGTTGTCACAGGACCGAGGTAATTGGAGAATAATGGAAGAGGCCTTTGCCCTGCAGTGGGCGTAGATAGGCTGGTGATGATGATGATGATGATGATGAAGTGTGTTGCGCTGACTACGAAGTACAGTCGGTAGGGCAAATCTAGGGAAAAAAAGGTAAGTGCAAGTAAACCATCTCCGCATGGACACGTTTCTAAACGCGTGCTGACGCCAACGAGCAACGTTTTTCGCACCATTCCCCACTCCCTACGGAGTGGCGGGTAGAATAGGTAGACGCCAATGCGTTGTCATATTTTCCTAGACCATAAATTGCCTCTTCATAAATTACGGTAAACGCTTATTGTAAGCATTTTCGGAGTGCGTGCACGCGTTGGCTGGCAAAGGTAGGCTGACGACACAGGCCCTATCCTTGGCGAGTTATCACAGCTGTGATTGCAGGGAGCGTTTTTGGATCTGGATGGATAAATGTAAAACATTCTGGCCTTCGCGAGCCGGCATGGATGCACGTGGCGCGCTTTATAGATCTTCTGGAAAGGATGAAAAAGGGGTAATTCGTGTTTGCCTAAATGCGCGTTTTGTAATAGCGCTAAAAGAAAGATGAGCGGCGGGTTAGGAAGAGTGATGGATTGTAAGAATCGGCGTGTCATAATTAAGCTGCACGTTTTCATCTCCACTGCGTTTGTGAGTGTATGGTCTTAAATGAAAATCGCTGAAAACATCATTCGCTTCGGTAGCTCTTCATTGTGCTTAAGCTGTGCTTACGCTAATAACCATCCAGAGAGCGGGTGCTTGGTTATAACTCGTGTGTCACAATTGCAGATCTCCTATCATAGACTTCTGGTTGATTTGGTGAGGAGTAAGTGGATAAAGGGTATAAAGGGATCGTATGTTCGCGTTTTTGTCTGACGTGCTTCTTAAATCTCCTGCCATCACTTCCTCTACGCTGACTTTTACAAGCACAGCCAGTTGCTAGCGTACCTGTAGACACCTGCATTCCTTCTCACTTTCTTTAGCGTCTAAAAAATACCGCAACGAGGTCTCCTCGCAAAATAAAACTGACAGCTCTGCCGCCTAATAAATTAACAGGGATCAAAGAAATCAAAGCACGAACGAGGAAGAAAACGGAAGTGGTGCCGAAGACACAATCCACAGTCCATACAAAGTCCAGAGTGCAGGCATCTTTTAACTCAGTGACATTTGAGAAACAAGCGGATACTGGCACCTTCATAGCGTGTTGTAATTTAGGGAAGAAGTCGTTTTTATTGTGTAAAGAAAACCAAGGTACGAGAAATATTATCAAGAGAAATAGCGGTCGCAGCTACACCAAAGCGACACTGGTGGAAAATAGTCGGCTTTGTGTCCATATTTCGCAATCGAAACAGTACTTCAAATCGATTGGAGTGGTGCGTTATTTTCATAGAAGTTCACATAAAAAAGGACGACGCTGGGTTTTATACAGGTCTGCCGAGTTTAGTGACTGGTTTTGCCTAACGGAGTTTTCCTATGCCTAACGAAGTTTTCCTACCAAAGAGACACTGTATACAATAGCCGGCGAATGTAGAGTTCTGGCAGCAACATCATTAAAAGTAGACAGGCCCCGGGACGATTTTGGGTGTATTGTAAATGGCGAACCTAATTGGTGTATTACTAATTAAAATTACGTCTTTTTTCAAGCAATACAATTTCGTACCCACATGTTTCGCTGTCTGTTAAAAAAAGATCGTTTTTTATGTTGTCGGCAACTGCACATCACAACTGTAAATTGAATACTCATTTATTAATGATAACTTCTCAAGTTCATTTTTCCAAATGATACACGTCTGTAAGCCAGTTCACCTTTACGAGTTTTCTATTTGCTACATTTCCTTGGGTCACACGTATCAATCCTCGGAGTCTCCTGTATATAGTCAAAACGTGTACTTAATATCAATTCTAATGTGATGTAAAAACTAATGATGGTACGTTCCCGGGAAATTATTTTGCAGTTTTGTGCATGCACTTAGATTCAGCGCGCTGAGTAGTTGATTAACAGGATGAAGAACTTGTGTTAACACTGAAATGTAACTGAGGGTTATGTATAGACCTCTGCAACCAGGCTTATGTTATGCGACACCTGCAACATTGTTAGGACGCGACATCTCGTAAGAACGACAGCAAACTGGTTCTGACAGCTTCTTGTTAGTGCACGCAGAAGCAATCGCAGAGATATTTACCTCTGTCCCTGAAGACGCGCATTCGCATGGGTCCCCTGCTGCATATGGCTTTCAGCTTCGTGCTTATGATTGTCATTTTACCATCATTATATATCGGCTCTGGAACCTTCCTATAACAAATTTAAGCCATATCAAGCAGAAATAGTGTCTACTCTATACCAAGTGAGTCGCCATTAATAGATATTGGTGAAACAGCACGCGACGGTAACGTAGGAAATGTAGAGAAGCAAGTGCACATTAACACTGAAGGGATATTCACTTTCTTGTTTTTTAACTTCCTGTTATAATCGGCACTTGTCGGTGGCATGGTTTTACGGTTCTAGGATTGACTGTCAACTTTCTAGAAGATAGTGTTTTTGGTGGCAAATAATCAACTTCGCCATTACGCATCCAACAGTAGTTGAAGTTTTTATAAATATTTTAGTCGCAGCAACATGGACACATGTTTTGCCCGATTTTTAGCTTTAGGCTGGACGCTTTCAGCCAGAATGAGTATAGGAATCTTTTGTAAAAAAGCACTTTCTTAACAAAATGTTTTCATGCAAACGGATGCCGTACGTCGGATTGTGAGATTTCGGTAAACATGACTGGGCTCCTGAACGGACGCTCGTCATGCTCCCCTAAAAAACTGAGCATGCCTGCACGCTCCTAATAGCACGCCTGCCGCATGGATAATGTTTGGCAAAGGTCTGAACGGCTTCATATTATAAAAGGATTCAGCCGAAGTTTGTGGAGCCATTGCTTCAATATTGTTCGACATTTGGTTCTGTATGTCAGACACTTTTTGGGGTACAAAAGGCTGCCAGCGGAAATGGAAGATCGCTGGACAGACAACTTAATGCCAGGTACGGTGATGGGTGGACCGCGAAAACGATGCAAAGACAGATGCTTAGACAGACAGACAGACGAAGAGAGCTTGAGGAGAAACAACAATTCTGCACTAGGCAGAACTAATGATTGTCACCTTTAAAAAGCCCACGATACGTCCCAGCTGAGCTTTTATGAGCTGTACAGAATAGAAGAGAAAATGAAGAAGAATACATAGGTTAGTGAGAGCTGCCCTTCTCACTTCGACGGAATCTCTGCGCCACCGAGCCTTTTTAAAAGGCTTCCATGAGCTCTATCTCAAATATTTGCCACGTGAAAACTACGGCGTGCAAAGTTCCTGGTTATTGTGCAATACGCGAATTGAAGGTTCTCATATGAAGGCAGCTGTGCTGTTCTGCGAAGAAATGTGTACTGCACGCCCTGAACTACACTACATCCTGCTTCCTCAAATCGCTCATAAAAGAAAACTTTGGAAACGTTGACAGAAACGCCTGTAAGCAGAAACTGAAAACAAAATAGTGCTATTAAACCACAAATAGGTACACACATAACCGAAAAACCCCACAGGCCTGTAGAAGGTGCTCTTTGTCCTTTCAGGATAGGGCACACACAGGACACACATGGATACCTTTTGAAAGGAACATCTTGAACAACATGTGATACTTGTTGATATCTTTCAGTACTCCATAGGTTTGTTGAATGTAGTGTACTCGAAACACAAAGACAGAGGCACTTCGCTAATCTATACACACAACACATACAACTACGCCCAGCACACTTCCTCTCTGATGGAGAAATAATCAGTTAGAAAAAGTTTGATAGGCTTGGCGAATAATTTGTGATCGATTTTGAAAATTGAAATTGTAAATTGTAGGTTGATTTACTAAGAATAAATGCTTTTCGCACATGACCACAGCGTGTCCGTCAGTAATGAGGACAATGCTGAGGCAATTTTACGTGGCACTCGGGGGCCTCAGCTTTTTTTGATAGGCTGAAACTCTCCCGGAGGCGCACTAATTTTTAGCCCAAGCTTGTTTCTACGCTCTCAACGAGTTCTATTATATTTTAAAGAGATTCATTGGCCCTATACAGCAATTATCACAACATCTTTTAACGAAAGCATGCAGCAGATATCTCACCTATGCCATTACTACATTCGTCTTTTCTCTTTCTGTGGCCTAGATTTCTTGTGCCATTAATTAAACACAGTCGTCAACCAACCAATTTCCCACTCGAAAATTTTTCACCGACACCTTGGTGTTTTGTCCGCCCTTTGAATTATCATAAGACGTTATTGAAAATATACATAATTGAACATTTCTATGTGTTTTCCCAAGCCCCGTTATCTGGACGGCCAAGAAGTCCTCCTGGGAACAAAAAACACCATCAGAGTCACGTGTTCAGGCCAATTGTGAGGAAAATGTTACCCGTAGGGTTCCACCCGTGAGACCTGCCAAATTATCAAAACGTATTTTGGTAGTCATGGTACGAAAGAGCACCGAGGAATATAATGTTTACTACGCGATAATATAGTGTTTAAAAACACGTTTGAGTACCTCCTGTTTCCGTTTTTCAATGTATCTCGTAGCAACGCAAATTTTCTTTTTAAGGTGACTACTGCGATGACCACTGCAACATACCAACACGGCCAGTTTATCCTTTTTGGTATTTTTTAGGGTAGAGTGTGTCGAACGTGGTTTCATATCTTTCGAATGAACTGACGGAACAAAGGCTATAGTGAAACTATGAAATCCAGAGTACTTAGGAACTGCGAGAGAATTAGTATGCCGGCCTTATTCGTAACGCTTTGCACTGAAGACCGGCGCAATTGAGGACCAATTCCTAGATTTTCAAGCAAGAAGTAACAACCCGTAAAATAATAGGTGTAAAAATTAGGTAATTTTTTTAAATTATGGATGGTGTCTGCCCTATAAATTAGGAGTTATCTGTAAACATGCATTTCGCTTTCGTGTCTGATTTATTTACCTTTACTCATGGGTTAACAAACGCACTTCACGGCTTTCCTTTTCTACCACAGGGATTCAGTGTACCAGCGCGGATATGGTGAACGGGTAGCGGTGCCCGAAATTTCTGTTGCAGATATGCAGCTCGGAATTCGCCCTCTGCTAATGCGAAGCAAGCGTTTCCTGCAATAATGTTTTGACTTACTCCTACTTTCTTACTCCTGAAGCGTACATTATGTTTGCGACTTTCAAATAAACTGTCTAAACCGACACTGAAAAGATAACGCAGCCAAATGTGTCTGATGAGTTTTGTCAAGCAGACAGCCTTACATGGTGATTCTGGTGAACATTGATACGAGAAAAAAAGGTAAGAAAAGAAAGATGAAAAAAAAACATGAACCCTCTGCTTATTAAGAGAGATTTCAGTAGTTCAATGTAAAAAAATGGTGAATACACTCAAGAAATTATCGTTTTCGAGTTCAGCGGGTTTTTAAAAGCAAAAGTAACCACAAACAGGTAGGATACGTTAAATGCTACAACAGCAGTAGTGCTGATCGCACACACCAAATGTTTACTAGGACTCACCCTAACTTTGACAGTTTAAAGATGACGATCACCTTCCTTTGTCCAATGTATCATCGAAAGATGTAACACCGACATGCGTCTCTGCTTTTCCTTAGTGACTTTCAATAACAGTATCTGCGCCGAAACACATATCTACGAGGTATGCTAGGTGTTTTGGCACTAAACCTCTAAAATCAAGGCTTTAGAAACTTCCTCCCAAATTTCTCTTTTCGCGGTTCTCTGAAGTACGCAGGTAAACCTTCCTACGATGGGGTTTCAGGCAACAGCCTCGTCAACACTTCATAGTATAGAAAGTTGTAAGAAGGAAAAGGGGATTTCCTTTGCAGTGGACAAAATGGAAATAACGCTGGAGGCACATCTGCCTCAGTATTTCAATGTCCGGGGAATTACGGGCCGGAGGGACGAACGGCTGGCTGCTTGCTGTCGTGCAGTTTCCTTGAATGTGGCTTGCGGCGGCTCTTCTCTCCTGGCTGGCGGCACTCCCGGCTGACGACTCCTCTCGCTGGCAAGCGCCGCTGCACTTACATAGCGCGCATAAAACATGCCGGCTCCCGCTCCATCGCAATGTCTTTACATCGTGCGTTCACAGGTGGCAGGAGAGGTGCCGCGGGGAAGTTCAAACGACGGTTTAAACGGAATAATAATTACCAGTCGTAGGGGAGAATCCCTACAGATGTTGTAAAATTCAACAAAAACAAAGCAAAAGTAGGCATTTTAAGCACGATGCTGCTTAAACTGGTGGTTCCTCCGGGAACCGTGGACAGGAAGACCCGTCTGAGCGGGCATGACTCTTGTCCGCACATGTGAAAGCCGAGATAGAACTGATACATGCACGACTTTGGAAACGTGACTGGGTGCCTGGCTCCAGCACTTGTTGCGACAAGAGGGTCAGTTGTGATAGTGGAAAAACAATTATTTCCAAACAGAAAAAATCCGTAAGGCCGAGAATTAGCAAGGTTAATCACCTAAAAATTAGCGCTCCAGACATGAGACGACACTTGCAGGATGGTGGCCTCTGAAGGAGTTTAAAAATTTTTACAAACGCTCGTCTAAAAGCGCGCTCCCCTACTCTGGGAGCTTCACCACAGTACTTTGTGTGGAAGTGTACAGTGTACACACTTTAATGGCCTAGGGTTCATTGCTCCTTCGGAGGCCAACGACGACACTTCGTGGAACACTTAACTGAGGGTCAAAGCATAACCAAACCGAAAACGTGTCAGTTGCTCAATTCCTAACCATGCATCAGCTTTATCGAACCAATGACTATATTGGACCAGCAGCTTCGCTGTTTCCCCTGTCTTCGCGCCACTTGTCTTAAGCTGCATAAATTTTTCTTTGTGATGGGTCATCGCAGCCCTCCTCATTGCGGACTTTCACACTCAGTCTCACTGTTCGGTTACAATATTGTATGCTCTCGGCTGTTATCAGCTTCGACGGCGCATACTCAAAGTACCGAACACATTATCTTGCTTCAAAGAATAGCCTCAATGATTCGGTGGTTCAGTTTCGTGTAGCTCACCAAAATAGTACGAATACTTTGGGAGTTGTTGGTATATCATAAGCTCTAAGGGGGAGCTCAGCTGGGGTGATCATGTTTATTCCAACAATTTTCCGCAATTTGTATGTCGCGATTCCAAGGCTTGCGAGCAAATTGATGATATTTTTAAACTTTCATTCTCTGAATGACATTGCAGTCACCATCCACTAGGAAGAAACTGTGAGAAAAGTTAAAAATACCTTACTAAGAAAACTGGATTATTTCTTTAACATAATTGGGAGACATATTAAAACATATTTATATCACACAGTGAGGCTCTACAAGGTTAGATCATAAATGTGTCAATTTAGCGAGTATAAAAAATGAAACTAAACAATCTTTAATCGTAAACATTCTGAAGAAATTTTTATGGCTGGGGAGCTACAAATTATAAACATAATTACATTCCAACGAATCATACACAATTTGCAGAAGCCCACTTTCTTGCTGGCATAGTTCCCTCTTCACGAGTTTCGGGGACCACACCGAAGCGGCGTTTTATAGCCCTTCAGCACGATAGATTTCTCACAAAACTACCAGCTCCGGGACGCACCCGGTCTGTACACACAGACCAAAGACCCCAAGCATGTTAAGATGGTTTGGGCGAGTTCACTGGATATACCGTGAATAATGTAAAAGCCTCTTCGTCTAGTTCGTTTCCAACTTGAGGGTGGCTGTTCCGGGGGCATACTTCTTGTGGTCAGAGTTTTGGCTACATGGCTGCGTTCCGTGATCTGTTCCCAGAGGTCGTTTGGTAATGCCTAACTTTTAATGTAGATTTTACATTCAACATTAAATACTAAGGTGTTAGTGGTGCACTTATTGCGGTAAACCCCTTTAGGTGCTTTTCCTTTTTTTGTTCGGCCTTAAGAGCAGCAAGGAAGTACCTTAAAGCTGTCGGATGCCTGTGGATGAAGTAAAACGTTTCCCTTTTGAACAGGCGGGCAATGCCTCGCCAGCATTTGTTACGGTCACCAACGGAACGTCATTGAAAGCTCTGATGGTCGATGTGTTCGTCGTGTTTGCCGGGCTCTATTTCAGGGTGCGGCGGTATCTGGAACAAATGAATGTTTTTACGTAGGCATATTTTTCAGATTTTCACTTACCCAGCTCTCTTCTTTGCAGCATTTGTACACCGAAGAGCAAACGCCCCTTACTCTGCCGACTAATGTGGACAGAAAAGATGCCTCGTGGTTGACTGGAAGAGCCGGAAAGAATTAAAAACTTTGAAAGTTGTGCGTCGGCTTTCCGTAAACGGACACGCCCTGGTTCTTCCCATTTCTCGTTTCTTGGAGGTAAATGAAAACTATGAAGCCATCGTTTTCACATTTAGCCGCGTGCTGAATGAATGGGCGAATCGTATTTATATGATATTTCATAGTGATTACTGCCTAAGTCTGTACTACGTGAAAATATTCCTGCACATAGCGGAGAGAAATTTTAGTTAGCATAGGTGACAGGAAGGGTGTCCACAAGGTTTCTCTTATATGCACGACGTCGTCAACCAACTATTGTTATGCACGTGGAGCCGTCCATTGCAGTTCCACTTTTAAAGCACAGCGGTTTATGCCGAGCCTTGTCCTTTCGTCTTATTAACAAACCTTGTAGCCTGAAAAGAAAAATTGAGTTAAGAAGGTGCCGGGGTCGATTTGCGCTGTGTAATCGGAAACCTAACAAATCGGCGTCATAAAAACCCGATTGGTACATCGTTAGCCAAAGCGGGTAACAAGAACATGCTCCGGCGATTGGAAAATAAAAAAGACGCTTCACACTGTAGGCCTTTAACCAGGATCCCTCGCATTAAAAAACCAACGTCCTAATGACACAACTATTCTTGCGGCCCGGGCTCAGAAATTTATGTTTGGGTTCCTAGTGCGGGTGTCGCCTTTCGGCTTGCCAATGGGTTCTAGGGAATGCTAAGGGGGCCCAATTTGGGCGAGATGTGGATGATACGGACTGCCCGATCCGGGCATGGAAGTCGTGAAATGCTTTCAGCGGAATTTTCAGAAATAAATATGAAGTGCTATTGCCGGTTCTCAGGCGAGGGGAGAGGTGCCGCCGAATGTGATGTTCAACCAGCCCTGTATTACTAGTGCAAGCTGCGCCAAAATTTTTGTTTGTAAAAATTCCTTCCTACGGAAAATACGTCCTAGCAAGCAGACGTCCAGTAACAGCGTGACGCATGGGCATCAAAGGAGTGCCCATTCATTTAGGGTTCTGTGATTTGCGAGGTCCGCGCGCGAAGAGACTCGATGACCTACTCCGGCGCTTTACAGATCGTGCGACAATAAACGATGCACCCGAAGTTGTTTTCTCGCTACCGTGTGCCGAGCGCCTCTCGTCGTATACTTGTGAATTTGGGAATTTTCGTGAATGGTTTAGGAACCAACACACGACGGCCGCAAAAAGAACAGATGACCCCTTGCAATCCCCGAACACTGTGATGCGGCTGAACTGAAGGTCGTCTTCACCGGCACGACCATTTGTAAGAAAACGAATTCGAAAGAAAGCTGTATAATTTGACCTGACCCTATTGAGTTTGGTGGAGAATTTTGTGGTCCACCAAATCGTTTTACCGTGGCGACAGCAAATATTGTCAACGGATATCCGCCATTCTCTGTTGAGAGTTGCGTCAGTATTTCTATCTGCGCGTGCATGCCTGTTTTTCCGTGAGACAGACAACCGCTCTGCACCGTAGTTATCGCGGCGTGAAAGACGACCATGATAGAACAATGTCTGGGAAGGTTTCGCTCACAGTTCTCGCGAGCATAGGCACCACTGCACTGCCCTAACCATTAAAATGATGCATATGTGTTTTCGGTTTTGTCTGAGACCGGGCCCTCGCGCGCACCGCAGCGAAGGTGTTCTGCTACACAGCAAAACAGCGCGGGTTGTTAATGAGGTACCATTTGTGATACAGGCGAAATACTGAAACGTCACTGACATCTTTTGACAGATTAAAGAACGACAGAGTTACAAATTTTACCATATTCTCTACCCTGAGGCCATTACGATCTCACAGCTTCGGGATTTTACACTTTTCAAGAAATGTTCTATGCTACGTGTAGGCTGTTGGGCCGAAATCGGCGAGCGTGCGCATCTTGGACATGCTTTTTTTTGAAGGTAAAAGTACCTACGCGCTTGGGAGTCATGTGGATGAGTGGTAAAATTATTTTCAGCAAACGCGTTTCGACAGCGAGATCGGAAGGTTCGCAAGGCCTTGTTCTCGTTGCTGTTCCACGCACTGCTGCAATTTCAGCGACTAAAAATTAAGTATGTTGAAATATTTGGTGTCGTCAGCATTTTCAACGTGTCTCCGCCTATCGGCAATAAATACCTTCACGTACAATGAGCTCCACCGGACGATCCCAAAACACCTACATTACGGCCACCGTAGCTCGGAGAGCAGACAGGCGCTCATGGCCGGGCGCACAGGCATCGTTCTGGGGAACCGCATGGAGCGGCCAACAAGATCTTGGAGCGGGGCTGCGTGCAGTGTCAACACCTCAATATTCCTACTCAGTTTGTAGCCCTGAATATGGTCGTCTTTATAAAAATCTACGATACAGCCTGGCTGCGCTTTTATTAGCTCTGGAGTTGTAGGAAAGAAATAAAAGTTAAAAATCAAATATTTCTAATTAGTGTGTTAGAGCTGCCGTACTTATTTGCACGGAATCCTGGCCCCACCGTGCCTTTTTAAAACAAATCCATAAACTCAATCCACAAATCCTTTCCCCATAAACATTTCTTATGATGGAAAGCAAGAGCGCAAAAAACGACGAGACACACAGAAGAAAACCACAAAACGGGCTCCATATTGCGCATTTTTCCTTGTTCATTTCTTCTGAAACCATTGTCGTTTATTACGCTGTTACTTCCAATCATCAATGCGTACCAAATAGTCCAACTTTCCATTTTGTTGAAGAACATTTTCCCCCAAACCTTGATGTTCTGTTTGCCGTTTGGATTATTACAACACGAAAATGCAAATATGCAGAGCTGAAAATCTCTGTGCTTCCCCAAGCCCAGTTATCAGAACCTTCAAGAAGTTACCAAGACAACAAAAAACTTACCATCAGAATCGGCGATTCAAGCATGTTTTGAGGACAATGTACGTGCAGGATTCTTTCCCTATGATGTGCCAAATTATCAAGACGTATTGTAGTTTTCAGCGTACGAAATTGTATCCAATAATACAATTTTTAAAACACAATCATGTCGGGTCTATAAAAGGTTTTCAGTAGTTCCTATTTGCATTTTCAGCGTATGTTCGTCGCAACGCAAATTTTTAAATGTGACTACTGCGACGAGCACTGCAGTAAACTAACATTGCTAGGCAATCGTTTTTGTTATGTTTTGCGAGTACAGTTTGTACAACTGTCGCCCAATATCTTTCGAGAGAACGAATGCATTAGAGGCTAGAGTGAAACTACCAAATGTAGAGTACTTGAGAAATGCGCGACGACTTTTTACCGGCATTATTAGCAACGCTCACCGAAAACTTGCCTGTTAGCAGCTTCCGTACTGAAGGCCGCCTGAAGTAATGACCGACTCACTGTTTTGAATCAAGCTGTACCCCCTGTAAGGAAAAAGGTGTAAAAATAGAGTTTTTTTGAATACCTGCTGGTGTCTGCCCTCCACTGAAGTGTTGATTCCAAACATGCATTTGGTTATTGTATCTTTTAGTTATTTACTTTTACTCGTGTGTCAGCAAAATACACCTTGAGCGTTTCCTATTTCGCCACAACAATTTCATGTACGAGCACGGATGTAGGGGAACGGTTAGCAGAGCCCGACCGAACTGTTGCAGCTAGGGCGTTCGGAATTCACCCGCTGGCATTGCAACGTAGGTGTTGCCTGCGATGAAGTTTTTCCTTACTCCTGCTTTCTTATTCCGGCACCCTGCTTTCAATTTGGGATTTTCAATAAAATGTCTACACCGACAAACAAATGGAGTTCACTTGAATGTTCCTGACGAGTTTTTCACAGCATAGAGACTAACATTGTGCGACTAGGAAAAATTGAATAAAATGAACAAAATGGAAACAGAAGAAAAGTGAAACAAACAAGAAAGAAAAAGATTGACCTTTATATAGGTATGGTAGAAGAGTTAAGTCATTCGATGAAAAAAAAGAAATGGTTAGAAAGTGTCCCTTTTAAGTTCAGCAGGTTTTTTAAACAGTGGTGTAACCACAAGCCATTAGCGCAAGTTCAGGGCTTAAAAAGCAGGCGTACTGATCGTAGGCACCAAATATTCACCAGGTCGCCCTTATTATTCGTAAGTTCAAAGACGCACAACCCGTTCCTGTCTCAAACGTACCATCGTGAGACGTAACACCCATATATGTATGTCCCCTTTCCTTATGACTTTCGATACCAATCGCTCCGTTGACATAGGAATATGCAAGGTCTGCTTGTGCTCTGGCGCTAAAACTCTACGCTCGAGGCTATGGACTCTTCTGCTAATTTTTTTTCTCTTTTAGTGGTTTTCTGGTGTTTTGAAGTTTAGCACGAGCTTAAACAAACTACAATATTTTAACACGATGCTGCCTATACTGGTTGCTCCGCTATGTACAGTGGATACAAAAATCCTCCTGAGCGGGCAGTACTGTCGTCGCCACTTGCCGGATCCGCGATAAAACTGGTATAATGACGGCTCTGCAAATGTGTCATGTGATTCCTGGCCTTAGAGCCTGTTGCGTACGACAAGTCGCTCAGCTGTGACGGTGCAAAAACTATCCTTGCTGAATTAAAAAAAAATCAGTAATGCCGAGAAATGAAAACGTATAAATTAGCGTCCCACACGTGAGACGACACAAACCGGATAGTGGCCACCGTCCGTTTTACGTCGTCTACACCGGAGAAGTTTAAAACGTTTTAGGAAACGCTCGCCTAACTGCGCCATCCGCTACACTGGGAGCGTCAATACAAAGTCGTTGTACCAGCGCGCATTGTACATAGTGTAATGGTCTAGTGTTCATTGTTCCTTCGGCCTAGGGTTCATTGCTGGAAACACCTGATCGAATTTCGAAGCATAACTAGGCAGACAACATGTCTGACGCTCAATTCATAACTCTGCCTTAACCTCGCCGAACACAGTATCAACTGGAGCAACCAGCTTTGCTGCTTTCTCTGACTTCGTGCAACGAGTGCGGAGCTGCATCAATTTTTTGGGGGGATCGGCCTTCGCCACCCTCCTTATTGCACACATTTGCACTGAAACTCGTTTCTCAGCGAAAATATTGTATGCCCACGGGATTTATAAGTTTCAACTGAGAAACTGTGAGAACACCGAACACATTCGCCCGCTTCCAGGTAAGGCCTTGTGATTGGGTGGTTCTGTTTTGTTTCACACCCAAACATAGCGCAATTTTTCACGGTATATAGAGGTGTATTGAATTGATGTCGTGTTTAAACGTTATATCCCTGGATGAAATTGTGGTCACCATCCAGTACAAAGAAAATGTGAGGAAAGTTTAATTTACCTACTGAGAAAACTTGGTTGCTTCCTAACATATTTGTGATACATAATAAAACTAAATATATAAGCAAAAAAAAGACCTGAAAAGCTGTCTCGATATAGTGAGTATAACACTATACTATCCAGTCTGAGGTTAAACGTTTGACGGACATCGGTCTGGTTAGCCCTGTTACAACTGCAAGGCATAATTACACTCTAACGAATCGTACACAGAAAGGGGAACCCCACTTTTCTGGCCGGCTTGGTTTCTTTTTCACGAGTGACAGGGGGCACCCAGAAGAGGCGCCTTACATTGTTCAGAACAGTGGGTCCCTCATAAACCTCACCGATTCGGGACGGACCCGGTTTGTACACACCGACGGAAGTGCTCCAAGCGAGAAAATAAGGTTTGGGGGAGTTCACAGGACAAGCCACTGCTCATGTTAAACCTTTTCTTCATTTTCATCTCCAGCTTCAGGAGGGCTTATCTAACGACGTAAATTTTAGTGCTTAGATATCTCAAAGTTCTTTTCAAGTAAACTGCATTCCCTGATCTGTGCTGACTTCGTATTATGCTGCCTGACTTTGTGGGGTAATGTTTTATTTTCCCGGTGTATGTTGAGGAGTTCGTGAAGCGCAGAATGGGGTAAACCACTCCATGTGCCATTTATATGCTCACTTGGCGATGATAGAAAGGAAGCAAGTAGCCTGTAATCGTCTACTGGTTGTGGATTAAGAACACATCTTTTTCGTTTGAACACACTCGACAACACTTCACTGGCTTCTGTGGCGGCCGCCAGAAGGAACGTGTTTCATATGTCTGATGGCCGATTTGTCGCGCTCATTTTCTCTGCTTGGCGGAGTTTTGAACGAATGAGCGTTTTTGGGTCGCCGTTTTTTCTCAAGATTTGCTCTTACTCGCTGTCTTCTTTTTGGCGTTATTACGCGGAAGAGCAAATGCCTTTCGCTCTGTTTAGTCAACTGCGCATAAAAAAAGTCTTGCCATTCACGGGAAGAGCCGCAATAAAATGACAGTTGCGAACAGTGCATAGGCTTTCCTTGAATGAAAGCGATCAGGCTCCTCGATTTTCCCCTTCCTTGGGCGTAACGAAAACTATGATGACGTCGTTTTGGGATTTAACCGCTCGCTGAGTGAATGGCTTATTGGTCTATCTATATTATTTCGTAGTGAATCCTGCCTAAGTATGCACTGCGAGACGCTATAAGTCCGGAAAACGCCGAGAAAATTTAGGTCGCATACGTTACAACTGATTGTCCTCAGGGTTACTGTTTCATGTGCTACCTCTTCAACTAGCCATTGTAAAGTAGACGAACGCACCAATTGCGGTTACACTTTTAAAGCGAAGCTGTTTAGGCCTATGCTGAGCCTTGTCCGCTCGCCGCACCAGCCAACCTCGAAGCCTAACAAAAACCAGGGTTAAGGAGGACCCGGGAATAGAACAAGGTACATTTGGGGTGTCTAATCGCCAACCTAATCAATGCGCGAGATTAAAAGTGCGATGAGTACAGCGTTAGCAGGGGCGGCGAAAAATACCCCGCGCAACCGATTTGAAAATAAAGAAAAGTCGTTTCGCATGGTTTGCACCGAACTGGGATCCCTCGCATTATAAAACCAACGGCTACCTTAGAGAACTATCTTTGCGCCCCAGGCGCAGAACATTATATTTGGGTTCGTAGCACGGGCGTTGGCGTTCGGCTTCGCCACGCGTTGTAGCGCGTGTTAATTCAGCCGACTTTGGGACAATTTTTAAATATTGCTCACGACACGATATGGGCCTGCCAGTCATTGAAACCTTTCAGCGGTATTTACTGAAATAAATGTGTAGAGCAATAGCCGGTTCTTATGCCAGGGGAGAGTGGCCGCCAGCCGTATTGTTCCAACCGCCGTGTATCACTAATGTAAGCTGCTCTAAAATTATTGCTTGAAATATCCTTCCTGCTAAAAATACGACTGAGCACGCAGACGTCGAGTAACGGCATGACTCGTGGGCATTAAAAGGTGTCCTCTCATGGAGGGTTGCGTCGTTTACGAGGTCCGCACGGGCAGAGAATAGGCGACCTATTTCCCAGCTTTACAGATCTTGCCACAATGAACGAAGCTCCCAGAGTGGTTTACCGCTTACGTGCACCGAGTGCCCCTCGTCACCGATTTCTGATAGTTAAAATATACTTAAAAAGTTTATGCAACACAAAAATAAAGACTGCCGCAAAAGTGTTGTTCTTTCTTAAGAATGCTGAATAAATGAAATGAATTGAATTCAATTGAACCGAGAACGCTATGCAGTCGCCGACCAGTGTAAGGTGGTTGAATAAAAAGTGGACTTCGGCGGCACGGCCATCCTCTGTCAGAAAACCAACTGGAAAAATAGGTTTTAATTGAGTCGTGGCAAAATAGGTGGACTCGGCAAAGCCTTATTCGCTCGCTTTGAGTGCTGCCGTCTATGTGTATGGGTGCATTCCGCAGCGAGAAAATGTGTAAGTGATCAACTGCGCTGAAAGAATACACTACGCCACTGCATTGTTTCCCACGTCATTAGTGAGGACTGAACCAAACCACATCGAAGCCACGGCCTCTTCATTTTGTGTATGATTGGTTTATATAATTGTGTTTCTCATTTGAAAGTTGTCTAGACTTACCTGACCAGCCGCGAAAGATCGTGTTAGCTTAACGCAGTTTACATTGGAATGGTCAAGGTTTGCACGGATTTATACCCCCAAAAATAGTCACTTACATAACATATCTCCATCTTATGACACACTAAGCTTTATGAGTTGCGCATCCCATCGTCTCCTTTCGGCATTTTTGTGCCCATCCGGTTTGCACACGTGAGCATTATATAATATTGGAATACGATAAGAAATCAAACATATGTTATCATGTGGGTGCGGACTACGCCATTAATATTTTATTTCCGGGGTATTACACCAGCAAAAAAAGGTCACTAGCTACGCCATTGATTCCAAGAAAATCATGCTTCCTGCTCTGCAAATAGTACGTTATGATGGTACAATATTTGGGGAGTATTGCGTATGGTGAAAGAAGTTTTTGTAAAATTATTTATTTTATATCTCTTAGTATGCAAAAATTTGTATTTTGTAATTTTTTTGCTGTCTAAAAGAAACATGTAATTTTTGATGTGCTCTGCAAATCTGTGTACATTTTGAAAATATATTTTTTCTTCATGAACATCAGACTATCAGCGTTTATTTTTACTTAATAGTGGGCAGACAAAAGCAAGTTCAACTCTTTCAAGCTTTGTTGTCATAATATCACCTGTATGAAATCAACTGCTGCATCCAAATTTCTTTACGAATGTTCATGTGTGTTTGGACTGGTAAGGCTGCTTACATGTACGGCTAAATTGGGGTAACTGGCTGGTAAATTCTTTTTGCTGTTTTCTGCATGAACTGGGATTCAGCACAATTGGTGCTTCATTTAAACAACCGGGCATTTGTGTTCGGAATGAAATGTATTTCAGGGTTACCGTGTAGAACTCCACAACCAGGTTCATGTTATGTCCTATTTGCAACAGTGATAGGATGAGATATCAAAAGGTAGCCAAGGAACTGGTTTTGAGGAATCTTTGGTTCTGCGCAGAGTCGCAACCTCAGATATATTTACCTCACTTGATAAAGAAATGTGAGTTCACAGAAGTCACGTGCTGCTTACGGGTTTTATTTTCGTGCTCTTTATTCTTTTGCTCTCATTATATAGCCTCCGGAGCTTTCATATACACAATTGCGACCCATCCCAAGTCGACTTAGTATCTACTGCTGACAGAGCTACTTGCCATTAAATAGGTCTTGGTGCAACAGCCCATGGCGGTAACGTAGGAAATGTACGAAGGCGAGTCGTAACATCAACTGTAAAACGATGATTGCGCACTTCTATTTGTTTTCCAGCCATAATCTGCCATTTTTCGTACCATGGTCATATGTGATATATTGGCGAAGTTCTAGAACGTAGTAGAATAAGTGAAATTTAATCAAGATTGAAAAAATTATCAAGATAGCGAATGCGTATCTTATACCCCTTGAAGGTAATGAAATATTCCCGTCGCAACAAGATGCACACGTGACTTGTGGTCCCATTTCCTGTTTTGACAGCATGGTAGAAGAAGTCCTTGAGGACAAGCATTTTGTTTATACAAAGCGATTTCAAACAAGAAGGCGCCCTATATCACACAGTGAGAATTACGGAAACATGACTGGGATCCTGGAGGGGGGCTCATCAAGCTCCGCCGAAAACGGAGCACCACTGCATGCTCACCGAAGCGCGGCAGCTGCTTGGAGAACAGTTGGGAATAGGCGCAACGACTTGGATTTGTAAAGGAAACAGCAGGAATTGGCCATGCGCATTGCCCCAATACTGTTCCACATTTGGTGCGAGCTGTCAGACTCTTCTTGGGGTACGAGAGGGTGCCAACCTTACTGGCACATCGATAGACAGACAACTGAATCCAAGGACTGGTGGTGGCAGGACCGCAAAATCGATGGAGAAAGTTGCGCGGACAGACCGACAAACAGATTTACAGACAAAACTGCAATCCCTCGTTAGGTACCACTCAATAGTGTTGCCTTTATAAATATCTAGGATACAGCCTGGCTCCACTTTTATTAGCTGTAGGATAGTAAGAAATAGAAGTAAAAAAATGTAGAGCAATTAATGAGTCAGTGAGAGCTGCCCTACTTACTTCCAGGAACTCCTTGCCCCGAAGTGCATTTTTAAAACGATTCAAGAAGCTGAATCCACAATTCTTAGCCACATGAACATTTTCCAACGGCACCTTCATGTTTCGTCAGCCGTTTGGATAATTTTAAGACGAAAACAGAAATATCCAGAACTGAAAATCTCTGTGCTTCCCCAAGCCCACTTATCATAACAGTCAAGAAGTCAATCAGATAACAAAAAAATCACCATCAGAATTGGGTGTTCACGCATGTTCACGCGCCCGTCGCTGCTAGAGCCGCCACGACGTGGGTTGGCGGAACGTAGGCAGGCTGAAGCCGATGCGTCGTCGGCCCGCTCCCGCCCAGGCTTGTGTAGCGGCGTCGGTTCCTCGGGTCGCGTCACCCTTGGCTTGGCTGTTGTGGAGCCTGGTCCCCTAGCCCCGTACTTGCCTCGATCTCTCCTTTTCCTCCTATTCCTTGATCTTCTTCGGCGTCGTTGTGGGGATGGTCCTTGACTCATGACACCATCCATCCATCCATCCATCCATCCATCCATCCATCCATCCATCCATCCATCCATCCATCCATCCATCCATCCATCCATCCATCCATCCATCCATCCATCCATCCATCCATCCATCCGTCCGTCCACCCACCCAACCACCTATCTATCTATCTATCTATCTATCTATCTATCTATCTATCTATCTATCTATCTATCTATCTATCTATCTATCTATCTATCTATCTATCTATCTATCTATCTATCTATCTATCTATCTATCTATCTATCTATCTATCTATCTATCTATCTATCTATCTATCTATCTATCTATCTGTCTGTCTGTCTGTCTGTCTGTCTGTCTGTCTGTCTGTCTGTCTGTCTGTCTGTCTGTCTGTCTATCTATCTATCTATCTATCTATCTATCTATCTATCTATCTATCTATCTATCTATCTATCTATCTGTGTCTGTGTGTCTGTTCCGTCCGTCCGTCCATCCGTCCGTGCATCCTTCCTTCCATCCGTCCGTACATCCGTCCATCCATCCATCCGTTCACATTTCTTTCAGCAAATGTAAAATGTACCGTTCGTGAAAGGTACCATTCACATTTGTTTCAGCAAAACCTGTACCCTTCTCTACATTCTTGGTTCGATAAACATAAACATGAAGTTGTATAAAAACATTTTACTTGCGTGTTACTAGGAACATAAGAACTACGCGAACTAGGTAAGTAGGTTGCTTAATTTGACAGTGTAGTTTTAATAAGAGGAATAATCAAATTCCTTTTTTACCACTAATCGCAAGTTCATTTGTTTTCTTCAAATTTGAAGAGCCATTTCTTGGTAGGGATGCCTCTACAAAACCTGCTTTGCGAACACGTACACCTGCTCCTGTAGAAGTAGAGTTTGAAATCGATTATATTAGACACTATTATAATATATACATTGTCGTATCCCAAAATGGAGCTACATCCAACATCCCCGCCATTCCAAGTATTCTCCAACCCTAATTGTAACAGCAGCTTTTTTCGAAATCATCCCTACTAACTGGACTTGACTAATCTAGCGGGGATAAACTTGCTGAAGTGTTTTGTGTTGACTCTCACCTTCATCATGATGCAAGGAACTTTGATTTGGCTGAGTTGTAATAAAGAAAACTCAAGCTGTGTCCTGTCAATCTGGTTTCACATTCCGAGCGCAAACGTGACATATACATCTCCTGGGTAGATCAAGCGACCGAAGTTATCAATAGCTGGAAGTGTGCCTAAATGTTATCATCTGCTAGCAGCGTTGAGCAATGCAGTGTACACGCCTATGTATCTGTTAAAAATTAATGGCACAACAAAACTTTCGCGCGTCTGCCCTTTTTTATCCCACTGCACCAAATTAATACGAAATGTCCACCATGTAGTGTTTTCTCTTTCTGCGTACTGCATACGTAAATTACAATTTCTGTTCCCAAGCACGATGAGGTCTTCAAAAAAACGCGATTCTAAAACAAAGATCTAAAACAACAACAAAAAAGATTTGTTACTTATTCACCCACTTTCCATTCCAACTTCGAATTTCAAAGCAAACAGAGGAAGCATTGCTATGACAGGAGTATTAAATATAACGGTCAGCCTTTCCTATTCACTTCAAAAAATTCACTTGATTCAGATTTTCTAGAACGCCAAGATGAGAACCTTGCTTATTCTTTTTTGCTAAAGCCCATTCCCAGCACTTGTCTGCGATTGCCAACATCGCCAGTTAACCGTAAGCCAATCCGATTTCTAAGCACATGGTCCACGCGTAATAGCAAAGTTTTGCCGAGAGAGACAAGCCTATACTGCGAATGGTCACTTCTTTTGTGAAATACAATTCGTTACCGTTGCCTGTTGATAAACAAGCCTTCTTTTCTACCATCGTATTTTTGTACTGCCCTTTTAGAACAATACATTTGCAAACACTACATCTCTGGCAACACATAACAGCCGTTGGAGGATTCATTTGCTCATTTTTCATCGTAAGCGGTCCGCTCCAAACAGTTTTGACTCGAAGTGCTTATCGAAGAAAGTGGCGTACATGATTCACATTGTTACTTTGGTTCAGATAGCGTAACCAATCTGAATAAGGTTGTTTTTATTTTAGAACATTTGAAAACACAACTTTTTTCTTTGGTCTATTTAAAGACATGTGATTTTAGGAACCAAACAACGCTACCATATGCTCATCCCAGTGTAGCCGGGATGATGTTGTGGTGTTTAAACACATCCCAAACCTTCATAAGTGGCGCAACCCCCCATCCGCCTCCAGCCTGTTTGGGCCCATGCCTTTTTGAACACGTCAGCTACAAATTATATTAGAATACTATTAGGACACAAAACTAGGTGACAGTTGGGTGCGGACTACGTCATAAATATTTTATCTGGGGGGTGCAACACCCCCCGAAAATTGTTACTGGCTACGTCATTGATTCCAAAAATAAACATTCCTGATGCTCTGCAATTACTATGTAAGGGTGATTAAACTTTTTTGGGTATAGTACCAATGACGAAGCTAATTTTGAACACTTGCTAAAATATCTATTTCGTCAAACAAAATTTTTTGTTATTGCAACATGCTTCTCTGAATATAAAAATATGCGATTGAAGATGCGCTTAGTAATCGGATGTCACTGTTGAAAATTTTGCATTATACAGTAGAAATAACTTGTCAAACTTCACTTTTTCTAATAATAGGTAGTTGTAAGCAAGTTTACACTTACAAGTTTTTATTTGTTGGGTTACCTTTGCTCTGCCTTGTTCATCGACACTTTATTTTTAATACCAAACGTGTATTACTATTTATGCTGATGTGATAGGAAAAATATTGTTGAAGTTTTTTGTATGAAGCTTGTTCAGCCCGATGGGTGGTTGATTTAGATAATGGAGCATTTGTGCTTACACTGAAATGTAATTCGTGGTTACGGTATAAAATTCTGCAACAAGGTTAATGTTATGCACCACCTGCCAAAATGTTAGGGTGCACATTTTATACGGGTGCCAGAGAACTGGTTTTGAGAACTCCTTGTACTGCCGCGCAGCCACAGTGTCAGAGATATTTACCTTCCTTCCTAAACAAACCCGCGTTCACAGAAGTCAACTGCTGCTCATGGATTTCAGCTTCGTGCTCATTACTATAATTTTGCTATCATTATATTTGACTCAGGAACCTTCCTATCCACAAATTTGCCCCACATCAAGTCGAAATATTGTCCACTGCTGACTGAGTGGCTCGCCATCAAGAAGCTGTTGGTGCAACAGCACACGACCGTAACGTAGGTAAGTACGAAGGCAAGTGCTTATGTTTGCTGTGAAGCGATATTTACGCTCTTCAATATAATCTCCTGCCATATTTTCGCATTGTTGATACCATGGTCCGACAGTTGTAAGATCTATTTTTCATGATGTAGGAGATGTTTGTTCAAGTGAAAATTAATCAAGCTCGCAATTTGGTATCCCATACCTAATGAAGACTTCTAAAATGTTTCTGTCGAAGCAAGAAGCGCACTTGACCTGTGGTCCGATCCTACCTTGTCTGTGCGCCTGCAGCCGCAGTTGGCAATGTAACCCTTTGTAGAAAAGTGTTTTTTTTTCACACAAAGAGATGTCAAACGAAGGGCGCCTCTTGCCGCGTAGGGTGAATTAAATAAGACGGGGCTCCTGAAGGGACGCTCATCAAGCTCGCCCAAAACTGAGCGCGCTTCCAAGCTAACTGAAGAACAGCAGCCGTTTGGAGAGCGGTTGGCAATATTAGCAACAGCTTCTAAAACGAACTAGTCGCTCCAGCTGCGCCCATTGACCTAATACTGTTTCAAATTTGGTGCTGGCTGTCAGGCTATTGGGGTTACAAAAGGCTGCCAACCTTACTGGCCCAACAATGTACAGACAACGAAATCCTAGTACCGCTAGTGGCTGGAGCACGAATTCGATGGAAGGATAGGTGCGCAGACAGACAGACAAACGGATATACAAACAAAACAACACTTCCCCGCTATGTAGCACTAAACATTGTCGTCTTTATAAAAATCCACGATGCAGCCCAGCTGCGCTTTTATTACCTGTAGGATTGTGAGGAATGAATGTAAAAAACGAAGAATAATAATTGAATAATTGGGAGCTGCAGAATTTTTACACAGCTGTGCCTTTTTAGAACAAGGCCAGGAGCTCCGTCCAGAGTTCTTTCAGACATGAACTTTTTTCACGTGCACCCCATCTTTTGACTGCGGTTTGAATTATTACGAGGCAATTGATTATACACAACTGAAAATCTCTGTGTGCTTCACCAAGTCCCGAAATCACAAAAGTCAACACGTCATCCAGAAAACAGAAAAAAACGACCATCCGAATCGCGTGGTCACGCATGTGTTGAGGAACACAATACGCGCTGGGATCTTTCTCTATGACATGCAAAATTATCAAAACATCTTTTAGTTGTCAGCGTACGAAAGGGCACCGAATGATAAAATGTTTGCTACGCACTTATGTTGTTACCAAAACAACACGTTTTGTATATTTCCTTTTGCATATTTCGGCGTATATTCGTAGCAACGCAAATTTCTGTTCAGGTTACTACTACGATGACCACTGCAACACACTAGCATTCCCAATCACTCATTTCTGTTATTGTTTGCGGGTACCCTTTATATAACTGTCGTTCGATATCCCTTCAGAGAGCAGTCACAACAAATTCTTGTGTAAAACTTCGAAAGCGAGAGTATTTAAAAACTACAGGAGGACTCCTTTAAAGGCGTCATTTTTAACGCGCATCCAAAACTTTTGTATGTGCTTCTTCCGTTCTGAAGTCGGGCAGAAGTAATGACCGATTCTCGGTTTGAATCAAGCAGTAGCCCTGTAATCTTACTGGTGAGAAAATAATTTTCATTAAATAATACCTTGTGTCTGCCCTCAATAAGGTGTTTTCTGTGAACACGCATTGGGTTGTTTATACTTCTAGTAACTTGATTTCACTCATAAATCAGCAAACGCACTTTTAGCTCCTCCGAAATCACCACAACTATTTAATCTACTAGTGCGGATGGGCCGAACGGGTACCCGGGCCGACCAAACTGTTGCAGATAGCGAGCACCCCTGGCAGTGCGAGGCAGGTTTTCCCTGCAATGACGCTTTCATTTAACCCTACTTTCTTCCTCATGCACTCTGCTGTCGATTTTTGAATTACAATAAAAATGTCTACAGTGACAAAAAAACGTAATGCCGTTGAATGTTATTGACGAGTTTTGTCATGGAAAACGCCTAACATGGCGCTCTGAATAAAATTGAGACCAAAGGAAAAAAAAAGAAAGAGAAGGAAGAAGCAACAAAAACATAATTCACCTTGTTCAGCTATAGGGAGACAATTCAGTGGTTCGATGTATAAACGAAATGGTGAAATAAACTCGAGAAATCGGCGTTTTTCAGTTCAGAGGATTTGTTAAACCGCGGAGTAACCACACATCGAGCAGAGCACGTTCAGCACTAGAACAGCAGACGTTCCGATCGCACACACCCAATGTTCCCTAGGACACCCAAAAATGTGAAAGTTCAAAGATGCGGAACGCCTTCCTGTGTCAAATGAAGCATCGTGAGACGTAACAACGACATACGTATGCGTTCTCATTGTGAGTTTCGATAACCATCGCTCCAGCGACATACGAATCTACATGTTCCACTTGCTGCTCTGGTGATAAACCTCTAAGCTGTACGGAATAGACGCTTCTTTTAATCTTTCTCTTTACGCGGTTTTGTTAAGTTTTTGAAATTTAGCAACAGCTAAGGCACACCAGAAATTTTTAACACGAAGCTGACTGAACTGGAGGTTCTGCCGGTTACCGTGCAGAGGACAAGATCCCCGAGCGGGCAGTACTCTTGTCCCACTTGCCGGAGCCGCGATACAACAAGCACGGCTTAGGAAACGTGTCACGGGGGGCCTCGTCTCGGAGCCGGTTGCGAGCGACAAATGAGTCAGTTGTGATGGTGCAAAAACAATTCTTGCAAAAGCAAAAAACAGTAAGGCCGTGTAGTGAAGTTGTGTAAATTAGTATCCCACACGTGAGACGACAGAAGCAAGACGGTGGTCACAAAGGAGAATAAAACATTTTAGCAAACGCTCGCATCACTGCACCCCCCTCTACACGGGCAGAGTCACTACAAATTCGTGGTGCAAGCGTACATTGTACATACTTTATTAAACTAGTATTCATTTTTTCTTCGGCGTTGTGTTCATTGTTGGAAACACCTGACCCAGTTTCGAAGCATAACCAGGTAAAAACATCTTTCAAGCTCGAATAAGAGCCACGCGTACTAAGGCGAACCAAGTACCAAGTGGAGCCATCAGATTTTCTATTTGCTCTATCTTCGCGCAATTATTGCGAAGCTATGTCAATTTTTCTTTGTGATGGGCCTTACAACCCTTGTTATTGCACAAATAAGCACTGAATCTGTTTGCTCCCTTAGATAATTGCATCTCTTTGGCATTTATCTGCTTCGACTCAGCAAACAGCAAACCCATTTGCCTGCTTCCAGGTAAGGCATCAATATATGTATTGTACAGTTTTGTTTCACCCGCCAAAATATCGCAATTAGCCAGGGTTTATAGAAGTAGGGATTCTTTGGTTTGCTATAAATTGCTGGCCTGTTTAAACTTTATATTTCTGGAGGAAATTACCGTCCCCCTCTAATACGAAGAAACTGTGAGGAAAGTACAGTTTACCTTACTGAGAAAACTCGGTTGTTACCTAAACATATTTAGGATAAATAATAAAACTGAATATTAAGCAAACTGAATGGCCCAAAAGCTTAGATCAATAATATGTCGATGGCACGAGTATAAAACAATACTAAACGATCGATAAGGTTGAATGTTTGACAGACGTGGGTCTGGTTAACAAGTTACAAAAGAAAAAAATCACGCCATATCCACGGAATGAATGATGATAAGTGGGGCGAAGCTCGAGAGGGGGAGATCATCGGTAACCTTAACTCTCCCGTGAAAGTTCGCCCATTACATCATTAAGAAAGACGTAAGACAATGTGCGTACATTGTAGAAATCAACTTTTATTTTCGGAGTCAATGCTCCCAAGCCCAGACCTGGTGAAAGACCCCGCGCCATCGAGGACTACCCCGCACCTCTACCACAATTTGTCACGTAGGATGGGACACAACGGTAAAGAAAGAACTTTTATTTAGGGCGAACTTGTGCCCGAACAAGACGAGAGGAAACGAGCAAAGGTCCTTGCGTCTCGTTCGATCTCCGAGAACGACTGCCTGCGTTCGTGGCGTGATCTCTTGCTTGATCTCCCACTCGCAATGCACGTGCACTCGCGCCTCCATTGGCGAACACAGACAAGCTCGCGCTCCCGGTGCCGAGTTTGCGCTGCCGGTTGCAGCCGGTTCTTGCGCGTGCAATGCGGCCCACTTTGCGACATCTCCGAAAGCATGCGGCGGTCACGTACCACGAGACACAAGGGATGGACAGACCCATGGCTTTAAGAGCTTCGCCCCTAAAACATAATTACACTGCAAGGAATCATTCAAAGAATGCGGTAGCTCATGCTTCGGGCCGGCTGGGCTCCTTCTTTACCAACGAGTGGGGCCACCAAGAAGCAGCGTCTTATACATTTTAAGCACGAACCTGATGTGCACCCATAGACGCAAGCGCTAAGCAAGCAATTATAGTTTGGAGAAGTTAATTGGCAGTGCCACTACTTGAGTTAAACCTTTTCTTCATTTTCGTTTTCAACTTGACGATGGCCGTTCCGAAGAAGTAAATTTCGGAGTGAGGTACCTCAAAGGGTACGGCGACCTAAGTGCGTTCCCTGATCTGTTGGCGGACTTCGT